>NC_072855.1:45594642-45913571 GCF_028858705.1 Grus americana
TGAATCAGGGACCCCATCTTTTATTTCAATACATTTATTCTTTTAATTGAAGAAAGAAGGATTTTGTACACAAACTGTACATATCTCAATTTTCATCACTTATGAGCCTGCTGGCTAGTTTTAAACCTATTTGACAGCATGGAAGATTTACAACAGGAAGGGAAGAAATCAAGAAATGCAAAGAAACTGAAAGCACTGAGCTAAAGGGCTGGGAAGCAAACAGAAGGCACAAGTTGGGAACATCAAACACTTGAAAATACAAATATTTACACACATTCTTTATGCTCACAGAATAACTTCTTAAAAAATTAAAAACCTGTCAAGTACTTCATACCAACACAAGTGACCTGAAACAGAAGTTCAATTTTTCCAGGCTTTCTAAATTAAAGTTAATATTTAATACCAAGTCTCCCTTAGTACGGTTACTCAAAGTGAGTTACATATTAGCAAATCAGAGCACCTATTCACTTTCAAGTTATAAATATATTTTTATATTGCCTCCAAAAAAAGGTGACTTTGAGAAAAACAGATCTCTAAGTAACACAACTTACCCAAATTCTCAGTTCTTGTAAAAAATAATGCTTAGATCTCTGACATGTAACATTTTGCCCAACAAACAAGGAAAGGAGTAGCCCAAGCTTTCACGCTTGGCTCCCACAGCAAGCTGGCAGAGGGCTCGGGGGTGAGCTGGAGAAGCTTGAGCATTTGGCAATGGAAGACCAAGAAGTCAATATCTGGCTGTCTGACAAGACAATTTTCTGGCTGTAATCTCATTCTCTTAAGCAAATTAAAACAACAACAAAAAAATGCTGTCATTGCCCTTCTGGTTAATGGCATTTCATTCTCTTGAACAGCCTGCTGTTTGAGTGCTTAATACGACTATTACCAAGAATAAGTTTTATTTCTGACCTCAAGCCAGCAGAGGAAAGTCTGAGAGGCCTGGAATGCACTCACAACGCTGAGATGGCTCACACGTGTCCACATTAACTCCTGGAGTGTGTTTTGTTGGCGAGTGCTTGCTTTACTAAAAACAACATACTTCACATGTGGAAAAAGGTTTATGGGTTGACAACTCATCCAAAGAACAAAAGAATCCTGACCAAGCAGCATCGCGTAAAACAAAGGCTTCTGGTATTTGCTATTCACTTGATGCTAAAAGGCATCCTAAAATAGTTTGAAGCAACACTAAAATTTTTCAAAATTAAGTAATTGGAAGAAATATGCTGAAACAGACTTGCAACAAATATACACTGAAGAGCTTTCATTTCTTCACAAGAAATATTCCATTGCCTCTTGGTATGTGGCTCTCATGTTTTTATTTGCAGTGTCGTATTAATGAAAGGCACGAGGAAGCATATCAAAAGAGCTTGTTTGGTAAGTACAAATTTTTCAGCAAGAAGTGATACCATGTGATTGTCCAAACTCCTGAATGCCATTAAAGAACCACTGTGTCACTGTAGAAATACATTTTGACATGATTAAAATACTTGATTTAGTCTAGCAGTAGTTCACAGTTTACAAGCACCCATAGTGAAGTATCAGAAGATGCAATAAGATGCCTGCACTTTTTAAAGAAGTCTTTTTTTTTTTTTTTAACATCTCCTACATGAACATATCAACACCGAATCCCACAGTTAATGTGTTTTTAGAAGATTCTGTTTCAGGTCAGTATCTTACAAAAACTACTTAAACATTTATAAGCTTTTTACACAACATGGAAAGCAAAAGTATCCAAATAACCTCCTAGTGCTAACACATCTGGTTGTCTCTGCTGTGTCCTACTTCACCATTAGAATCCCGGGAAAACACAGTAACTGTTTTGAGACCAAGCACAAAGACGTCCTAATTATTAGAAATCCCTCAACAAACCTAAGCAGCAGAGCAAGATTAATACAGTCACAAGACCCAGAGATTAATCTATTTACCAAAGAATCCATGCAACAAAGCAGTCTAATACCAAAAGATTACTGAAGCTAGATTTTCAACAAGATAAGAAGGGTCAAGACACCTGAACAGTGCAAAACATCTCCCTAATAATGGCTTCTTCTAAAAATAAAAATATGTTCCAGACAAGAGAGATACTACCTTGCTGACTTTTAATAAAAATGTCTTATTTAAAAAAAATCAAACTGCCTAGATAGGTTAAATCAAGAGCCAAAATTACTATACACGCATTAAAATGTAAGCCAAGTAACAAGTTGACCAGTAAAATAAGTCCTTTGTTTTTAGTTACATGTAAAGATCAAGAATGGATGCCAAAACAAAAACACACAACAACAAAAAAGCCTTACCCGACTCCCACCCCCCCAGAAATCCCGTATCTTAGAACAGCATAGTGTTTCAAAGCAGTAAGCCAAAGCTAAATTTTAATTGAATATAGAAAAAAAAAAGTCTAAAACTAATTGTAAAAACATTATCTATTCAGTACATTCCACAATTCCGATATGGGAGTCTCTCCCAAAAAACTATTGTAACCACTTTACAGGGAAGGAAAAACAAGCAATGATCAAGAACAGAAACTTTTTACTAAGCTTCAAAAACCCCAGCTGATCAGCTCATCCTCACTGAACTGAGAGAAGGCTCTGAGGTACCCAGACTTGATGACCACCTGCAACCAAGCATCATGGGTCAGACTTCCAAATCCCAGTTCAACAGAAGATGGCACAGTGAAACCCAGTAACCCAGAACCTGGAACGAGACAATGTGTGTTGGGTTTGCGTGGCAAGGTTTTGGTAGTGGGGGGGCTACAGGGGTGGCTTCTGTGAGAAGCTGCTAGAAGCTCCCCCTGTGTCTGATAGAGCCAATGCCAGCCAGCTCCAAGATGGACCCGCCGCTGGCCAAGGCCAAGCCAATCAGCGCCTCTGTGATAACATATTTAAGAAGGAGAAAAAAACCCAGTTAGGGGGAGCTTTTGCAGCCAGAGAGAGGAGTGAGAAGATGTCAGAAACTCTGCAGACACCAAGGTCAGTGCAGATGGAGGGGGAGGAGGAGCTCCAGGCGCCGGAGCAGAGATCCCCCTGCAGCCTGTGGTGAAGACCATGGTGAAGCAGGCTGTCCCCCTGCAGCCCATGGAGGAAGGATGAGGGGGTGTAGAGATTGCACCTGCAGCCCATGGAGGACCCCACGCCGGAGCAGGTGGAGGCACCTGAAGGAGGCTGTGACCCCATGGGAAGCCCACGCTGGAGCAAGTTCCTGGCCAGACCGGTGGACCCGTGAAGAGGGGAGCCCATGCCAGGGCAGGTTTGCTGGCAGGACTTGTGACCCTGTGGGGGACCCACACTGGAGCAGTTTGCTCCTGAAGGTCTGCACCCCGTGAGAGGGACTCCATGCTGGAGCAGGGGAACGATGAGAGGAGTCCTCCCCCTGAGGATGAAGAAGCGGCAGAAACACCGTGTGCTGAACTGACCGTAACCCCCACTCCCCGTCCCCCTGTGCCGCTGAGGGGGGGAAGGTTGAAGCCAGGAGTGAAGTTGAGCCTGGGAAGATGGGAGAGGTGGGGAGAAGTGTTTTAAGAGTTGATTTTATTTTCTCATTCCTCTACTCTGTTTTGCCTAGTAATAAATTAGATGAATTCCCTCTCTAAGTTCGGTCTGTTTTGCTTGTGACGATACTTAGTGAGTGATCTCTCCCTGTCCTTATCTCAACCCACAAGCATTTCGTTATGCCTTTTCTCCCCTGTTTATTGAATGAGGGGAGTGAGAGAGACGGTCTGGTGGGTACCTGGCCTCCAGCCAGGGTCAACCCACCACACAATTCGAACTAGAAATTTCATGGGCTATTGGAGTCTTTGTTGTTTTTCTTGTAAATTTTGAAAAACAAACATTCAGTCCACTTACCCAAAGAATTCAGCAAATCCTATCACTTTACACCAGGTCCAGATAGCTATCAAAGATGCATCTCTATGAATTACAGGTATGCTACAGAAGATGCCAGGAGTTCCCGTATGTTGATCTTAACACCCTCTTGATAATTTAGTCAGACTTCCACTTGCATGAATTTTAAAGGTATGTTCTTAATAAAAAGAGTATTTCACATGAAAAACTTCAAACCAACCTAGCACTGTTGTCACTTCTGGTTGCAATGAAAAAAAAAAATGCTCACTCTTAATGCTCCTATCATCCAGTATTTTCCACTTAGCAATTTTCTTTTTAATTTGCACAGCATGAACCAGATGGGAAACACCTTACAGCTCCTAAGAGCACATGCTACACAAGGGGAACACATACTGCTAAACTGTATTCCCTGCTTCACAGGCTATGGTCTTTAAACTGATGCCTGACCAAAACACGGCAAGGAAAGAGGTCCCAGCTGCTCATCCACGGACTTTCAGGGATCCTTAAAGAAGCTCAAGATGCTCTCCATAAGCCTCTGAGAGCACTTGCATGAAGAGAGAATTCCTTCCTTCCATCTAGGACATCCAACAGAGGGAAAAAATAAAGATGACAACAGGGGGATTAACAGCCTATTATAGCTCCCAAATTCCATGCTCCAGTTTCAGAGGCTGGCCAGCTGGCCACAGATCCCAGAGGAGCATTTCCTAGCTGAAGAAACTATACCACCAGCCAGTGTCACCCACTCCCCACTGCGCCATCGGCAGAGCCCTGCTCCAGTGACCCGCTGATGACAGTACGGAAGTATCTGCTGATAAACCACGCTGCGCAGGCAGATAACCCGTCTGAGGGGAGCATACTAGTAGAAAACATTCAGTGGTGGAAAAGGAGTATAACGGGGCAGGGACTTTTCCCTGCATACTGAACTTAATTAATGTTCAACACTCAGTCATCAGAAATTGCAGGCCTGTGCAAACAGATGTTTTTGAGGTAGCCAAACATAAGTGTGATATAAGAATCCACAAGTAAACTCAGGGCTATACTATAGCTTAAATTGTCAGTGCTGATAACTTCTACATTTACACCACACCTAACTCAATTTTAGGAGCAAGTCGTACCAGCCACATCCTCCCTTCCTTTTTGTGTTAAATTATCTTTAATAATATTTTTATAATAGGCCTTCATTTTCCCACAGTCTCATTAACCTGGTGACTTGAAAACAATAGGGCTTCTTGCATGCAAAGACAGAGGATGCAGCTGCTTCCATCTATAAATAAGATGTTGTATCAGATGTGACTGCTATTGTTTCAGCAGTCCATCGGTTACATGAGAAGATTAGAAGCAAGGGTCAAGGTGTACTTTTTTTTTCCTTTCTTTGAATTGAGAGGACCACTATCTTAAAAAAAAAAAAAAAAAGGACTGAAAAGGTGAACAGAAGAGAAATACAATAGTTTATGTGAGTCACCTCCCATACAGTCTAGCTTCTTGATGTAAAACAAACCTGAACAGTAATGACAAACTACTAAACAGTGGAACTGATTTTGTTTTTTAACATTCATTTATCAGATTATGGAGCTGTCATATTCTGTATATCCATCAATACTTTAAAACACCTGTAAGAAAGAGAAAATCTGAGCTTTCACTAAGATTTTTGTACCTGTGAGGAAGGTCTATCAGTCTGTATTTACTTGTACTTTAATCATACCTCAATTTTTTAAGGAGGACATAGAAGAAATATAGTATAAAAGCCTGTATTACCAGACAACCAAGACGGGAGTACATTTTATTAGGAGCATGAGTTTAGGAAGCGTTTAACATATATCACACTCCAAACCAATCTGTAGATACCCAATACTTTGAGTTCACCCTTGAGTGACCAAAAGAACAAGGGAGACGCAAACAGGGGAGGATGAGGAAATCCAAGTGCCTTCAGCACTGCTTTGTGAAACTGCATCTCAAGGAGACCAGGATGGATCCCAGTGCTGTTAGCAGTAGAAGATCCACAAACGAAGAGTGGCAAAAGGAAAAAGGCTCTACCTACCCCCATCAGATACTGAAACTTCACTGACCCATGTCAAAAAATTCCTCTCTGATGTACTTTTTTTTTCCCTGATGACACCAATTACATTAAGTTAGACTATCCACTAATCGAAATTAGCACTGTTATCAGATAAATTACATTAGAAATACTTAGATATTTCATCAGCACCTTTAGTTCATAAAAGTATAATTTAAGTGTTTCTTGAGAAAGCCTATGAAAACAACAGTGCTGCACTGGCTACGTAGTAAGCCCACCATTGGGATCTGGCTGCTCCGCGTGACACTCGGGAGCTGCTGGTGGCAGAGGAGCTCTGTTTGGCTGTTCTGCTTTGGGAGAAGGGCAGCTTTTTCCTTCTCCAAAGACTCAAGGACCCTGTGCCGAGGTGTCTTCTAGCTCGCTCTTCCCAGCGGCAACTACCGGCCAGGCTACTAGGGTAGAGGTGCGCCCCAACACTGGTACCCGCAGAGAAACTGCGCCCTTGGGAAAACAGTGTTTCTGTCTTTCAAGGTACATCTATGACACAGTCTGCCAGGCAGGCAAATACATTGCAGCAGGCTCCAAATTCAGGAACATCTGAGCTGACCAAGACTGGACCTGTCCTACACAGTCTAAAAGCAAATATATACTACATATTTTTATTTCTATGTATGTATATAAGGAAGATAGATAAATATTCCTGACAAGCTATATACAGTCTGTGGCAGTTTGTCTATATGGAGCATCATACCACTGTGGCAAATTTAGGGTTAAGTTTTGGGTTGTCTACGTGGACTTGAAAGGTAGGCATGCCCACAGAAAAAATAAGACAGTAGGGAGAAGAACTATCAGAAGCACGTAAGAAGGAAACAAGCTGCAGTCAAATAAAACTGTACACATTTCTACAGAGCGAAAGCACAATCCAACAGAAACTAGAATGTGCTTAAAAAAATTAGTGGAGGAGTTATAAATGAAGGAACAGCAGCTAAGAACACAACTCTGTTTTGCTTTTTAATCTCAAAAGTTTACGTGCATTATGTTGGAGGAAACTTTCTCTTCTGTGCTTACTAGCAGGAAAACCCCAGTTTTACACTCAACACCGCCACAGGCTTCCAGCATCAATTAGGGACTCTTTGTGTCTAGCAGAAGAATGTGACTTCCATCAAGAGTAACAAAGCGAAGCTCAGTATTCACCAAGTGCCTTACACTGTTCTTCTGATAACTAACTTGCATGCTTTTGTTAAAGAAAAGCATCAGAGACTGTTTACAGCAAATTGTGCTGCCTCCACACACGTTCATCCCTCTGACAAATGTTCAAATTGAGGAACAAGCCTAGATTCAAAATTAAATCAACTGCACCAATTCACACGGTCCCAGACTACTGATGATCTAGTTCCCTCTTAGTCATGGCCAGAACCATTTGAAAATCATTTCTGTGTTGAATCACACAAGTCTACAAACATCTGGAACTATAATAAAAAAAATCCCATCTGAAAACAGGCTAAGTCACTTATTAGCTGTTAAGAGGATATGCTACACACACTTACATGATGCAACATGGATTAAGTTCTCAAACCATTTTTCAGAAAGGACTACATTTTTCCAGTTCTTTTTAAAAAAATAGCATACAAGTATCAAACAATTAAAGGATTTCAATGACTTGACATAGCTTCCAGATATATTAAAAAAATACCATACAGTAGCTATACAAGCTCAGCAGATAGACAACCGTGTAGTCAAACACATTAACTTTCACAGCAATGCGTCAAGAGTCTTGACGTTACAAAGTTATCTTAATGTAATACGTATCCGCCACTTATCTTTTTCCTGAAAAATGTATTGTCTTGTTTTTGGAAAAAACCTGGACCAAGTTTCAAAATTATATTCTTTAACTCTACTAATGTTGTGGGGTTTTTTTTTCCCTAACTGTCCATTGCACACATTTCATCAATTAAAAAAAGATGTCATAGTAAAAAAAGAACACTACAAAGTTTATGAAGCATCATACACCACACAATAACAAAGAGATATTTTTCTATTTTCAGATCGAGTTGACAGAAGTCGTATTAGAAAAACATTATTTCTTTAGCATATGGTCTAAGCACAGAAATAGCATACTAGATCTCCTCAAACCGAATACCAGATAAGCTATAGCAGCACTCAATTTATTATCTGCATTAGGTACCATACATGACATGACTGAGCTGAATATCTATAAGTCTCCTTGTATGACTGTTCCCTGTAACAAGGCCATGGACAACATTCTCATTAGAAAGAAATATTTCCAGCTGTCCAAATCTAAAGCTGTCAGGTAACTTCTGGACAGATTTTACTGTAGGTATTTCTTGTGTCCCAGTACAAAGCAACTCCTCCTCCTCCAGTTTTGATTTTTTTTTTCCTACTCCAACCAATATGTGGGTAAAATAGGCAAAATTGTATAACATATGCATTGACAAGCTATTGACAACAGAAAGTATCACCACATTAACCACAAAAAAAAGCCACTCAAAATAGAGAGAAGAATTTGAGCGAGTCAGCTGTAGCATAAACAAAAAGACGTGAGGGTAAAAAAAGGAAGCACCTTCCCTGTTGCCTAAGGAAATATCCCCTTCTTCCCAGCAAAACAAACTCTTTGGAAGAACAGCTAGAGCAGTGCAACCCATCTGAGCATTTCCGCTACGGCAAAGATACGAGCAGGAAAGATCATGACCTGTACTGTTCTCCCTACTTTTTATTTCCCAAAGGTATCACAGTACCAGCAAATTAAGGGAACCACAGCTTTCCTTCCTTCTCTCCTTTGCACGTCTCCAAAGCCCCAGGCACTTGCTATACAAATGTTTATGTATAACGAGCCTTACATTTATATATTTTTATTGTAGCTGCTTCTAAAAAAAAGTCACATACCACTTCATATTCTTTCCAATCGCACTAACGTTTAAGGTCAAATTTACTTTGTACTTGCATCTGAGATCTGAATGCCGAAAGAATGCACAAAATATACAGATGATTACTAGCCCTACAACCTTTCATTGGATTTATGGTGAATGAATAAGCATTTGCAATTTCTATATTTTTGCACAGTTATCGTTTAACAATAGCTGCACAATGAATAATTACAGCCTCTGAAGATGAGAAAGAAAACTTTTTATTCCAGAATGAGAACAAAAATTGCTTCTTTCATTCCTCGTCTATGAAAAAAACTTAAATTTCTTTATTTTTGAGCAGAAGAGACACTATCTCTGAATGGACTTTTGCAGATCTTCAAATTTTACTCTTCATGTTCATCTTCTGGAATAGAGGTTTGCATGTGCAGAATGTTAGGATTTAATATTTGCTATTATTTTGCAGGAGCACACTCTGAGGAAAGATGGTTGGACAAAGGTGATCAACATCCTCCCTAAAAAGGACATCTGCCTGCTCAACTAATTCAAGGTTTTGCACTGAGCCTGGAAGCCTAAGAATTACAGATGCATTATATTCACCTTGCTAACTGAAAAAAGGTTAATTATCTTTTTTCAGCATGAAGCATTTCAATGTTTTTCAATTTCTTCAAGGATAACAATCATTTTAACGAGTAACTGTCATATTGTTGCTATTTTTACCTACCCAGCCAGAAGCTGGACAATTACTAGATGAACTGGAAAAAGTAAATCAGAAATCATTTTAGACAAAAATTGAATATTTGTGTGAACAAGTCTACACTTTTCTCCTTATCTGGCACCACCAACGCTTACCCTACAGCACTTGTTATGTGACACTGGCATCGACTTGCCTACATGTTCTAGATAACAACAGTTTTGAATAAAACACTGATACAAGCACTGCTGCCTGTTCAAAAATTTGATCTGCAACCACCCAAGGCATGTACAGATGTAGTGTGATCATTTATTTATCCCTCAGACAAAAGGAACGAGTTTGTTGGATACCGAGAACAAAATGAGAAACGCTGCTTTTGCTCCTCTCTTGGCAAAATCGCTTTACTTCCACACTGCACGTGTTTACAGCCATTTGCAAATGTTTCACTGCTCAGACATTACCAATACAGTTTAAGAACTCATTTTTTTGTCTTAAAACAGTGACAACAAGTCTGGAAAGGTATTTTTGTGAACTCTGTATCTTTACTACCTCGCCATACTCATCTCCTCGCAGGCACTCATCTCCTCTCTTTCTTTGCTACGCAGCAGCCTGTATATATTCCGAGTACTGCGTTACTCACTCCGTAACAGCGGCCACAGTTTGACACCAGGACACGCAGTGATGGAAAGTGGAATCATCATAAACCAAACAGAGCTAAAGCTTGCAAGGCAAATTAAACATCCAAAGCTTCTTCAAACACCTTAGTAGAGAGCAAAGAAGAAACGGCTGTTCTGAAATGTGTGATCGGAGATTACATATTGCTTCCCTCAAAATTAACTGTATCTTTACAAATAGCCAAGAACAAAATATATCACTAGATGTAAGAGGCTAAACAACAATCATTCATGGCAAAAAAAAAAAAAAGGCATATGGAAGTGTAAACTACCATACACAATACGCAAGCAAAAGGCAAAAAGGTTAATGCACTGAGAGGGCTGGATCTTTTCATCTCATAATGCTCTAACACACCAGCTCACCCACGTTAGGATCTCCAACGTCTCTGTCAAGTGATGGGCACATACGCATGGAGCAACAGAGCACCTGTAGCAGCTTCACTTAAACAGGGCATGTAAGAAACCAGCCTTGTCGACACAGAAGGTTTTTGAACAAATTTAAAGGTCACATCAAAAAAATGTAGTCATTACAACACACAGGCAACAACATAACCAAAAAAACCCCACGCTTTCAGCTACATTTGGTTACTTTTGTTTTTTCCTTTTTCTTTCTTGGACAGGATCCAGAAAGATTAGATGGTTTTAACAAAGACCATATCGAATACAGTGTCATGTAGAAAACCTTTAAAACTGGAAAACATAACTATTTATACAGAAACACAAAATCCAAGGATTTAGTTAAAAAAGGTATATAGCAGAGTATTCTAAAAAGACATTACTGGAATATCTTTGTGGGCTGATTTTAAAGCCAATCTTTCCATTATTCAACTTTTTCCCAAATTTATGCCCATGACAAAAAACATCTGCTAAAGGTAGCAAATTGGGAGGGTACAGTCAGGGGACAAACAAAGCATACATAAACAAATGGATTTTAATCATATTTAAAAAAAAAATCAGTCCAACAGGATGCAAAAACATATATGAACTAATAAAAAAAATACTTGCATGCTACTTAATAACATGCCAGTTTTGTGGGCCCATTAATGTAGCCATGAGAGAAGTAAATCCTATAAGAGCAGAACTATTTAAGCCTTTCTACAAACTGCTCCTGAGACCCCACCTAGTCACTTCCTTCAAATTAATTCAAAACCAGGAGAGCTGCAGACAAGAGTCTGTCCTGCACGACAGGATTCCCAAAAAGCTGGCTACCTTA
Organism: Grus americana; assembly: GCF_028858705.1. Classification (NCBI taxonomy): domain Eukaryota; kingdom Metazoa; phylum Chordata; class Aves; order Gruiformes; family Gruidae; genus Grus; species Grus americana. The sequence continues at coordinate 45,605,953 of NC_072855.1, forward strand.
AGACAACACAAGAGGTCATGGGCAACTGCAGGTCTCTAGAAATAAAAGTTAAAGAGAATCTACAGACTATCAGAAGAAAAAGCCGGCCTAATAGCATGAGCACCACTGCAACGGAAGTTTGGGAAGGAATATAAACGCAGTTTAGGAAACGCTGTGCTGCGTAACAGTCTGGAACTGCAAAAGCTGGATTCAGTCACCCTGGGGGCTCTTCTATTTCAGTCCTAAAACAAGGCTCAAGTGTATTATGTTAGAAAACCAAAACAAACTCTCTTCTCATTTCATTAATAAGCCAGTTTCATAGTTGAGGCCCGTCATGTGATTTTTGATTGTTTAGATTTGGGAATACTTATACTACAAATTATATATACAAACTATTGTAATTTACACATGCTCACCCACACAAACAATTCCTAAAGGCTTGTAACTTAAACAGCAAGAGCAAAATTCTGTATTCTGTCTTAATTTTGCTTTTAATAAAAGCTACATAAACCTTTTAAAGTTCCTAGCAAGGACAGAAGCAAGGAGAAAACCTTTAAAAGAATAAAATTACATGGAGATAAATTTATTTTCTAGAAACAGTGAGCTATAGCTGCCTTCTCCTAACTCGCTGTCCCTGAGGAGTCAGTAACGTATCAGCCATCTGCCCTGTCTTAGAAAACACCGGTAGGAGATAGTACAAAGACTCTGCACCATTGGGCTACAGCTACTTCAACCATTTATTACCTCAATAATTAGGATGTTTAGCTTTTTAGATGATGGTTATTCTTGCCATAAAATAAAAAGGAATAGAGAGAACATGCGCACATTTTACCAAATCAAAGAGTAGTAAGCACAACGAGTTCAACTCCTATGGTTACCAAGAAGTGTTATTCAACTATTTGTAGTATTTGGGAGAGTTATTTAAAAGCTTTAAAAAAAACCCCATAAAAAACACCACAACTGAAATACCAGTGAGGGTGTTTTTTTTCCATTCAAGCTGAATGTCCCAGCCCACTTTAGAACTGTAATTTTGGGGGGTGGGGGGAAATCCACTCATTCATTTCCTAATTAGTAGGCAAACTAGCGCCCCACTTTGCACAGGGAGGTTTAACAGGAAAGGGTTTATAGTTGCATACTTCACTGTTTGGAACAGTAATCATAATTTAGCAGCTTAGCTAGGAAGCCTGTGAACCTCACCAAGGGTAATACCACCGGCTGGGGAGTGATACCACTCGCTCTCCACGAGTCCCTGCCCACCGTCTGTCCCAAGCTAAGCTACTTGTTTTCAGCTTAAGAAATAGGACATGCAGATGAACGAGTGACAGACACTTGGGATTACATTCAAGTGTCAATTTGACACTTAGGAAGTTAATATTACTAAGGAGCGTGGTATCCCCAGTTCCTCATTCTTTAGTACCAGCCCAGGCATGGTAATTGGTTTCAGGACTCTCAAACCAGTAAGTTGAGTTCCCTTGAACCTATCTTTGATACTCATCTCGGCTCTGGCACACATCCTTCCCTATTATCCTTCCTACCTTTTGGCACCTGAATTAGGAGAAGAAAGGCAACAAGGTTAACCACAGATCATTTTCTTCCACGAGCTGAATCAGAGAAATCACAGTTCTTGCGTACCTCCGAGACAGAGTGCTTTTTCAGCCTTCGCCTACACCCTGAGAGCCACGAGTTACAAATAGCTGAATGACCTCTGCCTGCCATTAAGGCTTTCAAAATGCCCCGTTTCAAATAACTGTGCCTACCCAATACTGTCAGCAAAAAGGAGTCGCATAGACTATACTGATTACTAAATTAAAACAGTTGGAAGAGAAGTAAAAACTTCACTGCATGAAGTACAACTATCAACACGGAACCTAAAGCCTGTAAGTGGTGTGGGGGTTTTTTTTCACTTCACAATACCTATCAAAAGATTCTTTAAATGAGTACAACTTTAAGCTTAAAATGCCTCTTTTTTTTCTTTTTTTTTTTTAAACTACTCATCAACTGTCAGTGTCAAGATTCACTGTCTGGGTGTCAAGCATTTTATTCTCCTTTTCCTGCAACTCTGAACCGGCACCAATGCTGTCAGACATTTAACATAAAAGCTCACTTGCATTTGCGAAAGGAGAGCATGTTCTTTTAGTTCAAAAATTGGCATAACGCTGGACAGAAAAGCTTGACCAGAATTTTGAAAAGATAAATAAGGGCAAGCAACGTTTCAGAAGGTATAATTAAAGCTCCATCTTCTGGAGACCAACACAGTTTGGATTTCTTAGAAACCGCGTGCAGAGAGAACTTGTTGCTCAGTCTGGGTGGTACCAACGCTTGTTCCTCCTGCTTTCTCTCCTCCTCCCACCAGCACTCAGCTTGTTCAAGGTGACTCAGAAGAATTTAGGACTGGTCACAGTGGTATTAAACTCATCTTTCCTGGCTAAATGCACACTGAAGACTCTCAGTTATGTTAGAAAAATGGAAGTTAGAGGAAGGGACCAGGAAAAAACTAAAGTATCTGGGCAGGTGCCCACTACTGAGAAAAAAAATTAAGCTGCCCACCTAACAATTAGCTCTCTGAACACAGACACAGAAGAATAGTACTTAGTATCAATTTGTTCTAAACTTGAGTTCAAACATTCCTTAGCAACATTTGTTCAACCAAAACTAAACCAAAACCAAGTGACATCCTGAGGTAACGGGAAGCAGGGTTGCCTCACGAATAACTCCAGCACAGTTCAGCATTCAATAAACCCACCGCAATCAACGAGACAGGGAAGTCTTCAATATTTTCTTTAAAGATGACAAATTACTTCCCCACTTTATCCTTTAATCTTTTCCTATTGAATATATTTACTGTAAATGAAGATTTCACTTTAGTCCTCTCATTCATAAGAAGTGAGCGAGAAAAGCAAAACCAATTAAAGTTAGGAGAACAGCAACTCTAAGTATTTCCTCAGCTCTTTAGTTCTTATGCTTCACAGCGGTTATACAGCTTCAGAAAAAAATCAATGCTGGCAAGTTGTTTGCTTTGTTGAATTATAAACATATTCCTTTGAAAGAAGGGAGAAGGGGAGATAAAGCTGCAGATTCATAGTTCTATGCCTACAAAAGAGACTGGGCACACAATAATAAACTTGGAAAAGCTAGTACAGATAAATAAAATTATATTTAAAAGACTAAGCTGCTAATAAATGCTCTGATTTGTTATAAGCACTGAGTTTATCTATCCAAAGTGAGAAATTTAGATGGAATATAAATTAGTCAGTCACTAAATCCAGATGGCAGCTGATCCAGGCAAGTATAGAGACCTTACTAGTTTATGAGCTTCTTTCAACTAGACAACACCAAGTACAGTTGCCCATCTTCATTAAACACCTTAATGGCAAAAAACTGGACTGCAACTAAATCATGCCAAATACCTCAAAACATTCCAGAAAAAGAGAAACAGCTGGAATTTGCAGTGTGCCGTTCATCAGCTTTCAATGCAGAAGCACCAGTCTGATCTCCCATAGGCAGCAGGTCACATACCACCACACGCAGAAGCATACCTACAACTTCTACAACCACTAGTACAGAACAGTACTCAATCTATGATTTCACGCAAGAGAATCTGCTCAGACCCCAGTAGCCTGCCTCAAGCACTCACTGACAATAAACATTTTCTTAGTTATTCAGATCATTAATTTCTTTGGTTTAACTTGTAGTCTCCCCATACGCAGGGCTACTAGACCGCAGGCTCAGGGATCTCCCCCCCTGAAAGTAAAGGCTCGGGGGAAAAAGCAGCAAAATCCAAGTCTCTAACAGAATTGAAATCATTCTTGAACACCCTTTCACACCTTCTGGGTAGTCCTTTTTAGACCTATATATCAGGCATGCAGTATCCTCCAGCATCGTTTCAACAGAACTTCGGCCTTCTCCATTGCTTACTTCATATACCCCGATTAATGCACCCAACAATCGCACCCTGGCATGAGTACAGAAAGGAAAATGCCAGCTCAAAATTGTCCCATAATGTTATTCTAATTTCCTAAGAGTCTGTGATGTGGAATGTAAAGGAGCAATTCCACAATTGTGCTGTGGAGTACCAATTAAAAATGGTATTCAAAAAGAAGAAAACCAATACAAGAAAGGTAACAGGAAAACAGTAACCACATTAACAAGAAAAAAAAAAAAAAGAAAAAAACAGTCAGAGCTATCAATGTCTGCCAAATAAGTTTGTTTCTGAAATACGTTCCTTTGTCATGCTCCTAGTGGCACCCAAACAGGATTTCCTGTATTAAACTCATTTTTCAGCATTAAGCAGTGTGTACAGTGAATCCAGCTTTAAAAATATTGACATTAAGTACATAATGTTTATCCTTTGTGTAGGTATTGAGCGGTGAGTCCCACTACCCTGAATGAGTAGTTCTGAAAGAAATGTATTATCCCATTTTTCCCCAAGTACCACTACGATCTGAAAAATCCCCAAAGTTTTTGTTTGGTTCGCTTAAAAATAACAACTCCTACTACAGGCAAAAACTTCAAGAGGTGCAGGCGGGGAGAAACGTGCACTGTTGCACTTTCTGGGAGGCCAGTGCTCCGTGGTATCGCACTTCCCAGCTTCACAGCTGCAGCTGTAGGTAAGGACAAAACTCATTTAGGGAGCCGAATAAGATCATACTTGAACAGATTTATTCAGCGTTAGGATAATTTCTTACATCACAGAAAAAGGTGGTGTACAAAGTTGTCACTTGCTGTAGCAAACAAAAGACTACAATTGCTTAAAAGAAAAGCGTAGCTTAAGCTCATTTGGGAAGTGACACCTCTCTCATTACCAAACAATTACCATTTATTATCTCTAACCTGCCTCGCCACAAAGGAAGAAGAGGAATCCTATTCATTTGCACCTCATAAATACTGCAACAGCCGCACACAGGACCTGGTCCCACGCAGCAGCTGTGCTGTAAAACTGAATCAGAGAAATTAAGAGCCAAAAAGACTGCCACCGCGTCAACTGGCACCTCCTCTGGGAGCACACGTGCACCAGTGTCCTCCACGGCACGTCCTTGTCCACCTCGTGCAACCAAGCAGCCAGTCAGCATGGTTTCTGACGTCCTCCCGCAGGAAACTTCCTCTGTGCAGTATCTCATCAGAAACATGTTTTTCTGAATATTCTGATTCCATCTTGTCTTCCTTCCCCCTTTTTCATTAATTTTATAAACACCTTTTTTTCCACACCGCTCCCCTCTCTAGGGCTTTCTGAATTCCAGGCCAGAAAACCTGCAAGTCATCACAACCATCTTTTCTCTTCTTCCCCCCTGCCAAGTTATGCAAACGTAACAGCTAAGCATCCAAAAGTTAATCCTTGCCATATCTACCTCCTTTAATTTCAAACTCAAAGGGAGGGGTTTAGGCACACCTTACAAGGACTATCAGCTGGTTATAGCACATGTTAAGTTACGCAGTCAAAGCAGGTAAAGGGTCACGATGAGACGGTGAGAAGCGAAAGAGTTATAAGAGAAGCTAGGAGAATAAGAGCTAGACAAACCCTCAAAGGCTACCTTCAGGAAGGGTTACAGATCAGCAGAACTATCTCTGGTAGCAACTTACTCAAGCGAGACAAGAATCAGTGGTCATTTTTGGTTTACTCCATGGAAATTCATTTCTCTCTGTCCATACGGTTCCAACAATGGTGTCAGAAACTCGCGTACTATAATAGATATGGTTTGATATACTGAAATGTATTGTTAGAAGTGTTCGTTTCACCTTCCTCACTACTCTACAGCACATACCAATGGTTTTCCAATACTTTGTGATTCCAGTGCAACTCTAATATCTCATCACAAGCCTGTGCCCATCCTGATGCTACGATCAGCTTTCCAGTACGTTTCAGGTTTATGTCTTTTACCAACACTCATGCTGCACCAGTCGTCCTCAATCATGATGCATATTTGATAGTCAATCCTTGACAATGACATTATTTGGATTACATATTCCTTGGGAAAAAAACAAACCACCCTTCTAGACTTTCTGTAGGACTCATTATTACCAAATACAATGAGTTAATTCTTTTTATTCTTACAAAATGAAGTCATACAAGAAATAAGGCCTTTATAAAATAGAAAAAAAAATCAAGCACACCTACTGTAATAAACTTGGAGGTTCGTTTTTGGAAAAAATAATGTGAATTGAGCAAAGATGAAGCCCTAAGTATAAGACTGAGCATAAACATACCCTAAAGCAAGTTACAGTTTCTAGAATATCCACACTCCTGTAATGAGCTGCATTTTGTCTAAGCACATTAGACTCCTGGACTGTTGGGTTTCTCCCTCAGAAAGGACAAGCATACATCACTTCCATTTGTTTTCAGATAGAAAGTACTATGAGAAAATGTCATTCATTATATTATCCTCCATTTGTATTGTATGGCATTCTGAGGCTCATATAAACTTAAAGAACAGAATAAAAGGATTCATCCTTCTTGAAAGATAGGTCTTTGTTTCCAAAGAACTTGAGGGTTCCCACCTGCAAACATCTCTCTTCCTGCTCAGTGACCCTACCCTTAACCTTCAAGAAAATAAAACAACTTTTTTTTAAAGTAGATATCCATTGGATGTTTTTGACATAATCAACAGGATGCATTTTTGTTTGGAACAGCACAAAAATATGGGGATATGGTCACTATTTTTAGTCATACCACAGCGACATGGAAATATTTTCATGACAAGGAAAGCCAAGAAGTTAGACATTTGACTAATGACCTTTAATGAACCCTAAGTTCCCTTGGATAGCATGAATTACTTACATATTTTGTTTGGGATAAAATATCTCACTTTCTCTTTCAGTGCAAATCAGATCTTTACTTTTACAACATTTTATATAGATCAAGGCCATGAAATCAAGCTACAGGCTTTAAGCACCTTATTATAAACCTTTGCAGGTCATGGCCCACAATATCCACAATGGACTACAGAAGCAGAGGGAAAACACACTCCTTAAAAGACAGTTTTGGGAAAAGAGGAGATCAGAGGTTAAGGTGATAGACAGTAGATGCCAACAATGTATACAATTTATATACTCAGAATTACTATTTTACTGTTAGAACGCATCTGAGCAAGGTATGTAGTTCCTATCACCAAGTTCAAGCACTAACAAAAGTCCCGTAACTAAAATAATGAGACTGCAAGCTAAAATCAATTCGCAGGGTCAGGACTGAAGAGGGCTACCTTTTTAGGCCTCATTTAATTACCCCACAAAAACTGTATACACATCTTTTTCCTTAACAACATTGTGTTTAATAGACCGGTGTAATCACTCCATAGAGCTCAAGAATCCTTGTTACAACTACTTACAAGAAATCCTTGTGTAGCCTTTCAAATGAATTGGCCACTAAAGGTTTTTAGTCAACCTGAAGCTTATATATAGAGAAATCACAAGGGAGTCTCTTCTATGTACTTTAACACATTTAAAATATTTCTGAACATATGTATAAGAAGTATCAAGACTGTGCACATCAAAAAATGCACTCATAGGACGTAACAAAGTCTTTCTGGTGGAGAGAGATGTGGGTGTTTCAAGAGCTCTGTTTACAGCCCACACATGGGTGGTTCACCTTAGAACATCCTGCACCTGGGAGAAAGATTGAAGTAAGAAACACATATTTCAATAGTACTGAAATTTCAGCTAAGCCTCCCAAAACTATCAATTATAGGGAAGTTGCCATAAAAAAGGACTTAATTATTATCAGGTATCAGGAAGGACAGCACTGTCTGTGAACTCGGCAGGCAAGTAGTAACTACTTCATATTTCATTGAGACACATGTTAACTCAGTATTTAATTTTATATAATATTAAAATTTACTAATTTTTCTCCCACAATATCATTACTCTCTAGCTGCTCTATGAGCTGAGACAATGGAATAATGACAAAAAAAATTCCATCTCAATGAGATCACTAGGATTGATAACTTTGCTATTACTAGGCAGTACCATAAAGACATTATAGCAAGTTAATAAGCCTAGAAAACAAGAATACATCTGCATATTTATCTTACAGTGTTTACTTCCTTCCTATTTGTTACACAAGCGAGCTGGCCTTACTTCTTTCAGTTAAATCCTGCATTTTAAATAACGGCATAAAACTGCATATATTCCACCCAACGCAAACCAGGCCTCTTTCAAAGCCACAAAGACTTCTTTTTCCCCCGTCATTCACTTGTCCAATATGCAAAGCGTAGCTGTCAATCAGATAGCATCCCCGACAGCATAATTGCTGAACAGAACATGAAAAACGTGAGGAGGGTCAGGACTAAGAGAGACATACCAGCAACATTCCTCCTTGCACACTCTGGTACTAATTTAGGGTTGTCCTTTGTTAAGATTCCCCTCCAGTCACTACTGCAGCAAAACAAGGAATATGTAGAAGAAGGCTGAGGAGGCCTCGAAAGCCAGTACTGCTAAATAAGTTTGTTTTGCACCGCTCCTACCCATTTCGAAAGCAAGCAGTAGCATCGTTCCCAAAGAGGGGCCCCGCTCCTCTCAGGAGCAGGTTTATCTTTTCCACTGGCTCCAAGGTGCCATTTTCTAACTTCTCGCTGGATCACGCTGCCCTCCCTCAGCCTGAACGTACGTGCAAGTTGTCCTCTGTAGATGCCTAATGAAAACTACGTCTCACTGAAGGAATGGCCTCTTTCTTCTCATCTCGCTGCTGCCGAGTCATTTTTCTCTTACGCTACGAGAAAGTTATATGCAGCAGCAGAAACGCCGGGGCTGTGACAATATATAATAAAAATAACAACCACCACCACCACCTTTAACTTATCAAATGTCCCTAGTTATCTTCACAAACATGAGCCAGAAATTCCCTTTTTGCAGACATCTTTCCCAGTAACAACTGGGAAATTCTGACTTGTCCCTTTCCAAATTAACAGAAATTTATACTTAATACTTATAATCAGGCTTAGTTTCCTATTGAGGGCACATTTTAGAATAAGTTTAGGTAGAAAGCCAGAAGCATCAGTATTTTACCAGTAAAATTTATTTGAAAAATTTTAAGGTGTCTGTCTCGTGTGAAATAATACCGCTCCTTGTAGCACTTGAACAAATATGCAAGTTCATGTAAGTGATTCAACAGCTACACACCCCAGCACAATAGGTATTTTTCAGAAGATCCAGAGATTTCTTTGAATCATGATGCAATGTAAGTGACATTTTGACTACTAAGAAGGAGCCATTCCTTACAGGAATAGCTTTAATTTTCAGCCTATGCAGAAGTTTCATAAAAAACCCCAGCATTTACTGATTCAAATATAAATGAGAAATACTGGTTCATATTGGGCTTTTTTTTTTTTTTTGTAGCCCATATCCCCTGTTCCAAATCCCTTATTAAAAATTTTCAAGTAACCAATCAAAACAGAGAATCATTATAAGTAAATCCATCTCCAATCTTTGCAACTATTTCAACATTACAAAATATTTTAAAAAAACCTCTTGAAACCTGCACAACTACTACTAACTTGCACTTGATTAATTCTAGGCCTTGAAAATATGGGCAATCTTATTTCTACTATTCAAATTTTACATTAACTAAAGAATTTTCAGTCTCCTTACAGAAGGTTATTTATATTCCACTTCCTGAAATGGAAATTCAAAGTTTCCTGAGAGAAAAATGTTTGTGACTCACTGTGGGGGTTTTGCCAGATACATCCCTTTAAATCTGAGCAATCCAGCAGCATGGGTAGCTTATAGAAATGTGAAAGAAAACATTTTCTTCGGGTTCCACCACCATACCCATTTCTAGAGTTCTACTTTCAATCCGGCAGAACTTACGCTTTGTTAGCTACACTACGTAAGTAAAGGAGGTCTCAGTAATTTTCAGTGTCGCATAATCTATAACTTAGAAATACTACAGTGCTAACTTCTCAGGATTCAGAAAAGGTATTTCAGTGGGAATATATGGAAAGTGAACTTGCAAGACCTGAAAGAAGCAGCAGAAGCAATTTTGGTTCCTGTCCTCTTTTCTCTGTTCTGAGGAAACACAGAAAGAAAATTCAATAGATTAAATCTTTGCAGCTTCGTTTAAAAGATAGTAAATTAATCCTGATGGCATCAGTTGCATTTTCAAAAAAAAATAGCACATTTGCAACAAATTAAATTCACCAAAGTGAAACAACTCCACTAGTTCAGGCAACTTAAGAAGCCGTTGTATGACTAAATAAAGTATATCTTTCTGTTTAGCAGAGTGAAGGAATTTCCCCTCCCAACACCCTGAAGGCTTTTGATGCATTTTTTTCCTGTTCATAGAAGAACTGATTAATAGCTGTGGCTTAAATCCAGTGTACAGTTTTGGCAGCTGCTGACGGACCACTCCATCTACTTGCTGCTCCCTCTTTGCTATGCACGACACGTGCTGTTAAACGCATGCTGTCAAAAGCGCTAAAATGATTCACTTTTAAATCTGGTAAATCTAGAATATGACTACTTAAAGAAGTTCCTTCTTCAGGCACGGAAAACAAGCAAACATATAAAACACATTGTCAGTTTTCCTGTCAAATTCGGCATGTCAGTTTTCAAAGGATATACAAAGAATCAGCAGGTTAAAAAATGATAACTTTTTCCACTGTTTACAGAGCAAGCTTTAATTAAACAAATTGCAAACCCTCCTATGAGCAACAACGCAGCTATGAAAAACAAGTCTTACGACTACTGGAAGTCTATTTTTTGTCTCTCTAGTTTAAATAAGCAGCATTGTCTCTAAAATTACTGTTTAGCTATGATGGAAACAGATCTCTTTTCAGATTACCAAAATATAACCTCTCTCTCTAGTACAGCTGGGCACCAAGAACTAAGAAAAAAAAAAAACTTTTCAAAGTATTTATGTATATATGAACAGTATGCTATTATTTTTATTTCAACCCTCTGCATAAAATACAGACTTTGAGAGAACAAGAGCATACCAAACACAAATACAGATCCTACTCCTAACACTTCAAGCCTGCTTTTAACACTTCAAGATCATTTAAAGTCACAGAAATGCCTGGAAGTCTTAGATACCAAGAAGTGAATATATTTAATTTCTAATGGCAACAAAAGGTTGAGTCTTCGTCAGGTTTTAGATTATGTTTCTGTATGGAAATAAGAGAGACTACAAGCTTTACTGTAAAAGAAGAAATTGGGAGTTAATGGACATCTTGAAATGTTATTTACTTTCTTCACTCTAGCAAGTTAAAAATTTTATCTCATGTATCAATTTTGGATGTTGCTTCTGTTTTGAAGCAGTACTAGCAGTGTATCCCCCAATATCAGCATGGATACCTTCCTTCAGTCTTCTTTCGGTTTGCCTGTTTTTAAGTAAAGAAGAAAGAATGTAGGTCTTCCATGTAAGGATGCGTCATCAAAATTTGAAGTTCTTGCTTGGTTTAATTGGCATTAGCAGTGTTGCTTTCAATTTCAAATTGTCACAACCAATTTTTTAAGCAACAAAAAATTAAAGTATCAGGCCTGTAATTTACAGATGCTATATGGTCGATGAAAGAGGGACAAAAAGGTTAACTAGCTCCTGGTTTTCCTCCTATAAGCACCATTTTGTAGCCAAGCATAGAAGTACAGAAAGCTTGCTTATCCCTATTTACTAAAAGAATTTACTCTGGAAATATATACAGGAAAATTTTATCCTCCCCCAACCAATCATAAAATCACAAATCTATGGATACCTCTCCCCCCCCCCGCCCTTTACAACAGCAGCCCTTTCTTTTTGAAAGACCAGTCAGATCAGAAACAGTACTACCAAAGACTCAGCCAGCCCATGGCCCTGCACATCCTCCTGAAGTATGAAATACAGTCACTAGTCCAACCCATACTTTTAAGTCAGCCTGCCTAATGGTTTCATACAGCAATATTTATCATCTTTAGCATTTTTGTTTAGCATTCTTCCCTCCCCCTTCTTGCTTTCCAAAAAGGGTTCGTAATGAGTTGCACCATATTTTTGTAATTTATTGGAAGACAGAGGACTGTTTCAGTTTCTCTTGGTACCTTTTATGAATGGCAGCATAGTGAGATGAGACACCTATCAACATCACAGACATCCAAAAATCTAGGAACGCCTGCAGATCAGTTAGCTTAACAGTCGTTTAATTCATTGGTGAAGTAATACTTGTACAGGAAGATATCGAGGAGACTGCAAACACCTCACTAAATTTCATGAAAATGAAAGCTGTTATTATCCCTCCTACACTCTCTCTCTCCCCAGACAGGTCTATAAAAAGAACAGCCTGCAAAGGCAGTCAAACCTAGCTGACACGAGCCGAGACATCTGCAAAGGCTGCTTTGCCAGTACAGTTCATGTCACTTCCCAGAACAAAACAAGCGTTTGGTGATATGACACCATCAAAAGCATTTTTGCCGACGTAAAACTGATCAGAGCGTAAGTTAGGCTGGTACCACTGTACAGGAGAGCATCGCTGACATTGCTCTTCCTCCTGAAAATCCCAGTCTGGGCATAAGGAGCTCCCACAGCTACAGTACTGCATGCAATTGCTGCGTGACGCTGTCTTCTCTCAAGTCAGTGGATGAACGGCTTTGCCAATACAGTTCATTTAAATCAAGGAGTTGCTAAAATGCGATTCCAGTTCAAGCGCACTTCTACCTGGATCTGAATGAAAGCTACAAATAGTGGGTGGGGGAAAAAAAAAAAAAAAAAAGGCCAGAAATAAGTTTAGAAGTTGGTCATACTGAAAAAGCCCTTCACATTATTTTGCAATAGAAGATATTCAGATACTTGCTTCTGTAAATTAAAATTAAAGAGATTATCTTAAAATTCAGTTGTGTTGAAGCAAAAAATGGACTGAGTCGCTATGAACTCAAGTCCACTACTTTCTCCTCACATAACCTTCCTCCAAAAGTTACTTTCTGCTGCCACCAGGGTAAATGAAACAATATGCCTTTGTAGAGAACCACGAGTCTAGTGCCAAGTGGCCGGAGGGGACAGTTAACAGAGGTGGAAAAAGGAGCTACCTGGGAACATGCAGCAACTACTCTGACCTCCTCTCCTATTTCATTCCTTTTCCTACGTTACCCGTCTGGGGCTTAGCCTTTAAAAACCCGCCGAGCTCTTGGAAAGACATCGTTCTGGTAAAGTGGTTAATATTCATCTACTACATGTTAAAACATCGCGCAAAGTAGTACCGACTCTGCTGGCCGTTACACTGCTGCTGGTGAACATCACTGCGCTTCATTATTTAACAGCTTCCTCAGCCTTCACAAACCGTCTGGACTAGTGGGCTGAAGGTTATTAACATTTTAAAATGCTTGCGGCTAGTATTTCCAAGTTGTCCAAAAGAGTAATTATCGCCTGTATTATTCTTAAATATTAGCACCTGTTCATAAGATATGATCCAACATACACTTTCAAGCTGGCTGTTACATTTCTTTTGCATATGAACACTTCCCCCTCCCCCCTCCCAAATAAGCTACACTAAGTTTCTCTTAAGAGAAACAGAAAAAAAATATCGATAACAAATTATCTTTCTTTGGTTTTGATAATGGGGGATATGCCATTAGGAAGAAAAGCTTACATTAACAGGGAAAAAGCACTAACTGTATACAAAATGCTTTCTACAGAGTTCCAGGATGCTCTCTTCCTTCTAAAGGGCGGGGGGGGGGGGGAAATCTGCAGATGGTTATTTGAATAAAAGCCTTACACACAGCATGGCAGTGCTCAGGTTGAAGCAGGGTATCTCATCTAGGCAAACCCCACAGGGAAGAGAAGAGCAACAACATCCGCTTCCATCAGCAACACTCAAGCCCGCGTGCTCGCCTTGACTCAACCGCTCTAACCATGACAAAACTGGAGGAGTCCCCCCTCCTCCACTTAGGAAAGAGGGTCAAAGTGATCTCAAACTGTAGCAGGCTCCCTAACAAACAACAGTCTGCTTAAGTCTTCCAGACTGCAAAGATAGTTTCACTAATAATCATTTTTGTCGCTATAAAGTTTGCCTGGTGAAAGCTTTTATCTCACCCTCAAATTTCGAGTATTTTTATAGGCTAACTGTGGAGACCGAAGAACCCCTGTAAGGACGTGGTGTAAGTGCATTAGCTACTGAAGACTACGCGATCCTTACACATTCACCTAGCAAGTCAAACTGCAGGGCATCAGAAACATCTTTTGTCATCCTTCAAGAACTGGAAGATACATAAAAATAATTTTCTCCTGGCAGTGTTAAAAGTAAGTGCACATGGGTGGCAGAAAGATAGGGTCAGATAAAGTGATTGTGGTGTTTTAAAATGAACTTTTTAATGACTCAGATAATTTAAATGGCTCTGAGGTCCCTCCAAACAGCAGCCTACCACCAGTGCCATCAACAGAAAAGCTCTACAATCTGCCTTGCGAAACGGGCAACGTCTTTCAGCTGTCCGCAGGGTAGCAATTACAGAAGAGCAGTACAGTCGTAATGCAGAAACACCAAAAAGGTTTTTTTTCCCCCTCTACATTGCTATCATTGTATTGTAACTTCCAGTGATGCTCAAAGGAGCTGGACACGAAAATACGCACCAGAGAGTTTATTTGTAAGAAGTCAAATTGGCTGGAAAAAAAGAGCACTCCAGTCCTCTGCTTGCTCTCCCAGCTCTAATGACAACAGAGAACAAAACAGTCTGATATTAAAATATTTGCTTATACACGTAAAAGTATACCCTTCACCCTCACTCTAAGTTTACATTGACTATAAAAGCATTTCTTACTCTCCAGATCCACAGTTTTTCCCACTGCTCCTTTGTGAAGTGCCAAACAAGCAGCAGCTAACAGAAAAAGCATGAGATAAAGCTTATTTCTCAAAGCTACATAGACATCCAACTAAACACCTTCAGGATTCCACTAGAAGCTATTAATTACTACTTAATTCTGGATGTCGCCTATATTTTTAAAGCTGGCATAATGTTTGAATAATTTACTTGCCAGCTGATTTTCCAGATTACATCCTTAACAGACTGGGGGAAAGATTGAGAAACGGCTACCCATAACCCCAAATACGAAATACCAATTTGGAAAGTACATCCTCATTCTTACACTCATTTGTAGTATCTTACAGTCCTCCTACACAAAGTAAAGGAGTTTTGTTTTGTTTTTTAAAGGACAGGCTTTATTTGTTGAAACTGATAATTACAAAATGTAACATTTATATTAACAGAACTGTAACTCATGCTAACTAGAGGAAGACATCATAATGAGAACAAAATTAACAAAAAACACTCCACAACTGAACATTTAGAGCATATTCCCGTTGTTTCAAACACTTCACGCTATCAATCAATACAATTTCAGTGTAGCTAAGTTAGTTTCAGTTGCCGTAACTCTATTCTTAATGCAAAATAAAACAAAACCAAAGAAACCGCACACACCCCACAGGACAGCAAGGACATTTTCTTGATTTGATTCAAGTGTAAACAGATGTTTGAATAGATTTTTTTAAAATATAAACACAGTCAGAAACCATTTCTAATGTGTGTCATTTCAGTATCATGTTGTTATTGCTGGGAACTTTATTTTTTAATAAAAAGCACATGTAAACCACGGACTATTGATTAAACAGAAATTTCGTAAATAACAAGCCAAAAAAATAACCCTAGTGTTTTTTTTAAATTTCAGCATACCAAGAGATGTCTGTGCCGTTGCTGTTTCATCCTTCAGATTTTGACAGTATACAGGATTTATAAAAGGGGCATTTTTTTAGGTTGAGGAAGGAATCTGTCCATAAGCAGCAAGTACACTTTAGTGATTATGACAGACTGAATTCCCATTTATTCTAAAGTATTTTTTCTTGCATCGTTCATGAACCAAAGTGAATAATTTTTTAATTTTAGAAAGCTGAATCCTGGCAGCACGAATCAATCAGAAATAAAGATCCCACACAGAAATGCCTACAATTGTAAAGAGAATGAGAAGAGTAGACAGAAAAAGAAAAAAAAAATCATAGTTGATACTAACTGGAAGATTATCAGTTAGAGAAAGAAAAAAAAAATACCAACTTCTCATCCAAGAAACAGTTAGGTGATGGTAGTATAATATGCAAGTTGACACACACAGAAGACAACCCACTACGTGGGTGATGCTGTATTAAGCAGTCCAACATTTTTTCTGTACCTGGCTTTTTACCAGGTCACTATCGTGCCCCTACCTGGAACTTTCTCACTCCATTTTCTGTATTTATCTTGGATCAAAAGACAATCTTCTGGTTAGCAGGTGGTCTCACACATCGCTTATTTACTCCCCTTCCTCCCCCGCCTTTTTTTTTTTTAATGGCGGGAAAAACCTTTACCACATTCAAGTTCTTCACAGATTTCCTGAAAAGATTAACTAAAGTGGTGAATTAATTCCCTAGGAATAATTTCCTTTTAATATTCTCAAGGTAAAGAATTTGTAAGTGAATCAAGTTGGAATCTATTTGAAAAGTCACTGCACATAAACGTATGTTCCCGAACAGCAGGCTCCTGACTAAAATATTCTAAATGACTCATGATTGCAGCATCTTCAAGTTTTGCATGTGTACTCCGAGCAGGTTATCCATCCAGAGCAGCTGCAATGCAGGTATCACAGGGGACATACTATCCTTAGAGCTAGAATTTGCCAAAATGCCTCAACACCAACAACCCGCCGCTCAACACCCTTGCGTTGCCTGCAGAGCACCACGTGTGATGGTCTGCCACAGGATCCCGCCGTAGCGCACCTACAGAACGACTGCATCTTGCTTTTACAACTACGTACAGTCACTACTTCGTCATTTTCTTCGGGGAAAAAAAACCCAACACAACAAACAAACAACAAAAACAACCACATTCATCATGGTAAATGTCCATTCTGAAATTTTAGAGAGCATTCAGATACTAAACAAAGAAACAGAGTAGTGGATGCGAAAAATATCGTCTTCAGCACTCAAACACGTGTCCTCTGGCCTTACTTTACAGCTACCAATTCTACTTATTAAACTGAATACAAAATTTTGACATGCAACCTGATTCCAGTGGTTTCAAGGCCAACTTTCAACAGACAGCAAAGCACCAAAAAGATGCTTACTACCCCTCTACATTTTACAGCTGGAAGATAAGACACAGAGGTTAGATGTTAAGGATTTTTTTGTTTTAATTGTAGGTCCCTGTTATTTTACAGGGTTAGCAATTAAGAATACGAGCAAAACATGAAAGCAGCCTAATTATTATGGTGACTATTTGAAAGCAAAAGAAAAATTGTGAAAACACACAAGTTTCTCTCTCTGCAGAGTCTACGCAGGATTTTGGCCAAGAAAAAAGGAGCAGGTCCAGTTCACAAGCCTTCTGAGCACTGGGACTCACATCAAAATAGCACTTTGGGGTTTTATCCCATCTCTTAGTTAAAGACAGAATTAAAAATTGATATCCCAATCATCAGGGCACCAAGAAGGTTAGAAACAGGGTGAATATAGAAAAATAATTTGTTTGTGCCACATCACCTTTTGGAATAAATTTAAAAGAGTCTGGTCAGTACTTTGAATTTCAACAGCTAAGAAAACTTTAAGACATCAGAGCTGGTTTCATAAGCCTCTTTCAACTGGCACTGCACATTCAGGATGAGATAGTTAAACAGTGACAATTCAACCTCACTATTTGTTTTTTTGAAACCTGTTCAAGACAACAGATTGCAAAGTCTCTCAAAAGTACATCCAAAGTACTAAACACAAATCAGGTCCATTATAAAAAGTTATACAACAGCCAGATACAGGAACCTGAAGTTAAACAAAATGTTCAGCTACTGTTGACAGTCTTAAATCTAAATACAATTTAGTTTACTGCATATGGAAGTATGAAACAATATAAAACAAAGTCAAATGACAAAATAGTCATTGTAGACTATATAACATACTGTCAAACCTGTATTCCAAAAAGGAGTTGTTACTGGTCATCAGTAGTTTCAATAAGTACATAGATTTAAATAAATTTTAAAAAGGGGAACATCGCAAGAAGACTTGGGGGCCAGGCCTTTGTTTAGTTAAAGATTTTGATCATCTCTTCAAATATAATTTCATTTTAAATTCCTTATACCAATAGCTATTCCTCAAAAGTACTTTAAGGTACATGCTTGCTGTACGTGGTCATACCACAAGCATACAAGTTCAGTTGCTCTGCTGCATAAACAACAGTGCAAACTTTAATGACTAACGATTTGTGAGAAATCAATCCTGAATTTAAGACCTTGCACTGAACCCTGACTACCACAAACCCAGTTATTTAGTCAAAAGCATTCATTGCACTCCCACATCTTTGCTGCCCTCAGAATTGCCATATTCTCTCAGAGGACTGGTTTAAGTACTTGCCTTTTGTTTGAAAGTTGGGAAAAACCTCTTCTGTACACCAGAACTTGCAAAAAAACTTCATCTGTTTCACGCCCTTGTGCTTTTTATTCTCATCACCTCCATGTCAGGAGAAATGACGGGATGTTGGCGTGAAGACCATGACCTCTAATGATTGGTGGAAGCACAGGGAATGGACAACCATCTCCCCCACGTGTATATAATGACTCCCATCTAAAATAAAGTTGTTACAGTCATCTGAAAATCCACATGGGAAATAAGTCCTACCAAATAGGATACAGACTATGTTCCTCTGCATCCACATCCCAACCCACATGTAGACTCTACTCAAAGTAGTAATAATTCAAGATAAAGTGGTTACTGCCTTTTGCATCGTAATCAGTCATATAACTGATGTGGACACCAAGAGATGATTTAAAAAGTTTCATTTTTTGAGGTGAAGCAGTATATGCCACAGTCAGAGCGTGAAATCGGCAGAGCTGAGGATCTGTGTTTCATTGTGGAAAAGTACTTTCTGTACAGTTCCCTTTGGGAAGGAGAGGGGAAAGGATATGCCAGAAAACCACAACCAGTAGCATTTCTGGAGGAAGGCACTTCCTGACCTTAGCTTTCAGATAAATCCCAAACTCACGACATCTATAAACAGAAGAAACAGGAAAAGAAATCAAGTAAAATATCAGATGTCACTCGTATAAAGTAGAACTTTCATTTTTCCTTAAAAGAAATTCTGATATAGTTTTCCTAAAGCAATGCACAGTGTTTAAGCAGCCATGTCTTACCAGCCTAGATACTGGCCCTGCTATTTCTTCCTTATCTCCTGGCTCATTTTACAACTGATTTAGAAATATTCTTCACTACTGTTCATAAACAACATTCAAATTCAAACCTTTCGACACGCTCAGGCAACTTACCACAGACTCTCACAACCATTAGCACGTTAATTGAGTTTAACACATTATGGTATGCTCACAATACTTAATAAAAGCGTCTGATTTTTTTCTACCACTTTATGGGTTTTGTAAAGTTGGCGAGTTCTAGCTGCCTTATTTCCTACTGAAACTAAGATTACCCTGGAACAACAAGGGCAGATATTAATTCATTATGCATAGTTTAAAAAAGTCATCTTGGGAATGGTATTTCAGCAGCTATCTAACAGCAGAGGTGACGGGCCAATATTTGGCTGACAAATTGTGACAAGCACACTCTAAAAATAAACAGCAACATATGAGGCAGTAAAGCTATACTCTAGATTTTTTTAAAAAAATTTTTTTAAATGGAAACTTCACACAATAAACCATGATTCCTTATGAAGTTACCCGCAGCTAACAGAAATAATACTTCACTTAAAAGCTATTTATAAAGGCCGGGGTAACCATTAGAGCACCTGTTTCGAACAAACCTCCTTTGTTCAAAAGAAATGTAAGGTAACTCGTACGCTGGAACGTGGGCCAATGTCAACAACAAATCCAACTGGATTTATGTAGGTTGTGTCACTATAAAACGTGTTACTTTCGTCATGGCTAAATGTTCATTTACTATCAAGCAAAGATGGGCTGTAAGAAAGTGCCATTATTTTCTCTTTACTTTTAAATTCACATAGAATATTCATTCACATAAGAACATCGGACCTCAAACAGCTATGCTAGTTTATCGACTCAATAAAGTTAGAAATTTGACATATGCCAATTCCAATAGAGTTTACTTCCCACATAGAACTTAATATGCACGAATGAAAGCATTAGCCAAATCCACCCTGCTGTTTCTAAGTGCTTTCCTAATAATAATAATAAAAAAAAGTCTGAGTGATGACTTTAAGGTACAAAATTAAAAAACACCACCAAGAGAGGTTTAGAAAGGGAGAAACTACAACACATCAGATTAATAAGACAGAGGTTAAACCACTGTGCAGGGCTAGGTACAAAGAACAAGAGAGGGAAGAAATTAAAAAAGGATTAATAATTCACCTGGGAATTCAGAAACATGTCATCTTCTCACGTGGATGAAAAAGTATTCTACCAGAAATCTCAAATTTCTTTGCTCCAGGTCTTTAGAACTGCTTTACGAAGCTAACAAGGCCTTTATACACTGCCATGTCACGTACGCAATCACATTTTACAGCAATATCCAGTAGTCCAGAAATTTTTCAACTACTGAAGCAATATCCCTCTAAGAGTTATCTTAAATAAGAAAACTTCTTAAAACAGACTTAGGAGTAGTGGAGACCAGCTATCCATCAACACTCAGTCTGGTAAAATAAGAGCTAGTAGCACTAAAATAGACAGCTACCTAAAATACGGCAGAGATGGAACATACTCCTCTCCTCCACCTCAGCAAACATCTACAACAACAACAACAATCATCCTTCCCTTGGCCTTGTTACCTCAAATCATTCTTAATAGCTGAGCTTGAATTGCGTTGCCATCTGATAGTCATTCAGTGGCCTACGACCAAGGAGCTGGCATTTTCGAACTAAATCATCACGAATTAAAACAAGGCATTGGCGCTAATTAGCAGCTTTCAGCAGTAACAGAGAAGCCGTGACAAGGAAACTCAATTACCCTCATTCCAGCAAGCGCCTGTTCTTGGTCAGCATGTAGCTGGCAGAGCCGCTTGTGTTTCCATACCTACGGTACACGTGAAATATTTCAGTCTTCAGATCAGATCACCGCGTGCCATTACCACAGGGGTCGGATATTTTTCTGCTTTAACAAATACGTTATAGACCCCCAACAAATTTGATGCACCGTCTAGAAATGTGTACCACAGGTCACGAAATGCAACTCAGACTGAGACCCTCAGAATCAACCTTCCACGATTCAGAGCGAGAACTGCCTCACTGGGAGCGTTTACCGTCTGCTCACTACCTCCTTAGCGGGGAATATATTCAACAAACTACTTGGCTACTTCACCAATGCAGAAGAGTTGAGAGAGAGAGGCCACCTGACCAGCACTAATCATTAACCAGTACAAAATCTTATTTCTTGTTTCATACCCAAATAGAGCATCCTCCATGGACTATACCCCCATTTATTGCTTTTCCTAAGATCTATTTAGGCCGGGTTGGATGAGGCTTTGGGTAACCTGGTCTAGTGAAGGGTGTCCCTGCCCATGGCAGGGGGGTTGGAACTAGATGATCTTTAAGGTCCCTTCCAACCCAAACCATTCTATGAGTCTATGATTTGCTCTTTGCTCCTTTGAGACTTCAGCCAAAAAGGAACCTATATAAACAAACTGTATTTCTCCATGCTCTCACCACATATTTCATCCACAAGCTAAATTAATATTTTACAAAGGAACAGTAGTAATGTAATTTCAATCGATGGGCCATTTACTGCTTTCGCTGGAGAAGCTGCCAGTCGCTAACTACCCTCAACAGGAAATCACAACTACATCACTTCAGCTTTCAGCATCCTATGACTTTAGTATCTGGGATAAAAAGCCCAACCACACGCAACATCTTTACAACACATTCTGCTTCGGCAGCACCCAACACCTGCATTTTTCTTCCAGTTTTTTAATCTTTTTAGAGACTGTGGTTTGTCTGGAGTCGAGGAACAATTTCAGCGGCAGAGCTCCCCAGCACGACTGTCAGTGTGGGCACAGTCACCTCCCTTCCTCTCACTTTCTAATAAAGATTTCTCATCAGCTATCACAGAATCCAGCAGTACTTTAACGATACCATCCTGTCTGCTGTGGGGCCTGCTCTTCCTCAATGATACAACTTAATACATTTTAACTACACTTTAAATTTGCAGTTACTAACTTATAAAGTTCAAAGCTATTAGAACACGAAGTACCACATAGATAAACGTAATAAAATGCCACGACTTAAAAATATTGATGTCGCTATTTAAATAAAAGCGTGTCTTTTTATTACCATAGCTGTGCCACCTTCAAAAACCTGAATGAGCTACAGCACACGGGTAAAAGTAACTGATGGGGCACGGCGCCTGCTCCAGCAGCACCTGCCTGCCCCGCGGCGTGGACCGGGGAGGATGCTTCCGACACCCACAGGAACAGCGACAACAGATACAAAAGAAATCTGTAATACTGCAGGGCTAAGTCCGTCTGTCCGGGTACAAAATGTATCTAAATATTTACTGCTGTGTAAGTTGTGTATTCTGACGTGTCTTTTGAAAATCAGTTGAAATCCACTCAACTATTCAAATGAGTGCTGGCTACTCACACAACTGCAACGTGCTACTGATTTCAGCAAGATTACATATTTTGAGAAAATGTTCCGTTTGGGTGAGGGAACGGTTTCCTGACAAGATTAAGCACTTATCTCAAAGTCAAAACAAAAACAGTATCGGGTATGTATTTTAGGTATGCCCCTGTAGATTTCAGATACCAAATGGAGAAGCTTACAAGTCTCTTAACTCGCATACCAATAAAATTAAGTTTCACTTCACATCTTTGTCCCCAGAAAGACAGCCCACCAGCATCCATTTTTCAGCTACCATACAACAAAGCACCATAAATACAGACAAGATTCAGTATTAGCAATACAAAAATATATCAGGCGTTAGCATCTATTACCCACCCAATTCAGTGCACACAAAGGCAGTGTTACTACCCAGGTTTCTTACTATTGCTGTATTTTAATGGGGAAAAAACACCTTAGAGCTACAGCCTTATTACAAAAGTTTCCTTTGAGGTTAATCCTCAGAACAACAAACAAAAATGGAAGACCTCTCTCGAGAAGCATCTTGTACATATCCCTTAAAAAAAAAATTCCTCATTTTAGGAAATGCATCAAGAATAAACAACTTCATAATATTCCATGCAGTTTAAATTTTTTTATACTTCAAGATACTGTTCGAAAACAGAGCACCATATACTTTCTGGAGGAGGTTAAGCTGTTTCAGAGGTTCCTACACACAGCCATAAGCATTTATTCTCAGTCTGGTAGCGCAAGTCTTCACACCTTCAGCTGCACCAACACCGACATTTGGAGCCATAATCTGAACCAGACTGAGTCACTTAGATTTTAGAAAGAAAAAAACCCCTCACACACCACCTCTCAAAAATAAGTCACTTTTCTTTTGTTCAGCTAACCAGATTGTATCGCTTATCCTGTTTATACTGTAGCCTCGCAAACAGTTGGATCGGCACAAATGAGGCAGCCGAGAACATCAGCATGGGAAACAAAGCTCTTAAACAAGCTTTGCTGCTAGAAAAACACAATGTACCACGAAAGATTTAGCCTTTGGTTTCAGCAAGTCGAATCGCAAGCAGAAGCTTCTTCCAACTGTATTGGTGGTACAGGCTTGTTTTCCCATCAACTGCTTACAAACCGCATTTGCGTAACATCCTATCTTACCCCTCTAAATTTTGGGTTATTTTTTGCTTAACAGGACAAGAAATCTGAATGACTAATTTCAAAT
This sequence comes from Grus americana, assembly GCF_028858705.1. Lineage (NCBI taxonomy): Eukaryota > Metazoa > Chordata > Aves > Gruiformes > Gruidae > Grus > Grus americana. The sequence continues at coordinate 45,629,621 of NC_072855.1, forward strand.
TGAAAAGACTGTACTAATATTTCCCCCCCCCCCCCAATTACAGAAAAAGTAAAATAAAGATGGAGACGAGTATCCTTAAAAATACAGAACTGCAAATACAAACTGTAAAGGGAAAAAAAAACCACAAAAAACACACCCTCAAAAATTGTAAAGCATCATCCCACAGGCAACAGGATTCATCTTCCCCTTTGGAAACCAGAAATAACAATGAAATAAATGGTTTTATTTATTAAGCCAAGTTTATTTTAACTTTAAGACATACAAAAAAGCAAGCAAGCAAAAACAAACATTCCGGTAAAGACAGTCAACAACAGGCATGCTGGACCAACATATCTTCCACGAAACTTAACACCCTTTCCCAGGTAATTTACACTGATACCAGATGCATTTTCATTGTGTTGCTGGTGTTTATCAGAATACATACAAATAAGAGAAAAATGCTATGCATAGAAAAAGTAATACCAGAAAATTCCTTCAATTTTTATCAGTGCTGAAAAGCAAACTTGTGCTCTTTTTTTCCTAAGAACATTTATATATTTTAACCTTATCTTATTCCTTCAGTGTTTTCATCAGGTAATGACATACATGCTGCTCTCTATTGTTGGCCACATTTCTTTAGAACTGCTGAAATTCAACTATTAAATCACTTTTATTCAGGTCAGACAAGACAGAGACACACAAAGAAATACATCTACAGATAGACGGGTAGAACACAGAGATACCCAGAGAGAACAAATAGCTAATTTTAACTCCAAAACAAAGCTGTAAGAAAAGCACTGCAGTAGGGCTCCTCTCTCTCCCTTTTCAAGAAAAGCAGTCAACTTCACCAACTTCAGAAAAAGGGAAGCAGAGAACCACTGCCATTTCAAGACTTATTCAAATACATCCCTTCGTGCAAAATATATCCAGCAAATTAAATCTGCAACACTGGCCGCAGCAAGCAAGGCGCGCAGGCTCAGCTGCCCTTCACAAAGCATCTTTGTAGAGCTATCTCTCTGCCAGCGCTCCTTTTGAATCCCCAAACAATACCTCGCAAAAATTAGATCTCCTACTGTGGGAAAGTTCCCAAAACACAAGCCAAAATATATTTTCTCATGAGGATACAAAAAAACCCTCAATGAGGAAGTCAAAGTTCTTACAATGACTGTTCAGTATACGTACGGCTATTCTTGAAACACACTAACAGATTAAGTAGCGGCATTCTGATTTAGGGGAAAAAAGTTATCAAAATCAGATCACTAATTCATCAGAACGAATTAGTAGCTACCACTCAATAATTTGCATTAGCCTACAGACTTTTAAAGACTTTTAAGCATAGAGACTTTTAGAAATAATGGAATTCAAGAAGCAATAACTGTTTTCACAAAACCTTAGCTAACCTCTATTGTAATAGGCATAGAATAAATGAAGCATCTTCAGAGATTACATTTGAAGCTTTTTTTCCCAGGTACAAAGTGTTTTCCATGAATAACCTGATAACCCACGGAACACTGTATACTCCTTCCAAGGAAAAACAAGATATGGGCAAAACACTTGTTTTGCTGATCTACACTTTTACACTCAAGACAAGAACGATCAATGGTTTTTTGTCTCAGAAGTTCAACAGATGATTTTGCTCATTACTGGCTTTAGCAGAAGGGCAAGCCTTGCCACGGCAATCAGTATTGCCTTGCACAAACCCTCCCCTACTGCAGCCTCCCCAGCTCACCAGAGGGGCGAGTGAGGACGGGAGGGACGGTGCTGTCCCTTCGCACCACTGAGGGTACAGGCACACGCTCTTCGGTCTGAACGGCACGTTAACAGGCAAGTAGACAAAACAAAAGCTTGGGCTGAGTAGAAGATCCCCGGGCTTCAGGCCCAGCACTGCTCACTTCAGTACCTTTCCTAGGCAGAATTACCACGGAAGGGCAAGGCAGCATCGTTACACTCCCAGCTTCAAAGCACAGGAGAGTATGTCCACGAGGCTGTCAAAAACACGCTCACAGGAACGTACCCAGCCCGAACCCAGCACAAACACTTCTGCAGCCACGGCATGGCAGAAATCAAAAGCAAGCTCTACCAAACAGATAATTAATCAAGTTGGAAATGACACAGAGCTTATCGGTGCTACAGTTAAACCCTCACTTTTCCGAGTTACCTAGTTTCAAATTGGCTCAGATACGTACAGCTAACCAAGCTGCAATCTTCTGATGTAATGAGAAAGCAGACAAATGTTTAGGACAAGGCTTCAAATCAGCTACTTCTACTCTACAGGCGAAGGCTTCCCAATCACTCCGAGGTCTTTGCAAGCGCTGGTGAAACCCACATTACTACAAGATACAGAAATCTACAAACGCAGAAGGTACGAGCCCTATGACAGGGGAGAACTACTGCAAAAGAAAGTAAAAATTCAATGTTCTCGCCATTCTCAAAGCTCTTAGCAACGAAGATATGAACGGCTATGGGAAAATGCACTCTCTGTCAGAAAGACTGGGAAATAAATATATTTTCTTTCAAAACAAACAGGATACTGAGCAGCCTGCTACAGTACATGCCCATAGTTTTGGGAAAGACATGAAAATTGACAGTGGAAGTTCACAATGGGACATTCCAGGGCTGTTTCGACAGACTGAGATTAGAGAGGTCGCAAGAAAATCTGAGCTGCGCAAGGGGTTTTGGTTTTAGTTATCAGCCACAAAAAGACATATTCATACAATTAAGTTTGTTGGGCATGAAATTACGCTGCATAGTAATACTAGCTTGAGAGAAAACATTAAGAGCAAAAAAAACCCAGTATAATTACTTCCAAAACACATTCTCCAATATTATTACTGTTCTGAACAAATACATTACTTGCTTTGTCAGGTAAAGGTCTCGCTTGTTCCAAATAATCACTTTGGTTTTTTATCCTCTCAGTTAAGCGCTGAAACACAGCAAGAAAAACCTCTATGGTCAAAAGGTCTATACATACACAGGTCTATTATAACTTCTTCCATTTTATCTGTATCCATCTCCCCTACATACAGCCCAAGAGACACCGAAAGACGCAACTTACAGTTCATGAGACACGTTCTGGGGATGTTAACTATTTTGAACAAGTTACCAAAACCCTGTGGCATCTACAGGGCTTTTTTTGCTCAGACCAGCTACCTTTACAACCCACTTTACGATGGTAACTTTACTTCAAGCTAACTGCCAAGCAAGAGAAAAGTGCCTGGACCAAGAACTTGCAACAGCCTTTCTTAATTACGCTGTGTTACTAACCACGCTCACAGTGTTAACACAAAACGTTAACGGGCTCGTGCCCCCACTTCAGAATTAGTTACTGCAGACAGCAGAAAGCACGAGCCCTATCACGGGAAGCGCAGTTAGGAACCTCATTTTGTTGGCCAAAGGGGCTCCCCCCCAAAAAAAGCAACATCAGACCTTGCAAACTAAAGCTGCTCCTGAATAATGACATTACAAAGCCCTGAGCTGCATTATAACAATGTAATACAGCCAAATACCAGGCATCAGCTGTCACAGTCCTTCACTTTTCAGGGCTACTGAGAACCAGCAGGAAAATTTAGTAACAGAACCAGTTCCCAGCATTCTACCGTTGTTAGTGGCATGATAACAGGGGTTACCTTCCTCTTTAAATACTAGCATCAAAAAGATGATAACATGGTAGCATGCTGACAGCGAAGAAAATCTGAAAGCAAAACTCAGGCTCCAAAATACTTTTGTTTTCCAAATGAAAGAAATCCCAAATAAGCTCTTTTGAAAAAAGATCATTTTAGTCTTCTGGTATATGTGATATACAGACACCCAACAAGCCTGAATTTAAAGACTAAGTATAATTCTCTATGCTTAGACTCACACGTAAAACGCTTATTTTCTATGATCCCATTAAACCAGATAGCCTGGTATTTATTTGCAAAGAGATCACTATAGCGAGAAGGAAATGTTCATTTCTGGCTTATCTGAAGATTGCACACAATCATGCTATCAGTGGTTACAAGTATAAAAATAACACGACTAGGGAACAAGCTGAAAGTTTATTTGGAAAAAGCATAGGTACATCCTATAATTAAACCATTGTTCCTCTCGAGTGCTCGAGAAGGGAATATCTGCTCAACAGTAGCATCCTGTTTAGATGTCTTCTGACATTAAATGACGCACTAGTATCAGACTAAGGGCTACTGTGTCGTTCTTCCCTCTCCGCTTAAGATGCGGCCCAATGCTGTTACCTCTCTGCTATTCGTTACTACTGTACCGAATTGCCTCCATGTAGCACACCGCGGTTTCCAGAAGAAAACCTGAGGCACCTAACATATGTAAGGCATACATTAAAAAAAAAAATTCTTCCTGCAGACGTCACTACATGGCATGAAAACAGTGAACTAGTATGTGGAGTTTCTGAGGCAACTAGTTATTCACATACCATGCCATACAAATGAGTTGTTAGGATAAAGAAAGAGATTAGGGCTCGGTTTCTCTTGTTTGAAACCAAAAGCAGCCCTACTTTTTTCAGATTAAGCTACAGCAGTATAAAATATATACGCACACTTTCCAAGATAGCCTATGACACCAATAAGAATTTGTTTTGAACAGACTTAAAGCTGTAACAGTTCATATAAGACGACATTCAGAGAAAAAACAAAATAGATCACTATTCCTCACAGCTTAAGGGCATAAAATCATTTGTAATTTATGAACATTTAGAAGTTAGATTCCCCAAAGTAGTTAAATTAACTTCCTAGTTCACATCTTCAAAGAGAAAATGAATACTTTAATAAAGCAATTAAAGAGGACAGTTCTGTTACACAACAGGCATGTTGAAGTACAGGCCACGTACATCATTCCTTTTTTTGTTTTTTGTGTTTCTTTAGTCAATGGAGTTGAGCTGTAATTCAAAACATTCAGAAAAACTCTGTAAGTGAGGATACACCAAAGAGACACGAAGCTAAGAATTTTCCAAAGTGATTGCAGAATACACAGTTTATCTCCCAAAAAAAAAAAATCAGTCCATTCCAAAATTACTGAGAGACTTTGGCACTACAGAAGTTCATGCAAAGCTAAGCTCACTTTCTCTGACAACGTGTATCAGACCTAGCGGTTCTCGAAGCTGTACATACAAATACGAGCTGGCTATCCTGCTGTCACTCCTCTCCTCTGAGCCCGCAGTGAAGTCATGTTGCCAAATTGCACCATGACAATCCATGGTGAATAGTAATGTCAAATGCGTATTTGCCTCCTCGGGATTTGGGAGCTGAGCCCCAATAAGTTTGCTGATGCAAGTAAGCAGCAAATACACTACTAACACACTTCTCTTGTTATTTCCTGTACTGACATGAATATGACAAATTTATTTTCTCTTTCTAACCCTCTCTCGGCTTTAAAGACATCCCGTGACTTCTCAAAAGTCAAAATTAAGTAACTACCTTTACAAGTTAGTGCAGCCAGGAAAAGAAAATACAAGAGACAATAAAAAGTCACTTTAAGCGATGAAGAAAAAACAATCTCTTTGTGCCTTTCTACAGAAACTTTTTTTTATATTTTACTTAATGACTGAAAGATGACATGCATAAACATATTTCTTTCAAATTCCAATACTGTTGTAAAATAAAACCGAATTTCCAGAACAGAGACCCAACATTAGAAAACTCCTCAACACACGCAACTCAGCATGAGCCAAGGGAACTTCTCTGCTGCAAGCCCCGCTCTCCCCAGCAGCAACAGGAGGGCACGTCTCATCACCAGCTTCAAGTATTTCCAGTGCTAACAACACATTATGTTTCCCACAAATTTGGTCTTATTTGTGGATTGTTTTGGCCAGTGTCAGCTTCGTGGATTTAAGGGTGGGTTTCTTTTCCTGTGGTGACTGCCACAGCAGGCTTCCAGTCTGCTGATTCGGGAAGTTTTACAGCATTAACGCAGCCCTGGTGTTCCTGATCTAGCTCTCTGCTCCATGCCCTTCACACCAGCTTTATCCCTGCATTCGAGCTAATTTCTTCACTGCATCATTTCTTACTTTCTAGCTTTTTTTTTTTTTATCCTTTCTAGAGAGCAGGGCCGACGGGCAAGGACAGGAGAAAGTTTAACTGTTCACACGGCACACATCATGTCACTCCAAGCCCAGCCTGGTGGCCCCACTACCTGACCAACTGGTTTTTGAGCATCTGCTGGTGTCACTCCTCCTGAACACCATATCAACCTTTGATAACCATCTCTGGAGGTCGGACATGGCCGGCAGCCTCCCCTGGCTGGAATTTACACCTCCCTCTACCAATGCAAGAGACCTCGCCACAAGTTTGCGGAGAGCGTCCTCCCCAGGAGAGAGCACTCGGCCTCCTTCAGCTTTCACAACACACTGAAGGGCTGGGTCCAGCACCGAAGGCAAACAGACATTTGGAAAAGGTCAAACAAGGACAGAGAAATAACTTTAGCACCACAAAAAACACATTCCAGAAGCGGCTTTAAAAAAAAAAAAAAAAAACAAACAACAAAAAAACCCCCAAAACCCAAACATACAGAAAAAAAAAAGATTTGCAAAAAGGACACGCTAAATACAATGCCTATGCAGTCAGTTTATTTTTCCATGGGAGTTTTTATTTTCTCACATGTATTTCATGAGCATGAGGATAAAAATAACATTACCACAATGACGTATCTATAGTAGGAGGAATGACTTATGGGTGCCGACCAAAAGTCAAGGTTTCCTCTTTGCCCCCAATTTGAAAACATCACCAGCAAATCAGCCGCCTGCCAAAATAATCAGTAATGCCATCTCTTCCCCAAAACCAGAACGCGGGCACTGCTCAGAGAGCAGGACAAGCCCTTAGAAAATAGGACAGATGGCATTACAATTCCAAGCAAAGTAACTCCTTGTATCATTAGCTATTGAACCCGCGGCTTGATGTGGGGATCAGTGTAAAGCTTATTAGTCTTTAGACAGTTGGCAGCAACAGCCACTGCAGCAACCATCCGGGAGCAGAAGGAACTCATTCAGTTTAGTTGTTTTTCAGGTCATGTTAAGTCAAAATGTTTCTATACGCACTCCAGTCCCAATTTAACCTTTCTGAGCCTCTCCAAGTGCAATTACGCTTACAAACAGCTTCAACTCCCGTACTCGTCTGACAAAGAGGGCTCCAGGAGCCCGGCGCAGGTATCTAAAAAATTCCTGCCTGGTGCCATTGTGTAAGGATTTCACCCTACTTTGGAGAGCAAGGACTTGCCAAGAATACCACTGACCTCAGCCCCAACATTATGAAACAGCGCTGCCAGCTCCAGCCAGCTATGTAAAAGTAGGGATTGAATTCAAATCCAGAGCCACAGCGTACTGCGGGATAATAACAAAACAAAACCCCCCAAAATTATACTCTAAGTGCATTTTTCTTTTTACCGGAAGCAACCTTCAAAATAAACTCAGCTGGCATTTCTCTCCCTCCCTGCCCCCCCCCCCCCAAAAAAAAAAGAAACAAACCAGGGAGTAGGAGGAAAGTTGTTCGCGTTAATGCATTTCTTCCCTTCCCGTGAGCTTGCCGCCCGGGAATTCAGCGCTGAGGGGGGTGGGGGCGGGGGTGAAACCCGCGACCGAGCCGCTCAGCTCCCCCGGGAGCGGGGCCGTGGGGCTCCCGGATTCTCCCCCCACCCCGGCCGGGGGTGCGCGGGGCGGGCGCGCTGGCGGAGGCCGCCCGCCGGGCGCGGAGGGCAGCGGAGCGGCCCCCTCCCGGGAGGGAGGAAGGGTGTCGGGGGTCCGGGGTAAGGGGCCGCCTACCTGGGGGCTTCTCTCCGCCGGGTTCTTCATCACCGCCTGGCGGAAGCTGTTATCCACGTAGGACGCCATCGCGCCCCTCCTGCCTCCCGCCGCCGCCTGCCCGGGCTCCGCCGGCACCCGCCGCCGCCCGGGGAGGGGATAGGGGAGGGCCGGCCGCGGCCTGTCGCTGCGGGCTGCGCGGCCGGAGCGCTGAGCGAGGAGATGGGAGGCGGCGCGGCGCGGAGGCACCGCGGGCTCAGCAGCGCCGCCGCCCGGAGCAGGAGGCGGCGGCAGCCGAGCCCCGCCGGTAACGGCGGCGACAACGGCTCGGCGCTCCCTCTCTAACCGGCTCTACGCCTCCCGCCGGCCCGCTCCGCCGCATCCCCCCGGGCACCGCCGTCGTCGTCGTCGTCGTCGCCGCCTCTCTTCTTCTTCTCTTCCTCCTCCTCCTCCTCCCATCCGGGCTGATGGGGGGGCTCCGCGCCCGCCTCAGAGACGGGGAAGTTGCTGGCTTGGGGAGGCGGAGCGGCGGGGGGGGCGGGTCGGGGCGGGACGGTGGAGAAGGGGGAGGCGGGTCGCTGGGGGCCGCGGCCGGCGGGGGGACCCCCGCCGGCCGCGGCCCCCAGCGACCCGCCTCCCCCCCTCGGCAACAGTGGTTTAGCATCCTCCTCCCTTCCCTCAAACCGCCCTGGGAAACCATCCCTGTCGTTTTTAACCCCTACAATGAAAATTGACCGGCTGTCGCCATCGTCCCGAGGGACGCGCATCATCCCGGCTTCGGTGATGCATCCTATGAATATTGGTGATGAGCAAGCTGGACGTTAAAAAGAAAAAAAAAGAAAAAAAAAGAAAAAAAAAGAAAAAAAATAGACTTGATCTGCTGGATCTAGTGACTCCCTGCTTTGGGGAGGCCACCTGTTGTCACTCTTCTCAAGAGTAATCCCTATCAGCCGGCTGTCCCCTCTGTCATTGCTACGTGGGATGAAAATGAGGAAGGGAAGGGTGTGAAATCTTTAATTTAACACTTTTCGGGGGGTTAACTAGTGGCTGCTTCTTCTCACGTGAACTTAAGTTTTTAAAGAATAAAGGTCTTGCAACATGGCTGATTTTCTTTGTTTACCACGACACAGAGCGTGTCTCAACAGCAGCTTGAAAGATACGAATCATGGAAGTATTATTAATGTGCCATTAACGGCAGTGTAATACTATTAATGTATTTGCTTTTACAAGCGATGTGTACCTTTTGTTGATATGGATCAGGCAATGTAAATAATGTCAACATTAAGAAATCTGTTTAATTTCCAGTCACTAACAGGGGGTTAGACAATTTAATGTTACACCAAGTAAGGTGTTGTAATTTTTATTTGTATTTTTTATTTGCAAAAAATCACAGGGATAACCTTGGGGTTTTTTTCTTACACAACATACACTGCTGGTGTCAGGAGACAAGATCTTACGCTTTTAGACGTACATGGCTCTCAAGCAGGCTGTGTCTTCAGGCAGTAATCTACTAAACCTACTGAATTTCTACGTGTGGCTCATTAACAAAGATAACTCTTTGGGCTAATCCCACTCATATGTGTCAGCAAAATATTTTGCAAGTAATACTGATAATTCTGGGCACACCATGGGAAAAGACTGCGGAGGGCTCCACATCCCGACTACATCTTCCTTGTCGGTGCTTATTAGTAGTCCTTATGAGGGATTTTTTTTTTTTTTTAAACTAACAGATTGAAAACATAATGTCCTTTGCCCTAAAGAATAACAGTTTTAAATATGCCTTGCATTCATCACCCACAGAGTATCATTTCTTCGAATTAATCAAGCCTGCAGCTACAGCAAAGTGCCAGCTTTTCTGAAGCCCAGCTTACCAACCTGGAGTGCTAAGATTCCCTTTTTTTGTGGGGCATACGCATAGGGCGAGTGCCGCAGGAATGCGAGGAATGCTCTCCTGGGCTCCGCTCCTCAATCACTTCAGGGCACCCATTCCCTCCTGCTACAGACTAGCTTGCCTGGCATCTTCATATCTCTACATCAAAACAGAGCTACCCACTCTATTTTAATATGCAATTATCTTTCATTTCAGAGCTATGAGCTGTAGCAGCATCAAGTGAAGTGCTTCCCTCTGATTAATTTTTTGTTGTGTTATCCGGTAACACAATACCTGCCGTTCACAGTGATATTTAACTTCAGCCAAAGGGATTTTGGGGGCTCCAATTGTACTCTGATCAGTGTAACAAATCTCAATGGTCATAAACATATGTCAAAGGCCTATCACGCACTACATGAATTGTTAGAAATGGGAATGAATGAAAGCTGCAGAATTAGGTCCAAATACATTCAAAAATTTCTTAATAATATTTAAGAATGTGTTGCATTAACACTTTCTCAGTGCCCGTAAGCAACATATTTGTATAATGCAGATGCTTCTGATTGTTTATATTCTCCATGGTGGATACAAGTCTGTCCTTTATGCTGGTTGTTGTTTTGTTGGGGTTTTTTTCCCTAGCTGAAATTAGAATAGTTCTTATACCTGAATAGGAAAAAACAGCAAATAATCATCAAGATACAGAGTAAGAATAATAATTAGAGAATACATCAGATCTTCATTGGAAACACCTATTTTTCATGCAATTGTTCAACAAAATAAAATTTACAGCATCGAACATTTTTGCAGCTTTCACACTCTCTGAGTCTCACTGTCTTTCCTGTTTTCTAACTTCAACAGTAAATCAGTATGTTTTAAAATACGCATGTATACCAGGCCCTGCCATTCATTTTGCGTTTGCTTTTTGGTTATTCCCCAGTCTATGTTATCCAGCCTGATTTACAATGGATGGGGGGTATGGGGGGGGGGCGTTGTTTACACTGGTCATGTTGTTACATTACATGGGTTTCCTACGCCATATTACACTAGGAGACCAAGAGTTAACCATGTGCATTACATGTAGCACAGACAGTATTGATATTTCAGCTATATGAAAAGGCTGCAACTCAAAATATGACAGCTCAGCATAATATCCTTTGGATAGCTGTAACTAAGCACTATGTTAAAGTATTTTAGAAAAGTATTTTGTGTTAGAAATAAGAGTTTCTGCCTTCCTGAATATCTCTGTTTCTTTTAAGGCATCAGTTGAAGTGGTCAGGTCAGACAGTTACTAGAATGCCAAGGAAACAAAGTCAGCATTTCTGTGAGCTCGTTGTTCATTTGCTAACCCTCATTTTTAAAAAGATACTTGCACTTTAAGAGGCTTGGACTTGGCTTAGCCACACAGCTTTTAATTCATGACACCAGTTATCAGTCACCCACAGTTAAAAAGCTTAGTTTGCTCAGGAGAGGCTGGAATGCCCCGGTAGGGAAACGGAACGTTGCCTCTTTGGGGAGGTTACTCAATTATATACAGTCGGTATGGATATAAACCCATGGATGTCCTTTTATCCCCTTTCATTTCCATCTATCTTCTGGAGACAGTGTGGCAGCTGAAGCAGATTCATGCGGCCAAGTTCCAGCCCTCAGAACTGCCCGTCTCCTCCCCGGCTCTCTCCTGGCACCTTCTCAGCAACCATGCAAAGTTATTTTCATAACCATTCATGGAGGTGGACAGTAAAGGGGAACGGAGGTATCGGTCTGGAGAACCATTTCGTAGCTGACCTTGAGAACTGTAGCCACCCTCATTGGCCAGGCAGAAGCCGATTTTATTGAATTTTAAGTCACAGATGAATGATTTCAGGTACGAGAAAGGCCATTAATGAGGGGAAACTATCTCCTTTGAACAAGATTAACCTCTATGCTCTTTTGGGATGGCAATGTTTTTTCCAAGAATGCTGTCTCTCACCTTTTGGGATTTGTACATGGATGTGATTATTACCATTTGCAATTCCAGTTTTTATCATCTTTTACAACATGATGAAGGGCATGTGGGGATTTTGGGGGTTTTGTTTGTTAAGGTTTTTTTGCAACATCCTCTAGTTATGTGGCTATTTGCCAACTAGCGATCACTAGTGTACAGCACAGTGTGTAACCACCACCTTGTATCCCTGAACAGGAGGGGTAGGATAGAAAAGTATCAGTGAGTTAACACAGTCTGTGCTAAAATAATTCTTGGACGTTTACCACTGGTTTATGGTCCTTTTGCACTTGTAAGGCAGAACAAAATTCAAAAGGTTATAAAAGAGAGCCTGGCCTCTGGCATAAAACAAATTTCATCTTCTTTTTTTTCTTAAAAGGACAAAGAGAAGAATTTGTGACTACTATAATGCATTTCATATATTTATTCAGAATTTTCTGCTATTTGCATAGCTACATTGGGGAATATTTATCATTCAACTTCTGCTACGGCTGCAAATGTATGCAAATCGGCTTTAACTGGTTAGTTTAATACTAGCAGTGGCAGCTCAGGGACCGCATGAACTAACTATTCAAGTATTTACATGGTCGTTGGAGAAGAATTCAGTGTTCCTTTCAGCTGCACTGGTAAAGGTGCCCAGCGGAAAGGCAGGGTGGCTGCAATCCGTATTGCAGCAGCACCTAGGAGGTGCAGTAATGGATGGTGGCCCCCTGTGCTACATGCTGTAGGAACACTGAACAAACGAGCAGGAACTCTTGAAGGTCAAGCCTGTATTTCTGAAGTAAGCTCAGGTCTGTCAACACAAGCTTCATGCATGCTTGTGACCACGATACAGGTGTGCCCTTCATCTCTCAGGAGTGGAAGTGATGATGGGAGATGCCTGAGAGTCTGGTACCTCCACCGGGAAAGGGGTGCTCAGGACCTCGCTGCAACATCATCTGCTCCAGCGTCTCCTTCTGTGAAGAGCGGCACAGCAGTATCGTCTCAACTTCTTAGGTAGAGTTTTCTGAAGACATAAGCAAAGCACTGCAAAGTGCTGTCACTAATAACACAAAAGGCATTTTGAGGGTTTTTTTTAAACAGACCATTAACCACAGACACAGAACCAGTCAAACAGCACCTTGTGTCGTTATGAAGATGCGCAGTGAAAGAGGTTTTTTCGGTGGGCTGGCGCAAAGCCCACAGCAGTAAGTGGGTGCTTTGGTGCTGGCGCACTCCGGGACAGGCTGCCAGCAGGGAGAGGGACCCTGCCGTGGTTCTTAAATTGCACCCGCTACGCAGTGGCAGAGGCATCAGACAGACTGCAAACAGGGTCCTTTTAGGTAAACGGCCCTTTCTGAATGACACCCAGGTTAAAAAATGCACTCCTTTCCAAATAGTCATCCACAATCTAACACAGGCAGGATATACGTAGGAGCGATTTCAACTGTTGAAAGTACACTGTAACACAGTTTTGTGAACTATATAGTCAGTGTCACATGTATTTATAATATTATATTTCAGTGAATAGCATCCCAAATAAGGAAAAAATATTTCATTCTTATTCACTGCCTTTGAAGTTTTCATTACTGGACAAATTAAAGCCCAAACTAATATTTTGTGTTTTGGTTCTTTCCTAAAAGAAAATATAAACTTACTGTTTTCTAAAATAACTGTAATTGAGTTGTTTAAAATAATCTTTTGAAGTTTCTACAACCCAAACATTACATGATTATGCTGAAGTATGAAAAGGAGAAATTGTCTGGAAGTCAATCTAGTCAGGACTACTATTTATTCAAAGCTGGCCAAGTCTTTAAAAGAATTTAACTCATACCTGTTAATGGTAGATAGCCAGATGATCATTAATATCCAACGATACTGCTTTTCTTAAAACACTAGAAGACAAAGTTATCTAATAGATCATGCAGAATGATAAATAAAACATGTAAAGCTCCACAAGGAAAATGAAACACCGAGGAGGTAGGATTTTTTTCCTGCCCAAAGATGTGAAATATTTATAAGAGAAAAAATTGCCGTTAACATTGTTATTAAGACCTTTCACTCTAAATGCACTATTTTCAGTATTAGGATTCTATGCTGATTGCCTAATTTTCACTGTCTACCATCAGAAACCTTTTTTTTTTTTTTAAAAAAAAAGTCAGCTTTATTATATATGATTGAAGTGTTTGGCTTCAGTCTGTACTAGCTGTTTCAAAAAAATATGAATATATTTATAACTTTTGGCATTACTGTGGGGCATTATTCTACAAATTAAGTTTACCGCTGGTAGCATTTTTCCATAATGAATTATTGATTAATTATTCCAGATATTGCCTGTCCTCGGCTCAGCCACCAAGCATGGCTTACTGCACTGCTAAGTCAGCCCGCGCTAGAGCTGTTCCTTGGCCTGCGTCCCTGAACGCCGCATTCCCGCCAGCTTTCACCTCTTTACTCTTGTCACCATCTCCCACAGAAATCGTCCGCGCTCTTCCCCGCTCGCTTTAACACGCTATACTGCATCACAAATATGTTTCAACATGATACTACCAGTGCTTATTAGAAGAGCATTTGCATTTACATTGCTTCCTAACAACCTTTATAAATTACTCCCTTGCTTTGAAATGAATAGTCATTGTGTATAATGTTTATGCGGTTCAGCCGCCTTCATCCTTCAGTCACCGTTTAGATCTGTTCAAAGCATATGGGGATGTGTGGGTGTGAACTTCAGTGAATGCTTCTGTGCTGTGCATACAGATCCTGGAAAAGCATATTCACACCTATATCATAATGTGACAAGTACTAGGTACCAATTTAAATGGATAGAATCAACTCTAAGTTCAGTAAATGCTAGAAAATTCTTCTTACTTGCAAATCAGTGATACCACGCTCCATCAGTTTATGTTCCATTTGTTTTCCCAGGAAGAAACTACCCAGTACCTGGAATAAAACAGCATTAAAATCTAATTTTACCTTATCCCAAGAAAGCGTACTCCACATAGATCGACACTGAGGTAAGCTACCAAGGTGATGTAAGCTTACTGTGGAATCGTCCTGATCGTTCCAGACAATTTAATGACAATATGCCTAACCTTGCGTGTGCGGAGCTCCTTGCTGCGTCCGCAGTCCAAGAGTACTCTTATTAGACAGATCATAGAAAGAAATAAACAGTTTATGTTCGGAACATTGTTACGACCAAGTTTCTCTCACACAGACTCTACAATCACCAGTAATGTCAGCAGTGAATATTAAGACTTTATATTCCTTTCTTCTTGTAAAGAACTTAATACGAAGAGATCCCTATTTCCACTGGGGCCTTCAGCTTCTGTACAAATACACGATGATAAATTCAAGCTTCAAATTAAGTTGGAGGAAGAAATCCTTGGCTATACAATAATATACAAAAACAAAGACATGAAGGAGCAGACAAAAATACGCAATACTGCACAGGTAGGCAGTCACTAACTAACCGTGGGGTAGAAGTTTACACAGTGTATTCCTTGTGTTATCGGGATTTATATTTAAGACAGACAGTGATAAAGTATCACTTTCCCTCATATTTTAGTGTAAATTTCTCTATGTTTCATTTATGAAGCAGATACTTATAGTACTCTAAACATTCAGCAGCTGGCTGTGATAAACACTATCTTCCTACTCCTGATTTGTGCCGAGAACAAAAATCCACCATTGCCTTGTACCACTGCTGGAAAAACGTCGGAACCTGCTGTCTCGTTCACTTTTCATTTCCAGAACAAATTAAAAAAAAAAAAGAAAAGAAAAGAAAAGAAAATTGCCTTTCTCATTGTTGCTGTGCTTAGTAGAGCAACTAGCACGGGGACGTTGCCAATGAAGATCTGTAGCCGACCAAGTTTGTCTTGTATCTGTGTTTTCTAAGTCAGGAAGAGAAACTGAAATGCAAGAAGCAATTGTACAGAAAGAGGTAGTCAAGATTAGTGTTTTGTGGGAAGTCAAGTGACTCTTTGGAAGATGTACATTTTTGAAAAACACGTGAACGCTTAAAGATTTTTCTTAGGGGGAAGTTCTTTGCTAGGAATTTTCCCTTTTTTTTGTGCTGTTAGCAACTGAAAAGGCAGCTGACATACGCTGGCATCTGACTGGCATGACGAGAGCCCTGTACACTGCCACAATAAGCACACTCCTGTCATCTATATTTAATTTTGTTTCTCTTCCTTCAGCTCGAGCTGGCTGGAATGGAGACAGCTCAGTGTATTTAGTCCTTGGGATAAGGAAGTCTTGAAATACTTCAGAAGTAGCCTCCTGCAAATAAACTGGAGGGTGGGGATCGTCATCCACGTGCTCTCGTTTGTGTGCAATTAGCATCCATGTGAGGGAGGAGGCTCTTCAGAGGGAGAAGAGCTAGGGTGGATCATTTTCTCCTGCTTCAACGTGTCTTCATATGACAGTCCAGGTCCTCATCTGATTAAAATCCATGTGTTTCAAGGAGATCAACCAAATCCTGCTAGTTTAAAACAGCTAAGGACCTGCCCCTTGGCTCTGATCCCTGTGGGGGTGGCTGGGAGTTTGGCAGTGCTGCGGCAGAGGATGGGTATGCCCCTTTGGGGCTCTAGCTGAAAAAACGATGCGCTGTTTTAAACCCCTGGAAAGAGAGACCTCTCTAACGTACGCTCAGCCGTGCCCCTGGGAAGGGGTGCATGACAAACGACAAAACAATCTTGCCCCTGTTCATCTAGTAGTGACATCTGTGTCTTGTTAGTGATGCGCAAACTTTTAAAATGGTTCTTCTCTCAGGTGGAAGTGAGCTGTATAACTTCATTCCATCGATGTGAATAGCTTACAGTTTTGCCTCAAGCTTTCGCATTACTATTGCGTTCAGGTATGAAGTTAGATTCCTCTTGCCATGGAGGAGAGGAGCTGAAGTACAAGAGAAAATTTCATCTTTAATTAATTTGTCTTGGTCCCATGTGTTCCAAAAATAATACCAATGTTCCAGAAGCTAAGTATTTGAATGACTATTTTGTTATATTCAAATAGACTTCCTAAAGTTTTATTTGAAGTACCCGTAATTCTTAGTGCACGCTCATCAGTAATACACTTTTAGTAAGGGTCCTGCTCACCATGTATGTAAATCTCTAGCCAGATAGCGGGTTGATACTCCTGGGCAATGTAAATACAGCTGGTTAAAAACACACATCAACACATCTTCAAAGTGCAAAGAGGGGTCTTTCAAGCAAAAATATCACATATATTTTTGAAACCAGCAATAACGGTACGGATATTCAGTTGATTTGAACGTGGAGACCAACACTGAAGCTATGGGAAGTGTTCTCCTACTGTGGTTAGACCTTAAAAGATCTGTGCATGTGGGAGTCAAGTTGCCCTACTCTTTGTGGGAGCTTCAAACCCGACACTGCCAAGGGTAGTCTCGTGGGAAATAAGAAAGGGGTTTGTCGGTAGATGGAGATGTGATGGCATTTGAGAAAAAACTGGTCCACAGGTGGCCTGAACCCATTCTGCTGTGCTTGCAAATCTTTGCTTTTGTAAATTTTGAAGAGGAGTAAAAGTAGTGAAAGTATCCAAAGCATTACATAGCTTTGAGATATTAATTTAAACACCTCGTGGTTTTGCAATGAGTATACCTATGTTTTGTCATCAAAACCATGCAGGTACGTCATAGCCCCAAATGTTTAAGGATAAATCGTATGGTATCTACAACCTCTAGCAGGCATTTGCAACTCTTTTGAAGGCAATTGAAAATGCTTAATTGGCCCAGATGTACTCACTTACATGATTATAAAGTGAAATAGGGTAGCTGACATTAAAGGCTGTGGATGTGGAAACCATAAAAATGTGATAACTTGTTCCAGCTGTAATTTCCCACAGAATACTTTTCATGAATTTATCTGCCCATCATTTCCCTGTATTCATCTGAAACACTGTACAGTGGTCAGAAAACCAGAAAAGAACTCACATTTGCCTTTTCTCCAGAGTAATTTCTGGGGCCAGCTACATTTCTCAGAGCAGCAAGAGGGAGAGAAGATCAGAACATAGAATTATTCTGGAAAACAAGTACGGATCCCTTTCTGGGGTTAAAAAAGCATGACTAGTTTATTCCCTTCCACTCCTTCGCCCTACTGTATGCAGAGTGAGAAGACGGTCCTCTCAGCTGCTCCAGAGAGTTCAGTAACTAATTCTCAACATCTTTCCTGAGATGCTGCAGAGTCCTTTTTCCCACTATGTGATTATTTACTCAGTGAAAAAGAAAAAAAAAACCAAAACAACTTAAAGAAAACAAAGCTTAATCAAAATAGGGAAGATGGAGCAGATTTGAAATAAATACTAGTTTAACCTACCTGGCTTTACCCTTCTCATGGCTTGAGCTAGACAGGCTATTTCAATCTATTTACCCAGAGAGCATGAAGAAGGTGTACGTCTATGAAGCAAATCCTTGTACTCGAGTCTCCTACCCGCCAGCCCCTGCTCGTTTACTCAGGATCAGTGCCTCACCATCTCACGGCCTTATGAACTATTCCTTACGGGGCTAAGGTGACTACGGTTTTCCAAGCCAATTTCCTCCAGCTACCTATGCATGCCCTG
Source organism: Grus americana (assembly GCF_028858705.1). NCBI lineage: Eukaryota > Metazoa > Chordata > Aves > Gruiformes > Gruidae > Grus > Grus americana. Next base: position 45,647,738 of record NC_072855.1, read on the forward strand.
AGGCTCACCGAGGACACACAGACCCTTGATGCTGATTATTAGGCACCCCTCAAGGGCTTACTGACCTAGTTTAGAAACCACATCTCACGGAGGGATCTTGGCCCTAGCCAGATTATGTATGCTCGTCAACACTTGAAACTTTTATTGGCTTGTCTGTGCAAGGTAGAGCATGCCAACGTAGTCATGCCAGTAAAAGCTCAGTGAGAATACATAATTATAAAGATGCCTTTCACAGCTACAGCTTATTTCAGCCCCCTCGCTAAAATGAGATATGATATTGCACGGACTTTCGGGAGAAGGGAGTTCATACTGCGACTGTTGCTGTTACTGTAGCTGTTTTAATTATAATCATGCAGTTAAAGATGGAGGAAAAAAAATCCTGCACTGTCCTTTCAACTGAGAAGACAGGCATTTTTCATCACTCCTCCTAAAATCATTTCCCTCTGTTTTGAAATATCGTTTGAGGCAAGCGCTCCAAATCTTCTATCAAATTTGGGTCTCTTTGATGATCCCCTTAGGCTTCCGTTCTGCTGTATTAATTGAAGCTTAGTGCAGTAGGAAATTTGGCCTCATAAATTTTAGAAATGCTGCATATTTATCTGGTAGTACTATAACCTGAGAAACACTTTAATTTTTTATGTCGCTAATGACTTCTTTTGTATGGAAAACCACACAGCTGTGGTGAAATCTTGCGATTTTTTTTTTAGACAGGAAAACATCACAGAAATACATTAGGAAAGTATAAAGATTTCCTTCCTTTATAATCTTGCTGTGTGATACATCTTTGAACAAGTCACTAACATGTGTCCCTCCTTGTTATAAAGCATATAACAAAATGCGTGCACCTACCTCGCAGGGGCGTTCTGAGGGCTGGTGCTTGTAAAGCCCTTTTGAGGATGAAAAGCATTATATGAGTATTGAGCACTAATCTCGGGCATGTGGACAAGCCGTGCACATTCGAAGTAAAAACCTTTCTAATAATATCCATCTGCATCTTGAATACAAGCAAGAAATTGTAAGACAGCCTGTCAATGATCAAGGCTTTTTCATGCAGCTCGCCCTACTGTTTGGCGGCTGGCCAGCTTGGAGAGCCTACGGAGGAAAATGGCTCCAAAGGAAAAAATGTGCATGTTAAGCAGAGGACAGCCTTTGTGAAGGGTGAGAAAAAGCAAGACAAATACCCTCAACTGCCAAAGTGTTCTCTGGTACATGGAGGAATGAAGTGAGACAAAAGGGAAGGAAGAAACTGCAGTAGGCAGGAGCCTCCTCCTCTCACTGAAGGTAACTCCAGCCTGTGTGCACCATAACGCTGAACTAAAACATGTTTCTACTTCAGGACCAGGCCTGCTTTACATTAAGGATGTTTCTCTGTGGAGAGCCTGGGAGAAGCCAGGGAAGAATTTATTTGCAACTGCAGCACCTAAGCCAACCAAGGATGAGTGCCGACCTTGTATTAACGATACCACAAAGTCCTTCAAAAACATTTGTGGGGCAGTGCAGTATGATCAGAGCGTGCTGAGGAGGTCCAAGCAGCTCCTCTTCAGATGGAGTGATGCCAAGCTTTTGATTCAATGGGACTTATCTGGCTGTCAGAGGCACTTTAACTGGTGCTGCTGACAGGCAGGGCATTGGCTCGCTGAGTCCTCCCTTGCTATTACAAGCCTCTGTGCAGAATCATCAGCAAATTCTTTTGCCTGATATATATATATATATATATATATATGTGTACACACATGCATACATATCTCCAGTGTCAGAACTAGCCCCCTTACTTCCTCTCACCAGTCATCTACGGATTCATTTCACTCAAGCTGTGCTCCAGCTGTACGGCGTCGCAATGCTGCGGCAAACATATGGAGTTTCAGCCAATAGTCCTCCTTCGCTTCCTACAGGCCTTCAGTCTCTCTCTCCCTACAGCGCCTTGTGAACTACCTCAGATGCAGCAAGGTTTAATTAAAATAAAATATGCAGGAATTGAACTAATAACAAGAAAATCTCCATCTATCATCATATATTTAGAGAATTTAATCCAGAAAGCTTTCCAGTCCTCCATTAAAATGTTTACATGCAAGAAGTTTCTCCTCTAATAAATCACAATTTACATTTAGATACTACCTTTTGTTCTGATAGCTCATCTTTACTGAAAAGTTGATTCCAGTCATGACTCGTGTAGCCTTTCATTCAAATTCCTGCCATATAGGAAGAGCCCAGAATTAAATATTTAAGCAGCTTTTAATTCAAGTTATCTTGCCACAGATCAATTTAGCACAACTCATCAACTGCTAACATGATCAATAATTAATGTGACTGCAGATCATCTACATCAGAGTTCTGTTAGTCCTCTTAGCGTCTTCCCACGGTTCACTCCACGAGCCCAGGGAGAACTGGCCAGCTCTGCCATGGCTCACTGGAGCATAATTCATAGCGGGGCTCAGCCCACTGATAAATAGATAGATAAGTAAATAAATAAACATATAAATAGAGCCTCTGCCCCCCCCCCCCCCAAAAAAAAAACCAACCAAAAACCAACCCACAAACCCCACACCAAAGCAAAAGACTTTGAATATGCTCTCAGAAGCATTCAGGATCCAACAGATGAGCCCTGGTGAATTTTCCTACCGTGGTATATCGTGTTACTAATCCCAGCATTTGATTTCCTGACCTCCCCCTCTCCACAGCGGGGATGGCAGAAGAGCATGTGTCCACACCTCAGCTGTTCCAGTCCAGAGCCTGGCATCTGAACCCAAAATCTTTGCAGCTGAAACAGATGCCACGCTGTGGACTGAAGCAAATACTATTCACCTAGGTGGGGATATCCAGCATCCAGTCAGTCACTGCAGGGATGGCAACCTGCAGCAGAAAACAGAGACTTCAGAGATCTGTGGCATGCAAAAATGCACTTAGTACTAGTGGTCATTTGGCTGTTATTTTGGATGCATTTCGCAGTGCCACTGCGATTCAAATGTTGACAAAGCCAATACATACCCCAATAAAACAATAACTTGCCTGAGATCTCCAGGGCTTTTTTTAATCAAATTCAGCCCTGCCAGAAGTATTGACAAACATATTCGTTCTCTTAGCAAAAAAACCCAAAACAAAACAACACTGTGTAGTGACAAAGCACAATCCTCAGAGTCAAACCTTAGGAAGCATGAAAATCACATATTAAGGGCGAAGTCTTTAGGGCGCTTTACCATCTTCGTACCACCTACAGTGGCAATGTACCAAACAAATGGCATCATTAATATCTGCTACCAATAAATCCCAGTAAGCAAAACATAAGTTTTTTCCCCAGCCTTTCAGCAAAAGCCTTGGCAGCAAGTTCATACATTTTTGTATCCCTAGATTGCTGCATCCAGCTATCACGGTTGTTCATTTAGAAACTCTGGTTTAAAATAAAACAAACTACCAAGTCTAAGCAGGTAGAAAAAGCAGAACATGTGCTGCAGCTGCAGGGTTGCCTCATATCTCCCTCCATCTCAGAAGCAGACCCCTCCAGCAAGACTGCTCATTTGTGCGCCCTGAGGAAGTCCCGATGTCCACCATGTGGCTGCTTCAAAACTGGATGTACTTTTGCAAACCTTTTAAATGACACTACTGTTCTTGTTGCTGCTGAAAATTTTGAAATCATGTGATTTAATCTGTAGTCCAACGACACAACAGTAATATTTTCCCATATTTTATCTTTCTGTGACTTATTAGGCTTATTCTATACAAAATATAACCATGCCAACTAGAAGGGTTGGGTTTTCTTACTTTCATAATTAGACATGGACCATCAGTTGTGGAAGAATGCATGACAAGGGGTACTGACATAAGCACACTTAAGAAAGGGCAGCATCGCTTGCATGAGTGTAACACCTCTTCGACCACATTGGTAATTTAAAGGGCTAAACGTTCCATGACGGCGAGGGCTGGAGGACGACGCCAACCTCTGATCCTGTCCATGCGTGGTGCCTCCCAGCTGCGAGGTAGCATGGCACACCGCTGCAGGTGACAGCAGGAGGCTGAACCCAGGCCCTGGAGATGCTCGGGGGGGAGGCTGGGTGTGCTCCCACCCTGGTGTGACAGAGCACAAAGCAATGTGGCTCGAGAGGCTCGGGGAAGAGGCCGTTGGGAAAGTGAAGGGAGGAGGAGTGAGAAATGGGAGATGGAGACAAGTCACACGGGGAGGAGCAGCTGGAGGGTCAAGAGGAGGAGCCAGGAGCAAAATGTTGTTGAACAAGTAACCCTTGGTGATTCAGAGCCGGTGTCCACCAGCTCGGTTCTTACTCAGAAGATCAGCATTTGCCAGCAAGCGTGCACAGACAAGCATCGCCAATCAAACGCTCGGATCCTGCCCTTTAGGGACGGTTGGGAAAAAGAAAACTATTAAAGCGACAATAAGAAAAGCCTCAGTAGATAAATCAGAGCTGCCACGTATGTTTCACTAGAGTGTTAACGAACACTGCGCTATCCTTCATTATTCATTAATCAGAAGTTTATTTCAGATGTGGTTGGAAACATACTGGAAATCTCTTGCCGAGCATTTTTAATGTCGTATGTATTGCTGAAGCACTGAGGATTTCTATCGCACCATGCCAGTCCCTTTGGATTTGCACACGTAGAAATGGCTCGTGCCCTGAGGTGTTTACAAGTGAAGGAAAAAGCAGGAGACAACAGATGGAACCAGCAGCTGGAGGATCTGCAGAAATCAAGGCAGCTCCGCCAGGCACGCCAGCAAGACTTTTGTCTGGGGCTCTCTTATTCCATATCTTTTGCCAGAACCAAAAATGAAATTCTCAACAAAATTAACGGGTGAACCAGAGAAAAAGTAACTCCAGAAAAAGACCTGCATGTCCTCACTCACATTGCTTTCACGGAGTGGAGGACCCTGAAGAGCCACAAGTGCTGGCCAGGAGCCACCTTTTTACATAAAGACCCCCTGAAGCAGCAAATAGCAGCTGAAACCCAAAAAGTCGGGGTCTCTCCGACTCTAGTTTCCTAAAGACAAATCATTTTACTTGCCATTGGGCAGTCTCCAGCAGACTTGTGGCACCCATGGAGACGGTCGTGGGCCTCGCTTGGAGCCAGCTCTCCAAGGAGACCTGCAGGAGCAGGTTCCCTGCGGGCGGGGGGAACGGGCCAGGCCGGCTCCAGGGACACTCGCAGAGCCAAGAGGATGACACGTCACGACGCGTCAGTTCTCAGCGCCCGCGTGGGGCGGGACAGCCTGCAGCCACCATGGTCATCGCGTCCGGTGAACACGATAGATTGGTGACTACAGCAGAAGCAGCGTAGATAAAGATTTAGTGGCCAAAAATATATGTTAAATGGTGCCACAGTATTTGTTTCACCAGACAGCTTGAGGCCTAAAGAGAAAAAAATCCCTACTTTTGTTGTTCATATTTTTCACATCTAGTAAGTATCTGGGTATTTTTCAACCACAAGGGATTATTTATTGTGTGCTGGGCACACGCACGCACGGACATCCAGAGGCAGTAACATCAACTGGATACTTTTTAAATTTGGAAGCTTTTGTGCCCTGCTCAAGCAGTTCTCATTCAGTACTTAAAAACTGTGCCCCGCACCTGCATATCGAAGAAAAAGATCTGGCGGTATTTGAGGAGAGAACAAGGTTCTGGTCCGAAGGGCTGAATGAAAACCCCCTGCCGAGCGCCAGCCAGGACTTCTGGGTGTTTCTAGTTAACAGCAGTTACAGAGACGTTTTCCTACCACAGCTCTATTTGAATTTCAATGCACCAGTATAAAAGAGCAGGCTGAAGAATAAAACCGATTGACTAAAAAATATCTACCTTTATTAAATGAATCCGGATTTGTCTTGGAGCCTGCTTTTAAATTATAGTGATGATCTGTACACAGATTCACACTAATAATGATTTTTGAACAGTACAAATTTAAAGACTGATACATTTCAGTGCACTTGCATCTTCTAATAATTAAACAACAATTGTACAAGTTGTACTTTGATACTCTCTTTCTTCCTGAAAGGCCAAGGTACTAGAAACAGTATCTGGGTGGTATAAATTGTGTTACGATACAGTATATGTATTCCAGGAGCACAGAATATATGATTATGTGCTCTTCAAGTTATACACAGCGGTAGTTCCTGCTATTAGGTCACACATTACAGGAACATAAAAACCACAGTTTTGGGTCAGATTAAGAATTCATATAATCTAACACCCTTGCCAGAATTGCTCTTAAATCTCATTCACAGCTTTTTGCCTTGCAACTTCTTTGCGGCAAAAGGTGACTCAATTTAGCTATGAACTGCTTGAAAAAGAATTTCCTTTGATGTTTTAAATCCATTCCTAGCAATTCAATTCTAGGTTTTGGCTTATGAAACGTTGCAATAGCTCTTTATTCACCTTCTTCAGAAAGGTCATTATTTAACAGCTCTCTACTACAGCCTCTTCAGTCATTTCTGAGAAAAAGAGAGAGCATAAAGTTTATTTAGACTTCCTGAAAAAAGAGTCAAATACATTGTCTTTAATTCCAGATTACTACTAATTTTCAGCTGTTAAGATTAACAGAATGGCACAGGTAGATAAGTACATCCACATCAACCACTTCCCGTACCTTTTCTTATTTGAACAGATCATTTCATGATATCGGTAAGAATGGGGAACTAGAAGAGCACAAAATATTCAAGGTAGAGGTGCAGCACCAATATACTCAGCGGCATAGTATCTGGCGGTCACGTTGAGTCGCCTGTTTGCTACGAGCCAGCACGACACCATCCCCACTCCTTGTCAGAAGGAGCACAGAGTGGTAAAATTGCGCGGTGTAAGTTGCATAAATAGCACCCAGTGGCAGAACCAGCCTGCCAGTTTACCTACTCAACTCTTCTGCAGCATCGTTAATACCATTAAAAAACAGAGCAAGTTTCAGAAAAATGTCAAGTCGGATAAACCTATTTCGACCCAACTACTGTGCTATGTGCTGTCCTAAGAGGTTTTTCCACCACAGAGCTTTTCTACCCTGCTTTTTATCTAATATCATGGTAAGGTTGCTATTACTCTCAGTGGATGGTGGATTACACTCACTTAGGAGCGTGTGTTTTCTGGGGAAAGCACTTTTCCTGAGAAACTAATCTTGGAAAGTGCTTTGGACTCTTCTTGCTGACTGTCCTTAAATCCAATAACATTGCCATGGTATTGCGTGACACAGGCGTTGCTCCTGTGAATGATTTCTGCCAGACGATTCTGAGACAAGAGGGACAGTCAAGGTTATTTTTAAAGCACCAGAAGTAACTTAATCGCAGCAACATAATCGCTAATCGAGAATGCACAGCTTGCTATTAGTGACACTGATAGCTTGTAAAGGGAAAAGTAAATTTCACCTGATTATTTATAGAGTTCTGTTGCTTGTAATGGAGCAAATGTGTTATTGCAGATTTACAAGTTAGCAGATTGGTTCACAATTAGCATATTATTCATATGCATCACAGGACTTTTAAGATAAAGAGCCAAGCATCTATGTTTCAAATTCCTGATATTCCAGATAGGCTTACCATTACTATTCCATTCCCAGTGGTTTAAAGATTAGAAGATTAATATATTTTTTTAAAAATCCCTTAAATAATTCCTTAAAAATAAAATAGGATTTATTTATGTAATAGTATCTGTAAGCTTCTTGGTTCCGATTTCAAAATATACGACTTTCTTGCCATAATCCAATTTTTTAAAAAATAGTGCACTCACCTCTACAGCTACATCCTAGAATTTCTACTGTTCTCCTCATCCAAACGGCAGCCTTAAGGTCAAAAGGCATTTGACCTTCTCGTAGAGTCTCGGAAACCACCTTCTCAAGGAAGCAAAATGATAAGCTGAATGATAAACCTGAACAAGCAGGACTTCCTCACTATATCATTTCAGTCTTTCTCATAGAGAGTCCTGAGTAATTGTTTGAATGACTATTGGCAGGTGACAGGAGGGTAGAGCTTGCTTTTATTTCATCTGCTCTCTTCCAGCCCCAGGCTTTTCATCAAATTCAGGAGAAAAAGCTAAACAAATGAAAGGAGAGTTAAATGCTACTTGAAGTATGCTTGGCTGATACATGTTACCTTTGGAAGATATCTAACTGGAATATTGAAATGACACTTCTAAGAGCCCCATTATCTTTGTCATCATAACATATACGTGAAGAAGGAAAGCGCTAAAGAAGAAAGATGACTGTACAAGAGTCTGAACTGCCACGCAAGCGCCGCAATTGATGGGCTATTTGTTTTCATCTGCTGGTGGCTGCAGCTCCTGGGTTGCACTCAGCCCCCGGGTTGCACTCAGCCCCCCCAGGCACCCAAAGGCATTAACATCTGCGTGAGCGTCATCCTCCTCGGGGCGACGCCGGCTTCAGCGGTTCTGACCTTCAGTCACTTGTTCCCATCTCGCGCCATTTGCTTGGGCACAACTGTTTCTCCCCAAGCTGCCCCCCGAGGCCACATGGAAAATGAGATCAGCGAACTGATCTGTATTAAAAATAACCAGGGGAGGCAGGGGGGAACTGAACCCAACACTTGACCACGCGGTTGAGAAGCAGTGGTTTCAGCTGGGCGGCTCCAGGTAGGCAGGCAGGGGGGCTGAACCTGGCGGCGCTGCAAAGAGATGGCACATGGCATCCCACCCAGCGCCGGTGGCTCGCGTTAGATGGCCATCAAGCAGGTGAACGTCATGACTGCCGTTTGCATGGGTATATCCAGGAGGTTGAGATGTCCGAGAGATCTTTTTCCTCTAAAGATAGGTGGAAAGAAAGGCAAAAAAAGGGCAGTGAGACGCAGGAACTGTTGGTGCCTGTGCTGTCCCTGACGAGTGGTTACCTCTGCTTACTGACTGCCACGTGGTGCGTCTCGAGAGGAGATACATTTAATGGATGAGAGATGGAAAGCAGTTTATGATGTTGAAACTCTGCCTCCATCTTTTGAAGAAAATAAAGGAAGTAAAATAAGCCAGAGAAACATATTTGCGTTTGGAGTAACGTTTGAAATTACAGTCTGTAACAGAGCTTAAGCTTTTCATTATTTCTCCATTTCTCATTCACAAACTAATATTTAGCACTCAGTCTGGCTTGACTTATCAGTTTTAAGATGGAATAGAAAACTGTCTTATCACTGATCCAGAATCACCAGCCCTGGGGCTCTGTTTTCTGGGCTGCTCACTCCCCCTGCAAATCACAGAGCACCTTCAGCTCGTGTGGAAATTAATAGGTTCTGTTGTAAACACACATCCCGGGCCTGCTTATGCTTTTCATTAAGCCATCACGAAATAGCTATTCCTAGATAACGCCAGCTGTGGCCATTTTATACTGGAAAGCAATTGGGATGTTCCAGTTAAACTGGAACCAGCCACTCCAGAAAAAGAAAGTCCACACATGGAATTAATTTGAGAAGAGTTAATCAGAGCAATACCAAGCACAACTCATGGTATTGCCTATATGTTTATATGGTTTAGGTCAGGTTAAAGATGTTCATCACAGGATGACAAGGCCAATTTTGGCCTTGATTCTCTGAAACCTTACACAAAATATGCTCAACTGCATCCACCACAAGTAGTAAACTTAACCACCAGCTTCAGCTGGTCAAATTATTGTCATCTGGAAGTTACTGTTTGGCCAGTAGGATGAACTATTTCTGTTGTTGTTGAGGGAGTGGGAGGACACCAATTCCCTAAAGGGTGTTGTAAATTCAAGCAATGGTTCCATATTTAGCAATGATTTTGTTCTCTGTGCTTTTAAATATACCTTATTAGCTTATGTGCTTGCTGGGGAGTAAGACTGCTAGGATTTATTTGATTATTTATTTACATTAGTATAAATAAAATTAAATACCCTAGCTTATAATTAATATTTCAGCAGCAACAGTGAAACAAAAGGAAAACCAGTCTCAGTGTTACTGGAATAATTGTCATTCTTACCATCCTCTCTTCCCTCATTCATCATTCTGGGAATATACCCACAGCTTTCTCCAAAACCTTGATCAAATAAATATGTCTTTCACTGTGCCTAGAGAATCAGTGCATCTGGACCAAGCTAGGGAGCATACTGCAGAGATTTTAAGTCTCCACAGAGTGTGCACTGCCAGCAGCGCCTCTCTTTATCTGACCAAGAATAGCCTGCTTAAATGCCTTTGCTAAGCCAAAACTGTTGAGCAGCAGTCCCTCGGGAATCAAGCCAGGGTTTTTCCCAGTGACAGATATATTCCATCTTCATCCTTATTAATGGAACATTTATAATTGATTTTCTTTGTTTACCCTTTCCCTTATTCTTCAAGGAAGAACAACAGCCTAAACTTTGCTTTCTGTATGACAAATATGAAGGCATTCCTTACAGAGTATTAATCACACACTGGGACACGTTGAGAGACCACTTGACTTTCTATTAAATTGCAATCTGATTTCTACAAATAATTCAAATACATGGTTTCTTCTGAAGCCCAGACAGAACAATAACACACGCAATTAGTGAAGATCCTTCTCCAGAAAGGGGAAGGTAGAGTTACACGAGAATCCAGACTATGGAGTTGAAAAATAATAAACCCGATGGAAAAATCAGGACATAGTTCCAAGCTGTATTTTCTCTGGCAGCAAATCTGATCTAAGAGGTTCCTGCTTTTTTATTTTTGCACCTACGGCACAGTCCACTGCCTCTGCACTTGTGCTGATGCGACTGTTTTGGGGCTGTGCTGTAAACTGGATTAGTGAAACAATCTTAGGAAAATTTCTCCATTGCCTTTAATTAACAGTGAAAATGTTATAAACTATTAGGACCCCATCGTGCAGAGGCCTTGGAACCACGCTGTGCATCAGCTACTACCTCAGAGAAGCAGGCTCGGTTAGTAGCTGCTCCTCAGAGCTCAGCTGCTGATTATGGAATGCTGGAAATATAGCTGCGACACTAAAGGAAGCATTGCATGGACTACCCACACTTAAAATTTAGCCTCGTGCTGGATAGGACCGAATCTGGTTTTAAAAGGCTCCCTTCCCTGCTAACACAATATAGTCAAAACAAAATCATCAGCCTTTACCGAGAGGCTAACCTGACTCTGCACTGAACTGGAGCGGTCTTTGTTTCAATTGTCTCTGCACACAGCGATCTATTTTCAGTTAATGTGGATCCTGAGAAGACAAATGGCTTGGAAAGGAATCCCTCGCCTAGGAATAGGAGTCAAGTATTATCTACACTTGAAAGTTCAGTTGGATTAACATTTAATTATAGAAACTATTCTGGAATAACTCCCCAAATGTTTCACCAAGAGAGTTCCTTTCTGTTCCTGTTTTGCTTCACCCATTTTCAACAGCTGTTCCATGTGAAAACTCACCTTCTTGCTTTGCACTTTTGTTTTTATTTTCTGATAACTATAGTAGTTTGGGCAATTATTTGATTTTTTTTTTCTTTTTTCTTTTCTTCATCTTCAGCCTGGATCGATACAGCCCTACTAGCTAAAGCAATAGCATAAATATCAGTAGACCAGCAGGGAATTGATTTAAATCTATACTAGCAATGGAGTCGTCTGGCATCATCAGCTGCTGCTCCAGGAGGAGACTCTGTCAGCGCACTTCTAATGGTTTGTCCTTTTAACTGAAAACATGGCTTGTGGCTTTTCCAGAGGCCTGAACCCACACTATGCTTCATAATTCTTCTGTGTGACAAAGCTTTAGGGCTGAGCCTGGTGCAGAAGGAACTCTGGTTGATGACCAAAGACCTGTCTTCCACTATAATGAGGAAATATTTCTAGAACTTTACCTTTTTCTTTTTTCTTTCCCCCCACTCCCCCAAACATGGATGACACATATCCCCCCCTCAGCAGGAAACCTGTGTGGGGTTTGTCTGGCTAAATGATATTCAATGGCTGAATCATTATAAAGTACTCGTTACAGAGGTGATGATGGAAATGGTAACAAGGCTGTCCGTCTCAGGCAATCACGATGTTAACAACTTAGTCATACTAAATTTGGGGTATCTTTTTTCAAGCTATTATCCAAATGTTTTGTAATAACCATTAAGGCAGAATCTGCCTTCGTATACTGTCAAGCTCTAACAACCCTCAGTTTTGGCGGTAAAAATATCAATACTAATATCAGACTGTAAATTGATTCTGCAGAGACTTTGGTGATTTATGAGTTCCCATAACACTCTTGCCCTGTCTGCACAGGTGAGAGACACAGCTTGCAATCACAAGCCCTCAGGTTACGTTTCTAGCTATCTGTGTCGCTAAAGCAGTTTTCTAAAGACTTGATTTACTTAGTTATATTTAATCCATACAGACCATAACAGCTCCTTGCAAAGAGCACCAGTGCCTCCATTTTATGGACAGTGAAAGTGTGGTGGTGGAGGCTACTGGTGAACCTCAGCGTGAGTGAAACCCTGAGGTCAGCTCTGTGCCTCAGTCTCCATCGTCCGCCGTCTTGCATCGCAACCAAAGAAACCTCAGGTACTCAGGCTGGGTGGGAGCCGTGAGGCTTTCCAGCCACATGTCCCACCTGAAGGCTCAGCGGACCAGCAACGGGGAGCGTGCCTTCGCTTCGCTGTCCTTGTACTGTGCCTCCGGGATGTGCACCTGATCAGCTGGAACAGCATCTCATTCCATAAATTCAGACCCTTCTGTAATTCTGCACTAAAATTCCTTGTAGACATTTCCGGACCTGAAAAGTCTCTTAAAATGACTTTGCTTTGCTATTTAAAGTGACTTTGCATTCAATTATATTTTAACTTGACACTGAAATCAATTAAAATGAATTAAAGCCACTTTAACTCTGGATTAGAATGCCTATATTGACATCATTTAGTAAACCAAAGCCACTTTAAATTCATATCTTTGGCTAATACATATTCATTTCCTGAACATGTTTATATAAATAAAAATGAAAGTACCATTTTAACAGGTAGGCACCCAATCAAAAATAAGAAGTTGCTTTTTACCAGAAGGAGGAGGCTAATTTTGGTTTATGTCATGCCACTTTTCAATAACCAGATTTTCAAAGCAGGAAAAAGGAATGTTTCCATGAAAAACCCCATCCGTGACCCCCACTGCAGGAGACACACTCTAACAAAAGGTATAACGAGTACGACGTTCTTACAAAATGGAACAGCTATATAAAATTGTTGCATTATAAGTAAGATAAAAGAAAATAAGCTGTACTGAAATAGGTTAGTAGCAAAAATAATTTAAATGATGAGTTCTTCTTTCTTTTCGGTCTATGAGGCCCAGATGCTATACGTGATTACAGAAGAAAGAAGCCTGAAGCTACTCCCTACATAGGAGCGACATCTCCAGCAACAGAGGGTACCAACAATGCTAAATACTTGTGATGCCCGGCCCCCCGTCCTTCATACGTGTCAGCTCGCAGACCTCACTACCCTGGCAAAATTGGGCGGGTGTGAGGGAGCTCAGCCGTTTCACCAGGAAACACCTCCAGAATGGAGCACAGATTAAGGTAGGGAAGACTTCGTATATGAAATTATCAGAGTTGCAGAAGGCAGAAGAAAGTTGTGCTCTGCTTTGCAGTTTCATTCTGAATTATCATTAGGGCAGAGATTAATCGTGGACTAAGCGAGGAACAAGAGAGAATGCAGCTGTTAGATTAAAAACTGTGCTAAGCAAAATACCAGCCCAAGCCTACAGAAGCTTCAAGATATATTTTTGTAACAGTTTGCCCAAAGTCAGGCCCCCAAGTGGATGAAGATGCGTGAAAAATAACCTGATTAAAACATCCCACTTAACATAATACAACACTTGCTTTTAAGGACTGAGTGGCTGCGGGCTGGATTTTCCCACACGGCTAGAGTAGACAGAGGTGCAGAAGGAGCTGTTTGAAGGAGCGAGGTCTAACGCGACACGAGCCATCAAGTGATCCCACCTGCCCGATTCCCAGAGGCTGCCGAGAGACCCAAAGCACCAGGTGTGCAACCTTTGTGTGACCAGAATCACGCGGGGTTTGCATGCTCGCGGATGCTTACAGAGCCCCGGTACCTCTGCAAACCTGCGTGCCGCTCAGTCTCACGCAAGGCATGGGGTGCAGAAGTAGGTAACAAGCTTCAGACACCTGAAATTGTTCCTCTTTCCACTTCTTCTAGGTCCTCGTTTTGAAGCCCTTAAGTACACATCTAGTTACAGCTGAACTTGCATTTGCTTAAGGTTATAACAAAAAGTCTTACAGCTTGATTCCTGAAAACAATTTGGTTTATGTATATACATGTAGATATGATATACATCACATTGTTCTTATATATACACACACACATGCAAATTCCCATGTGATGGTATGGGTGTATATAACATTGCTATGTTTATTGCATAGCAATTTTAGAAGCCCAAAACGGGCTAGGATTTTGATTTTTTTAGGGCTGTATGAAAAAATACTACCATGGTTTTGTCCTAAAAGAAGTTTTTTCAATAGTTAAGGCGCTCTTACGTTGTGCTGCAGTGCGTCTGCATTGCACAGTGTGTATCCCTCCAAGTATACCCTTCTTAAAACACCAAAAATAAAGAAAGTATGTAAGTCATTCATGGTTTTTCATCTGTTATACACCATGTTGAAAATAAATGTAACTCATTAAGTGGACACAGTGAGGGGAAGGGAAATTGGTCCCTCCTGGGAGCAAACGAGCCTGCTTGGCAGGGAGGGAACTTCCCAAGGACAGAGCGAGACAGCTAGAAGAAACAAGCAGAAATAAGGAAGCTGGGGAACCAGAAAGCTGTGGCATAATTGGGATTAGAAAACTGCTGGGAATAGCAGATGCACAGCCTCCTGAAGTGACGGAAAGAAAAAACCTTTCAGGGAGCCGAAGGAGAGTGTGTAGCATTTGCTGTAACGCAGGCAGCTGGTGGAAGGTTATTAGAGCAGGCGTGAGCCTGGAGGAGAGCACCCGTGCCCCGAGTGAGCAGGGTCAGGCGCGTGTACATACCTTTCAGAGTCTGGCTTCAGCCCTGGTTTTCTGCAGTTACAAAATTTGTCTTGACTTAATATCTGCTCATGTGAAACCAGCTTCTGAGTTTAAGTGGTCTTTTGTGCTTCTGGAGGACCTCTGAAGAAAAGCTGTAGGGCTACCTTGAATCCCCTCAAGTAGAAAAGCCCAGCCGCTGGGTTGTCAGCTCCGACCAGCTGCCCGTTCTGGTCCTCATGGGGATCTGGTGTTCTCTTCCCAAGCGTGCAACAGACTGTCCCCCCTCCCCAGGGGGAAAAAAAAAAAAACCCAAGACAGAGGGGCAGACTTTCCTGCTTGATCCTCCTGCCTGGATGCGGAGAAGTGGCAGAGAAGGCACCCTCCCAGTTTGTTTTCCCCTGCTCACAAACAAAGGAATACGTTCAGCAGCACACTGTGACAGCAGCTGCAGGTGGAAGTGCAATAAGTGGATGGAGCTACTTGTCTGAGTTAACTAGCCATTGAAATTAAGAAGCCTAATTGTATCAGATCTACCTGAAAGGAAGTGGTACCTGGTACAAAACTGATAAAACTTTACTTGCTAAGGGTTAACTCTTTGTGACGGAATGTGATCCAGGGAGATAAAAGTGAGCAGCATTCAGACGCTCTGCAAGCCTCGTTTGATCTCCGAGGACACCCTTTTTGCCTTCCTGGTACACACCACCTTTCCAGGTCAAACTCTGACTCTTCATTGATCATTTCTCTGCAAAGTCTGAATAGATGTACCGTTCTGGAAAGAACCGTTGCATTGTCTAACATCTCCTGCCAGTACTCAAAAAAAATTTCCTGCTGAAATGAATCTGGTGTGAGCCTGAACTTGTGAAAACACAAATAAGGGTGTTAATATATATTACCTATATTCATAACCCCCATGTATAGGTGTGTGTTATACCTATACACTAGGTTAGTAATATTGCTTTTCTGAAGTTGACAACGTGCACCTGAATTCTCTTCCATCTAAACAAAAAAGCCGCGATGTGCAGTACTAAGGGGCGCTTTGGTTCGTCTGCGCGGAGCTGCGTGTTCTTAGGAAGCGGTGGTCGTTTAGGAAAGACTCACCCGATGCGGGTAGGTACATCCCGGGGGCACCGCCGTGTGCCAACACACAGCCTGGATTTTAATAGCAGAGAAGGGTGGTGTTGGGTCTCTCTGAACTGGGGAGGAAGCTGCTGCATAAAGCGTGCTATCGCAGCGTGACACATTCTGCGTCCCCGGCCGTGAGAGGAGCCGGCAAAAGCTGAGCTCTGCATAGGTGACCAGAGGTCCTCCTGCCTTGCCCCCTGGTCCCCTAGGTGGCAAAGGGCACTGAAATTTAGCATAATACAACAGGGTTTTTTTGCCATTATCAGCTATCTATTCATAAATGAGAACTCTCCAACGTAGAATGAACTCTCAGTATTCAATAGGGTTTCTTTTTTTATAGTCTATAGATTTTATGGTTTACTTTGTATTTCTAAGTGGGCTTTTTCTAGAACTAAAATGGATCTGAACCATTTTCTTCACGTAAAAATCAATAGCGGACATGGACTCCAAGTGTCTCCCTTAAATATCTAAGCATCAACACATAATTTCACTGCTCTCATTTCTGATCTGCAGATATTGCTCTCAACACAGATTAAAATAAAAACAATTTAAGCTGCTTAGTGAAGTTAAAATAAACAGCTTTTAGAACAATTTATTAGAAAAAAAATAAAGCCTTTAGCTCATTATTTATCATATGATCTTTAACGAATTTTAAACTAAAATACAGCGCTTATCTTTACTCTCCTTTACACCATAGATACACCGTTGCGATATTCTAACCAAGCATGTTTAAGACACGCAGCCTTATTAGAATAATGCTTTCAAACGTATTGTACTAAGTGGTAATTCTTAACTCGCAGTGCTTCTACCAGTGTTAACACCCCCAAATTTCTGAAAGTGAAAGCGCATTGCATGCTGAACAAGGGCCTTAATGCTGTCACCATAGAGATGACACTTTGCAACCCTTATTTATGTCTCCCTGATTGCACCAAACAAACGTGCTCTCTTTATAGACAAGTGCTTTTGGCTTCTTCAGAATGATTTTTTTAGATGACGTTTTAAATAATGTCTTTGTAGAGACATAAATATTATTTTGCAGTATCGTGAATTTTTCACAATAAAGAATACAGTAACGATTCAGAAAGAAGACAGACAACAATGAGTGTGAATAGTTGCAAAGGAAATTCCTTAGTTAAAATGACAAACAGACAGAACAGACACTCTCTTTGTCTCCACAGAAAAGAATGAAAGAACCTGTTATTTGTATTTGCCCAATGAACTTGAAAACACAGGGAAGAAAATATTTTGGGTAAACCAAAACAAAAATATTTTTCCAGGATTGGAAAACCATAGCCACTTATTTTCCCTTCAAAATAGAAAAAAAAACCAAAACATTTTGAAACTGTTTTTACAACATTTCTGGTTTTTACCCAGTAGAAAGTTTTGCAAAATTGAGCTCAAATTCATAAATATCATCAGCTCCTTTCCAGTAAATAAAATAATTACAAAAATAACCACCCAGCCCTATTGCATAATAGCTAAAGAGTGAAAATCAACCCAGTGGCAAAGGGCTATGCACTTCCATCTCCGAAGCTAGCCGCCTTCCGCACTACGCAATCTCACCACAAGCAGTCCTTGCCCCCACCCCCGTTGAGCAATCGCTGCAGGGAAGCAATTTCTCCGATCGGTGAAGTGCCACACACACTCGTAGTTCCGCCTAAGCACTTACTAAGGGCAAGGAAAATTATACAGGATAGCAAAAGTCACACTTTATTTTAATTCATATCTCTGGGCTGAGCGTGTTTAAGCCTGACCGCGTGGCTCAGCGTGGGACGCCCGTGCCGGGCAGCGGTGCGTGCGGAGTTGGGTTTGCTGTGTGCAGCTGCAGTCGGCTTCCCCGGCCTGATCCCTGACAACCCCTCTGCTAGACCCAGGGAGCACCATTCCCTTACTCACTGCTCAAAACAGTTGTTTCGCCTCTTTCTCCTGACTTTTACTCTGGTTTGTTCTTTCTCAATTGTGCTTGTTTCCATGACAGCTATGTCCATAAAAGCAAAACCCCTTAAAATACCAATTTGATTAAGCTTATATCAAACGATAACAATCGAAATGCTTCTGCAGCAATCATCCCTCTGCTAGCACAGAAGGCTTTGCACTGTGACCCATGGGCCAACTCCAACCCAAAGGACAGCTCCACCTGCCCTGCCGCCCCTAATGGCCACGGGTGAGGGGAGAGGGACCGAAGACAGATCATCTGCTCTTCCCAAATACCGCTCGTATTTGGAGCGAGGAGCTGCTGGTTCAGCTAACAGACCCTCGGCATCAACGCTGCTACGTGCCAATCACCGTGATGTCTGG
Organism: Grus americana; assembly: GCF_028858705.1. Taxonomy (NCBI): domain Eukaryota; kingdom Metazoa; phylum Chordata; class Aves; order Gruiformes; family Gruidae; genus Grus; species Grus americana. Next base: position 45,666,038 of record NC_072855.1, read on the forward strand.
GCTACATACGCTTAATAGCCACTGATTTCAGAAGCTGATTATCTAATTGCTCTGTCATGTTGGCTTTGACCTCACGCTTGGCCCAAATCCCCCGGTCCTTGATGTTGCTTGCACTTTCCAGAAATAGCCAAGCTGCCTCTCCAGACAAGGAAAAGCAAGCACAGGGTAGGTGGTGTCAGGGACTTGTGCTTTTGACCCTGAAGGCAATATGGATTTAACTGATTTGAGGCACTTCACTCTGTGAACTTGAGCCTGAACACCCCCAGCTGGTACAGAGTGGGCAGACATGCTCCGTGCAGATCTGTTTCTCAGGCTGTACAAGGCAAAAGTTACCTGGGAGCTTAAACCTCCCCAAAGCAGGAACCATCTCGCTTTTGTGCAAACGGTACAGTGGAGTCAAACACAATTAACATTTTTAAAAGTAATTTGCTGCTGCTCCTTTTACTAGAGTTTGTACACTGAATTGCTCACGTCTGCCAGAGAAAACCACAGAAAAAGGGGTTTATCTCCTCTGACATCTCTGAGAACCAGAGCTGCTATATGCTCCCCTTATCTCTCTACATACCTTATCAGGGAAAAAACCAGCCCCCAAAAAATGTAACTCCCAGTGACCGCTGTGATGGACGTCCCCGTGCAGGCTGCCTTGCTGTCCCCCAGGACGTCAGCCAAGACAGCTCGGGGGGCCGGGTGGTGGGAGCTGCCTGCAGCCTGCCCCTGCCCAGCCTGCAGCGCCCGGGGCGGGGAGCAGGGTCCACGTCCCCTTCCGCACTGTGGGTTGCTGTGACAGGCACGGGACTGCTGGCAAGTCCCTCTCCACCTGAGCAGAGGGCATAAATCTGCGCCCCTGAGTCCAGGCACCGGCATCTACCCAGCTGCCTCCTCGTAACGTCTCTGACTGGGCTGTGACACCCGCACGAGGGAAATGCAGTCTTCCCCGCCGAGCAGTTGTTCCCCGATGCTCAGACCCGCTAGTGCGGCAACTCCGGCACGGGTTCACACGTAAAACGGGATCTCTCTTCAGGCTTTGGCTGGGAAAGGGGAATGCTTGTGTTTTCAAGTACACGTCTAAATTCTTCAGCAGTAGAAGGAGGCCACAAGACGGAGACAATTGTTTTAGTACAGTCCTAAGGAAAACAAAGAGAAAGAGGAGAACCAGACAGCGTGCACAAAGGGAAGGACAGTTGTGAGTGGGGAGGCAAACTGGGGAACGCAGGCCAGTTCGAAGCCTTTGTCTGGCTACTGGTCTTGGGCAAATCACGAGCTACAACTTCAAAGCTGCTTGAATTCTGTGGGGTAAGAAAAAAAAAATTGCCTAAGCAATTGTCATTGCTTTGTCTATGTCTGACATTTTTACTGTTCGATTGCACCAAGCAAGTAAAACCAAGAAGCAGAGAAGTCAGGGAGGACAATTGAGCCACCCTGCCTCGCTGAGCTTCAGCGGAGCTCTGATTCAGCTATTTGTACCAATTTTTTCCCAACATAAGGCCCGAGTCCCGCCTGCAGATAAGCATGACAGGAATGCAAATAAAGACAAATCAGGGTGTAGGTGTTGCTGACAAACTCGTACGCTGCACTGTGTTGCTTCTCTCCCCAAGACAAATGTAATACACGTGGTTATCTCAGGCAAGTTAGGTTTAAAAGCCAGCTTATTACTGAAGCTTAAACCTTGATTTATTTACAGTGATATTTGCTATCCTGGCTGTGTTTTGTGTCCCGTGATCTCAGAGGTACAGTCTGTCATGGACTTTGGGTTTTACCCCTTTTCTGTTTTCCATTTGTGACCTTTAGATGTGTTTTAAATAATCCTTTACCTTTCCAACAACTCTTCCTCTGCTTAAAAATCTGCAGAAAGGCATTTCTGTAAGTGACACTTTATTACCTCTTTAGATAATTCTTTGCAAAATTTGAAAGGAATCAAACTGCTGCCAAGCCCACTGTCTCTGCAACCCTTGCACAATGTGGAAGCAAGTAGCGATCGTTATTTTTCACATTCTCTACTTTTATTGTCATACCTCCACCTAAATCTTCCAGGTGGGAACGGAGCTTGTCATCCTTCCCGGTACTGTTGGAGAGGGGCACATATGCCTTAAGGTTAACATTGTACCATGTTTTGGTTTTGTTTCTCTTTGACAGAGAGGACCGATTTGACAGGCTGCTGAAGCTAAAGCAACACATCAGTACCAAAGTCCATGGCAACCGCTTATTAATTTTTAAAAATTTGCTGTAATCACTGCCCTATGAGGACGTTCTCTGCGAATTCCTGGAATAGGAAAATCATTGGCATACTTGACTTTGGAGCTCAACAGATCTAATGAAAGCCTACCGCTGGCACCCACTGCTGCAGAAAACCATTGAGAATAGGGTATTTAGCTGATATTTTGTCATAAATATATACAATACAATATAATAGATGTATTCCAGAGCTAAACTACAATACATTTCAAGCAGCCAGAAGAGCTCTCTGGGGAATATTTAATTCCCTTTGAAGAGAGCGCCCTGTTTCAGAGAACCCCATTTAGTTTTCAGTGAGAATTAATTTTTTCCAGTTACTTTGATTAATGCATCTTGAAAGAAACCTCAGGTTTATAAAGCAATAATTAGCAACAATCATCTTCAGCTAGGAATGTGTTACAGGAATTGGAGAGTGACAGTAGCAGAAGCCCTTACGAGACTGGCAGAGCAATTCCAGCAAAACCATGCACGTGAAAAAGACCTTACACCATGCCAGCGATGTTTAAGACTTTAAGAGGTTCACCACGACCCAGAGCTTTGATTGCTGAGGCATTCATAATGGAGACCTATGTAAAACACAGAGCGGTGAAAAGGACTAAGGGCATTTATGAAGAATGACCGCCCAAAGAGATTTGTTGTACCTCGTCCCCTTCCCCCCAGAATAACCCACTGGGAAAGATAGTATATTATGAGTGCAAGGCGCTGACCTCCACTGGAAAATGGGAAATGCCCAAGTTCCCTAGCACTCGCCTGGGAAGCAGCAGGTGTTGACTGAAGTGCATTCACAGCCACAGCAGGTCTCCAAACGTGCCCACCTGCTCCCAGGGCTGCAGAAACGCATCCTGCCCCTGCTCAGCAGACGTAACTGCGTCCCTGCGTTGCCTCAGACGTGCTGCAGGAGGTCAAGGCCGTGCAGACAGACACACAGACGCGGCTCTGCTCAGCCTCTGCTTCCCTCCCTTTCGCTCTCACCTGCATACACTGCAAACGGGAGCCGCTGCCCTCAGGACACCGCTCCCCTGCACTGTGCCCCGTAGTAGAGGAGCTCCCACAGCATATTAAGAGGTTTCTTTCTTTTTTTTTTTTTTTTCCCCTTGCCTGTCTGTACAACCTGGAGCAGCAGCGGTGCTGCTACTGCTGCCGGGAGCTCAAGCGGGTGCGAAACCCGGGAAAAGCCTGAGCAGCTCCTCCAGGCTGAGCTCCACGTTGCTGGTAGTAGCAGCAGTACCAGGAACAGATGGGCCAGCTGGTCTTCAAAAGCTATAATCGCTCTCGAAACTACGGCACGGGGATGCTTCCTAGTGTGCCGGGAGTAGGAAGGCATTATCAACTTACTGCTTATTTTGGTTATTACAGTAGTGTGTTGTTGAGACTCTTGTAGCCTGGTGACAAGCTACAACATAAAAGTGGCTTCCACAAAATCTGCGATCCCACGGTGTCTTCAGTCCGTCGCTGGAAGGCAGCCAGCGCCGTCAGGCAGTGCTGCAGCTTTGTCATTTTTGTAAAGCATTCGTAAGACACACACCTTATTAAGCGCTTGGAAAGTAATCCTAGTTTAAATTGATTGTTGAACAAAGCAGCAGCAATTTGCTGTTGGGGAATGTTTTATTTGCTTTTCACCATGGGAAGGTGGATAGGAAAACAAAGTCACCCAAATTGGAACCAAATAAATTAAATGCATTCAATTAGCTAATGGAGTCTGTCACAAAAGGTTGCACTATTAGAAAATTAAATTAGTTCTTCCTAATATGCTGAGATTCTTTAAGTCATCAACACCTTTTTTTTTTTTTTTTTTTAGAAACGGTCTGAAATATTCAGGGGATTATTTTTCACCATAGGCTTTTTCTTTTCCCTGCCATACCTTTCAGTCCTGATTCTCTTCAGTCTTACAATCAGCGCTAATTTGTGAAAAGTATTTCTAAGCTGAATAACTTTGGTGCAATTCATGAGTACAAGGAACATATTTCAGATTTTTCTAATGGAACATGGTGTTCTCAGAGATCGGTTTCACGAGCTATTATATGATTTAGTACTACCAGCGGCTTCTTATGTCTTTTTACAGCAAAACAACTGAAAACGGAAGATGGAAGTATTTTGAATTTGTGGTCCTGCCCTTGCAGGATGAGCTCCATTCCATTTATTGTGGTCCTGCCCTTGCAATGTTATTCTGGATGAGCTCCATTCCATCTACATTAGGTTAATTAACAGCAGCGTGGTGTTTGCTGGGGACAGCCACAGAGCGGCCAGACGTACCTCCTTGGTGCACTACCACAGCGGCGTGCCTCGCGCTGTGTGGCGGCAGGGACTTCCCATTCCCTTCGCACCGTCCCGGTTGGGATGCTGCAGGGTCTGCGGTTAGGAGATGCAGTGCGCCATCGGTCACGTCTTTATAACTCCATCTGGTCCTTGCTGAAGAGACAGGAGGAGAAGGGGCGAGGAGATTTCCTGCAGGTACATACCTATTCAGTACACGCATTTTCAGAGCGTGCTCCTTCCTCTTCACAAGCAGATCTGATCTCACCCGAATCACGAGGTGGCGGGTCCAAGGTGCCCCCCAGCCAAACTACAGAGGAACCTGGAGGAAGGAGCGGTGCTCAGCGCTGTCTCTCGTTCTTGGTGGGGAGGAACCAACCTGTCCCATGGGAAAAGCCAAAGTCTGCATTAAAGATAGCTTGGCAGCAGGAAGCACAGGCAAAGGTCCTGGGCAGCAGGGGTGGGCAGGGCTGGAAAAGAGCTAGCTAGGGAGATAAAGGCACTTTTCACCAAGAGTGTTTCTTTCCCAGGCAAGCAAAACAGTCAGGTACATATGGAGGTCCGTTACCTTGATACTCATGTGCTTAAAATCGAGCGTTTTGCTGGAAGAGATCTGGCATGCCTTTATGTAAGCAAATTATTTTTATCTGCTTCTAACCTAATAGAGACCTGAATATTTTGAGAACTCATAGGTCTCATTGCTATGGAAACTAACTCTGCATCTTTAGGTCAGTCTTGCTATCTCTAATTTGCAGAGTGCGCATCTAATCTTAAAAAAAAAAAAAAAAAGAAAAAGAAAAAGAAAAAGAAAAAAACTCCCTAGCTGTATTTGCTGTTTCAGTCCCACACCCCACTACCCTTTGTCTCACTTCCGCAGCCAAAAGCAGAGTCCAACAGCCTTTACAGGGAGGAGGAGTTGTGATAACAGCAGTCCAATGCCAAGTTACGGGGTCCAATGCCAACAAGAAGTGAGGGGATTTATGCTGACAGTACGGACAATTGACATCGGAGCATCAGCAGGCAAACCCCCCCATCCGGGGGTAGACATCCCCATAGGGAAACCCGGCCTCGTACTCCGTGCTCTCCTTGCTTCTCTCTTGCTTGGGTGAGCAAGCCAAAACACTCGCTGACGCTCTGAAATGCTAAACGACTCTTTTCCGACCCATAGCTCCGTAGCAGGAGGATTTACTGCTGCACGAACAAGGAGAACCGCTGCTGCAGGAGCAACTGAGCTGGTACCATCTCAGTAAAACAGACTGGCCCCATCTCGTGCTGGCACATCTGCCTTATCGCGAAATTTGGGGGTTTCCCTCTCCCTCCCAAGTTTTCTCCTTCTGCACAATTTCAGCTATCCTCGTCTTACAATCTGCCCAAACTTGGACCACCGACATTCCCAGGATGATATAAGAGAGGTAAACATCCCTATAGGGTACTTGGCACACCTCGGTTTCTTTATAGCACTGATGGAGCTATAAGGTGCTCGCATTTCTTTGGTTTGCTTTTTCTCAGTCACTTTGTAGGTTGGGAGAAAAAAAATAATCTGACTTTTTCCCAGGTAGTTCAAGGACCAATATATGTCTGTATTTCATGGCCTCCAAAGACTTTTCTGTGTAATTCAAAGTCACAGAGAATTCAAATCCAGAATTTTTAAAAGTTGCTGGAATTTTACTACTCTAATAACAGAAAAGGGTTTTCTTTGTTTTTCTTATTCTAACAAAAAAGTTGGCTCTTCACCAACTGAAAGGAAGGTTGTTTTTGCAAAATAAATAAATAAATGAGTAATTTCAGTTGTGATAGGCCCACACTTTTGCTCAGAAGTGGGATGTATTGTAAATTCTGCGGTAAAAAATTACTTTTTTGGCAAAAATGGTAAATGTACCACGAAAGCAACGCTTGTAGTAAAAATGAAATATTTTTCTCCAAACTGTAAACATATATACCTGCTTAATACGTTACTTTCTATTTTAGCACATATAATCTATATACCTTAGTACAGGACAAATGTGCCTTGTCCAGGTGGCCTTAGCATCCGCAGCTATAGGGGGAGTTCTGTCCACATTCTTTGCTATTTTCAGTTTTATGTCATGTGCTGGGGTTTTTTTAACTTTTGGAGGACGAGACTAATCTCTTCTATTGGCTCAAAGATGTTTTGGATATTTTTTTTTCCAGAAAGTTAAGGTTGTATTCCTGTTAAACTGGTGCAGCTCCTTTTTCTGAATTTTTCCCCCAGTATCAGTGAAATCACTGTCTCACTATGCTCCCCTTTTACCCAAGCCAAATATGAAATATATAAGATCATAAGCAAACACTCAAACTTTTTGAGAATTAGGATTATGCAATAGTGGAAAATGAGAGGAAAGCGTTTTTTAAAGGTTGAAGGGAATTCACCTTCAATAGACGGGGAAAATCCCACAAGTTCAATTCTTGTAATGGATGGCAGTGACACACGCTCTGCTTTCTGGGATGAGTACTATTCCGTAAAGGAATGCAACATAAACCAGTAGTTAAACTAGGACAGATGTTGCTGGAAATATTTTAAAGATGTTTACTTTATATTATTAGTGATCAAATATGCAATGTTCTTGGGTATGTCATCCTCATGACTTCCCACAAGACATAATATTTTCCTTGTTGGAAAAAGCAAATAACTAAGTTGTAGGCAGCTTTTAGTAACTGAGATATTTTGGACTGGTGATGTAGCTGCTTAAATATCCAGCAGCACCACCATCCCCCAGCCCAACCACCTCCCTGGGTTTGCTCCTCTTATTCCCTCCTTACGTTAAAAATGCTTCCCCCATCTCCCAGTGACCCTCTCCCAGTCCAGCGCTGGTACTTTCCCCAGTAGGTTTCCAGTGAGGAACCTGCACCCTCAACTCCCTGCAGCAAAGCTGTCCCTTCCTCCCACGGCCACTGCTCAGAAGAACCTGTTTCTTCCCGCCCTTTACTGGGTGAATCTCTCTGGGCTTGACTTGAGAAACGAAAAGGGATTTTTCTGACTGGGATGTGAAACTGGCAAACGCGGGGTTTTCCTTCACAAAGCTCACAAAGGTTTCAGCTATTGCAGTAAAACTGCTGCAATCTTCTCCGAGGACATGCTTGTAATGATTTTTAAAAAATATTAAAAAATCACTGCGGTTAATACGCTTCTGTGAAGTTAAAGCCGATTTAAGACTGCCTACGCTCAAAGTTGCATTAATATAATCCCCTTTAACTAATCAGGTGCGAGTTGTGTGTGGAATGTACCCAAATCCTCTGTTAGCGATGAAAAAAGACCAATGAGCTGCAAAGAATGGAGGGTGTGAACCCTGCCTTCCTTCTTCCTCTCTCCAAACCTCCCGCTCCTCAGCGCCAGAGCAGACCCTAGTGCACTAAGGCAGGGGCAACACAGGAGAAAACATTTCTTCACGGTCTCCTCGCTGCCTCCCCACTGCCCGCCCCGTCCTCCATCCCCTGCCCCACACGCGTTGCCCTGGTCGCCCCCAGCAGCCCGTGGCTTCCGCGCCCTCCTCCCTCCCCGCTTCCCCCACGGCGCTGCAGCCGGGTCACCCTGGCAAGGTCAGATCAAATGCCTTTTTTTCTTCTTTTTTAAGGCATAATGACCCATATCACGTTCTTGAAGCCAAAAAAGCCACGCTGTTCTCTTCCCCATTTCATCCTTATGATGTACCCCTACATTGTTGAGCTCCTTTTTGGTTTCTCAGCTTCCACCTACCCTTCTTTTTGTTGCTCAATCGCCTCCAGCCGCCGGGGCGGTGTCAGGGAGCTGAGGGGGTGCGTGGCAGGAGGCCACCGGCCGGGCTGTGGCTGCGGGGAGGGGAAGGTCACGAGCCGTGGCTGAGCCTCGTGCTCCGAGTTTGCCGTACGAGGGGGTTACCCTCTGCCGCAGCAACAGGTTTTGTCCCCTTGGTTCCTCAGCCTCCTTCCTCTTTTTTCCTCCTGCTTTCGGTCTGCCTTCCCACACTGAGTAGGGGAGTAGCCAGAAGGATGACTGCTGCCATTTCCCAACTACCTCTCCTACCCATCCATCTTCTATGGGGATCGAACATTTTTGCCTTATCGTGAACTTTTTTGGCCCGTTGGCAATGGCCGGTGAAGGAGGCTTGCTTCTAGAAGAGCTGAAGCTCTGTGCTGAGGTGGAAAGGCAACATATTGGGGCCAGTTTTGTATGCTGGCCGAACAGCAAGCCTTCCTCAGGCTCCTACTTCTTAAATGCTCATCTGCTAAATATGTTGCTTTTATATCATTTACAGAATGTTTCCCTGCCCTGAGGCATTTTCTATATATGTTTGCTACGGCATGGTCAGGTATTATTTTTCTCATCAGCCTGAGGGCACAGAAATGGAGGCAGCTCTTACACCACTGCAGTCCCACTGACTTCAGGGGAATGACTTCCCATTAGAGCAAGTGAAATCAGAACGAATAAATACGCCGTTTCTCTGCTGCTCACCGTTAACGCTGTAAAGCCCACTGGAGTAGTCAGAGAAAGCCAGAGACTGGCTCTTGCTTTACGCCCGTTCAGTGCTGTTCTTGAGGGTGTGACAGGATAAACGACTTGTTCAGAGCAAGATAAGAAGATAAACTCTTACACGATACCACTGTCAGCCTCAGACCTCACTGGCACGCAGAGCAGCGCCTGCCTGTTCCGCCATGTTCAGCAGCTGCGGCAAACGGGCGTCCTCTTCCTCACCGAGAACCAGGGCTCTGACAGAGTGGAGAAGATCCAGTGACTCCATAATTATTTGCTATCTATTTTTACTATTAATTTGGAAATCCTTTTTTTTTTTTTTTCATTTTCTCTAGCTCTTTCTGTTGGGAATCCAAGCACTCAAGCCATTCAGTCACCCACAGAGGGCTTTCATCCTCATCTTATAAATGGGAAAACCCTGAGACCCAGAGATTAAATTATTTGTCCTTGGCCAGAGATGTGGTAGAGCCAGAAATAGTTCCCAGCTCCAGATTGCCACTTGAGTACATTTAACCACAAGACCATCCTTCTTCATTACTCCTTAGGGTTTAATTTAGACGCAAAAATAAGAAGGCAACCGGACAAAAGAGAGAAAACCTCAGGCCCAGATCCACTGTGAGTCAGACACGCAAAGCTGCCAAACTGCATCCAGCCATCACACGGTTGCTGTAGGAAATGCTGGCAGTTGCCTCCCTGTGCAGAGGTCAGTTACAATTGCATACCGTGGAGATACTCCCCGGATGGGCTGAGAGTTATTCTGGAAGAGGAAGAAAAGGGATCTGTCAAAGCCAGACACGTTCTGGAGACACATTCTCATAAACAGACCCAGGAACCACCAACCCAAACTGTGTCCTAAGTGGATCTCAAGCCACAAATGCCTCGGGGAGCCTCTACTGGGTCCATCTGACTTTCAGTTTCCCTCCACGTGTATTAATAGAATAGTCTATCCCAATTTTTTAATCCAGAAGTTACTAATGACAGTCTTTCTCTTCCCAATGTTAATGCATTTTCCCTGGTATCCTCCCTTTAAACAACAAGGAATAAAGAATATCTCAATAGCTAACACCTCACAGTTCTTTCTAAGGAAGAGGTCATGTACTTTCTCACAGCTTCTATCTCCATGGATGCAACCAAGGCTAGTGATAAGGCTATGGTGGTATTCTTTACCCATGTACTTAGCCATACGCATTGAAGTGAGCAGCAGCAAAAGGGTTCGAAACACGGACACGTTCAGAGACGAAGGCGGCAGCTCCAGCTCACAGCTGTCGTGTCTCGCTGTACACAGCGCTGTTCCCAACGGAGAAGTTAGTTTTCCTACCTCCACACTGTCAGCCGCACACTGATTCAGATCTTGGAGGTTTTTCTTTATGTACAAGACCTAGAATATATTTTTGTTTTCAGCGATGAACTACAAAAATTATTTTCTTGTCTGTGCCCTCTGCTGATACATTCTCAGTGGTGAACACATCTACCATTTTTCTCTAAATTAAACAGGTTCCCTCTCCCCTTCTCGCTCTCCTTCTCCAAGTTAGAAATGTCAGGAATTACAATTGCTGACACTGTGCTTGCTGCAGGACTACTGAGAAGTGGGGCTTTGGTATAAGCAGAAATTTGACCTGCTGTTTCTCAGCCTTCAGTTGAGGGAAAGAGGATGTTGTCTCTTGCATAAAGGGGTTTCACAAAGAACTCACATAACCTGTTCTCAGCCACTGCTGGTTTATAGTTTCAGTTAAAATTGCAAGCAAATGAGTAAGGATTTACTTGGCTTGACTAAATTTTTTTACTTTAAAAAAACCTCACCAAACAAACAAAAAAAATCATGAAAACATTGCAGCTCGAGTTTCTGTCATTTCTCATGTCACTAACTCATGACTTCAGACTACCCCATAGCAAAACCGTGGAAGTTGAGATCTAATATTTGCAGCAACTGATTCGCACAGGCTACAACAAGTCCTTTTGCAGGTTTGGAGGAGAGAATAAAGAGTCAAACCCAGCTCAGTCCCTTTGTTCCCGCTGTAGTTTTCACTGTTGCAAAAGGCAGTTCAATTTCATATAATCACAACAGCAAGCAGCTATAACAGAATACACTTAAACCACAGTTGTTCAATAAAAGAATGCCATTTCACAAAAGGTCATGCTTTCAGTTTTGAGGTGCCTGCTAGTCACAAGCAAAACGCCAATATATCATATCACAATGCATTGACTTATCTATTCCTTAGCCGCCTTAGCTACAAAAATGAGACAAGTAGTATTTACCTACCTTCTCATACGCTGAAATATTTGGTCATAAATTAAAAATACATACTACTGAATATTTAAAATGAGGCACATGTGAAACAAGACATACAGTTCCATAAAGCGGGTAACATATGGGAAACACACTGTTAAAAGTCTCATCGGGGAAAAACAATAATCTTGAAAAAAACCAGTAACTATCGGGTTTAGCAGTTTACCTAATTGTGCACAACATTCCACGGCATTTATTTAGAAGACAGCTATTTGAATAAATAAATAAACTTTAAATATTTCAGACAAACTGCCACTGCAGGGAGTTTCTCCCCTCCACCTAAATGACTGCAGCCACAGTAGTCCGTTTCCAGCAACGGTGTTAGGGACACTGCCGTAGATATACACCCCTTCTGCATTATCTCATCCATAGCTCTAAAGTGTTGTTTCCTATCATTTTAGCCTGCATCCTGTAAAGTTTCCAACACCTTTGAAAGGTGATTTTTATGCTAGAAGAAAATTCACTTTTAACCCAGGGGTAAATTTATTGCACCATTTAATCTGCAAACTCCTCTTGAATAGAAGAGCCTAGATCTTTGTCCATTTGTCTCTTGGGCACTTAGTTAATGAAGGAGGAGAATTTTGCTGATTGTATTGGCTAAATTTTTGTCTTTTTAAAATGTTGTCCAAGCAAAAAGATGAATACTCATCAATTCAGATAGATGAGGAGAAATACAGTACTGCTTATGATACTCATTCTTTTGGGTTTTCTTGTCCTAAGTGATATTTTAAAGTAAGTCAGGTTTCCATATGTCAAATATTAGAGGCAGCAGCACCTGTAATTATGAGTCCTTTTAAGGAACTACTTCTTGGTGATTTACATCTTTTCCAAAGAAACCATTCAATTAAAATGGCTGACAGCGTATGGGCAGTCTTGTTTTTTAAAAGATTCAGCTATAATGGCTCACCTTTATCTCAGACTTTGGGGAATGGAAGAGTAGATTGCTTTCCCCTTATTATAAACACAGAAGTAAAAGGAATGGGTTTTGTTAGCTCTCACACCTAGTAACTCCAGAAAAGACACTTGAAATTCCTCAAGTTTGCCATCATGATGAAGCAGTGCTTTTGCAGTTTCCACCTGACCAAGCCCTACAGCTTGGGGCAAGCAGTTCATCATTCTTGGAAGCAATCTATAAGAATTTGTCACCTCAGCTCAGTGACTATCCCCAGTACCGCATGTGCCCCATGTCCTTTGAACAGGGAAAAGACAGAACAGGTTTGAAGATGAGAAGGCATGAGAAGAAAATAAAATGAAGTGAGAGAAGGTGGCCATGACGATGGAAAAAGACGAGCGCAGAAGAGCCCAAAGCCAACAGGAGGAGCAGAGGATGGGGGAAAGGCTGCAAGCCAGGAGAAGACAAAGGCAGAAGCTGGAGAGGTAGAGGTGGGAACTGAAGAGACCTTTAATCAGTCCTCTCTCACACTTTGTTTCAGAATTTGACAATGAACAGACAGCTCTTGAGCCTCAACGTACCTCTGCTCTCTAGCAAACAGCTACAAAACCCGATGGGGAAAAACGTGCTTTCTCATTCCCCTCACGTCCTACCTTTAAATGTTGCCTTCTGCAACTGTCATTTTATTTTAATTTCTTTTTTCAATGTAATAAAAAATCCCTACTGTAGCAGCATTAAAAGACAATCGGATTTGACTGTTGGGCAAAGCACAAGAGGAATGCAAATAATCAATGAAGAGTCGACAACCTAGAAATTCTGGTCCCCTTACAGAATAACTGCTGTGTGGCTACATATTCTTCCTTCTATCAGTTACATACAGGCTTTTTTTCCTACATACATCTTAAAAATCAATTATCCATGCAACTTAATAAAAAAAATCATAATAGATGCTCTCTTAACTCAAGGCAAGTTTTGAGAGAAAATTAGCACTCTAAATGGCAAAATATTCAAACAAAAGCACTGATTATAATTCTGTTATTGATATGAGCTTTTAAATGGCATATGACACATCCAGATTGGTTCAGTAACAAAACAGGTTTAGGGTTGGATAGTAGCTGAGATTTTTTTTTTTTTTTGGTTGGTTTTATGGCTAAGGATAGCCAGATGGATAAGGATTTTATTATAGGTATTGGCAAGTTAATGCTGCTGAAAGCCTGACACATGACGAATTGACTCAAAGTTGGAACATCAGATTTTCATCAACATTAATTTCAAGCAGTTTCTCTGACACTGCAGCCTGGGTGTGCCACCACGGTTGGCGTATTACCTACCTCAAAAGAAGAAAACCCACAAACGTCAAGAATTATTCTGTCTGAAGTGAAAAAGATGAGCGAAGAACATTCACCACAAGAGAAGAGCCAGAATTCTTGAAAACTTGTGCATGCAAAGACGTACGCTAAGCTCTGCTCAGGCGCACACCCTGCTCGCAGGCAGATCAGGGAGCACGCTGCCCTCTTCACATCACCCCACCTGGAAAACTGCATTTCACCGTCGGTCTTCTTCCGTCTTCCAGACCAGCCTCCAGACCGGGGAGAAGCATTCCTAAACCTTGTACTGTAGATGAACCCCTAATACATATGTGATTTGTTGAAAATACATGCATCGTATTCATCAGTTAAATCCCCAATTTCCTAATTCAGGTGTGAAAATGGTGTTGGCTTAGAATGCCTGAACCAAAGCAATCCGGCTGGACTTGAGTAGTCTCCAAAGGAGTCACCCTGGGTGAGATTTATCTTTGTTTCTTCATTTGTAGCATAGACAAAGGGAGCCATTTACATTCCTGAAAGATCTTGTCTCAGCAGTTTCCCTTTTGAGAGCGTACAGTAAGGGAAAGAGCGAACTAATCTATTCGTGGCCTTCAAAAAGTACACCAGAAACTTTATAAACATGGACAGGTGCCTGCCTGGGAAAGCTGGTCCTCTAATTTTAGATATGCCAAGATGAACAGGAGGAAAAAATATTATAGAGAGAGTAGAGTTAGCAAAGAAAGAATTCTGGCTGCTAAGAGAACAGAGTAACTCGATCAGTGCACGTCCACACAGCATGACATTTCGTTATTAACACAAAGGATAAAAAAACTTTACCGTTAATATCACTTGATCTGCAGCGATTAAACATCTCCCTGGAGTTTATCTTCTCATCAGAACAGGAATTCTTCCTAAATTTGGCCCCTATCTCTTAGCCAGCCTCGCATCAGACCTTCTCCAATAGCGGAGATTTCAATTGCAATTGTGGACGCCAGCTGAGTCACCACAGAAAGGTTACCTGAACTGAGCCAACTGCAGCAATCAGCGAGGGGGGGGCTCAGAAAAATGAACAGAAAGCTGCTGCATTTGAGCTACAGCAGAGAAGGTCAACGTTTTCCTGACTAATCAGGGATTTGGGTCAGGAGGCATTGGAAATGAGGTAGGTTTTGGATGCTGCTTCCACCAGAACTGGGATCTGCTTGGCTTGCGGTGCCTCCCAGCACTCAGCAGCCCAGCTGGAAGCCATAAGCAGCTATCAGCTTGGGGCTCATGACATCACTGTGGCACCGAGCGCATTTTTCACATACTAAGACAGCACGGATGCAGGCTGTTAGCTGAGGGAGTTTATTAAACAGCCAAACTGCCGGCTGCAGACGCTTCATTTCTGCAGGTTAAGCTTTTTGTTTTGTTGGAGTGATCACATTTTTCAGCTGCAAAGAGTTTATAAAAAAAATAAATAAATTGTTGACATTAGCATCAGTTAAACTTGTGCGTCAGAACACCTAAAAACTAATTTTTGAAACGCATACAGTGCCTTGCAACTCCTCTTTGGTTTTCTAAAGGGACTGAGGTTTCTGGTTGTAAATTTTACTCGCCAGTAACTCACCCGTTTTGTGAAACGTGCAGAAATCGCAGAAAGCAGCTTGATAGAGGAAGGCACGTATTTAAACTTCAGCAAGGCCAGCCCCCAGGAATAACGCAGTTTTGTACCGCGGCGCAGGCAGCCTTGTGAAAGAGAAATGAATCAGCCACGTCCTCTGCCCTGTAGCCTCATGGAAGCTACGCTGAACCACAGGCTGAGGGGTCAGCTTTCCACCTTATTATACCTTTGGGAAGGAGAAATTACTATTGTTGAGGAATTTTGCAGTGTGCTAAGAGGTTTCACAATCCCAGGGCAGACAGAGATGGTGAAAGAGCCTAGATCTGTCAAGTTAAAGGACTAAATCATTGCTTCGGTCCCACGCCTCTGGCAGCCACCACGCGCTCGCCCGCAGTTGCGTTACCTTTTTCTGTGCTAAGGGAGCACGGAGTTGCCAATGCAAGAGAGGAGGATTCATCTGGGGGCTCAGATGGAGGACACGAACACGTGCACCCTTACGATGGGCCACGCTGCTGGTAGCCCACGGTCTGGTTTTAGACCTGAGGGAGAAAGGCCAGTTCTAAGCCTGGAGCTCTGCTGCAGCCCTGCAGGCACCGACGCGACACGCAGGAGAAAACTGTCTCCTAAGGCAGAGGCTGTGGTTGGGCATCCACTCCTCGTGAGAGCTGATTTAGAAGAGTCCTGTCTTTTGAATTCAGAGCCTGTGAAGTCTTGCTCATGACCTCTAGAATGAGAAATGCATAGAGAACTAATCTTAAAAGTCCACTTAAATCTGCTCTATATTCATAGAATCACAAAGGTTGGAGAAGACCTCTAAGATCATCAAGTCCAACCGTCAACCCAACACCACCATGTCTACTCAACCATGTCCCAGGGTGCCACGTCTACACATTTTTTGAACACCTCCAGGGATGGTGACTCCACCACCTCTCTGGGGAGCCTGTTCCAATTGATCCGGCAGAAGTCAGCTGCTCGGCAAAACAGGCTTCTGCTGGGTTCTTTAGGTCCAAGTGATTTCTGAAAATGGCACAGTATCAGAGCTGCACTAACAAAATGCTTTTAATTCAAAGCTTTAGCATTTCAAAGTTCAGCTGTGCAGCTGGTCACATTTACAGGTAATTTTAAACTGAATTTTTACTGCACCAGGAAGCATTGGGTGCCAGCAAGACTGAAAGACAGAAGGCAGCTTCATTTCTGTTGCTGGTTTTAAGGCAAGTTTTTAATAGCTTCCAGTTAGCTTGGGCAAAGGAAGCTAGCTGCAAAGTAAATTACAGGAACTTAATATTTGCTACACTTAATGTATAACTGAAATAATACACCGCAAAAGTACAAATCATACTATGGTGGTCACAAGTCCTGAACTGGAGGGACATGTAACCAAAATAACTGAGAACAAGTTACACCGAAGTACAAGTTTGGAAAACAATTTAAAATTTGATAGCATTAATATAAGTTTGTCTAAATTAACAAGATGACCGAGTCCCAGTTCCAGTGGGACCCCCACGTGCTGAACACAGCACAGCTTGAGTGGTTACCACTACTTCGGGGTTCCCTACTGACTTCTTCATAGGATGGCTGGTGTGAAGCCTCAATTTCATGTGAGCAAAAAGGGTTGAAAGAGGAAGACAACATTTTCTTATTCTCTGTTGGTGGCATACGGCCGCTTTTCCACGCACAAGACAGGAGTTTAAAAAGAGATGTGGACTCCTGTCTTCTACCCAGTCATGATCGTTAGTGTCTGATTTAAGGTATCTGAACTCCTGAGCATACTCTTAACTATTAAGACACGATTTGACCTTGATTTCTGAGCAGCCACTGCTCAAAGCCTTTAAATTCTTCTTTGAATTGTTCCACCTCTTTATGGATTTTTCCAGCTGACCCTTTTGATCCTGTTTGAAGAAGCTGAGTGGGGGCAGTTCATTGCATGGAAGAATATTAGGCCTGAAGAACAACAGCTGCAGCTCCAGAAGTTAGAAAAACTTTTATATGGCATTGTCTTCCTTATAATTCCTACAAAACTGCCTTCTGAGTGCAAAATATGCTTAGCAGTTCATCTTAATTCTCCAATGACTTTGCCTTTCCCCAGCCAGCAGGACAGCAATTTTGCAGCTGCTGCTACTGCACCTAATTTATCAGCAGCTTCCTTTGCCGGTGCTTGGAGCACCGACAATCGTGGCTGTAACTCACACAGAACCAGGACTCCACTCTTGAAGGAAACACGAGCTACACAACACCCTCCTACAGCTTCCACGGCTGTGGGAGACGCTTGGCTGGATCGCTGGCTGACGCCCACCGCCAGCCCCGCGTCCCCGCCGACGCTCTGTAACGGTCAGGGAGCGGAGTCACAAACTGGAAACAGAATGAATATAGCCTGTGCTTTTCCAGGAGTTACTCCTCCTCTCAGGGTGGCATTAAGGTCAGAAATAAGGACAGCTGCCCTCACAGGGGGCTTCAGTGGCGAGGAAGGGAACAATTAGGGTACGTTTCAGTAGGTTACCTTAGACAGTCTCCAGTGGAATAACGATGAGGTCCGATAGGACGTACCGTGAAGGGTAATAGGGTCTGCAAAGCTGAGCTATCTGATGCCAGTCTGGAGCTAGGCAAGCAACGCGAAAGCAGCTTTTACACTAACTGCAGCTGGGGAAAAGGAGAATTGAATTGGCACCGGTCCCACAAAACACGCATTTTGGTATTATAGCCAGCTGTAGCTCTGTTACTTCACCAGTCCTTCAGGGTGCAGTTTTCATCTTACAGCTAAGCTGAAATAATGGGTAGGCGATGCTGGAAAGGGGAGTCGTGCTTCTCCCTCTCATCCTCAGCACCTGGTGACGGATTCTCAAGGCATCAGAAGTAGCTCTCATCTGACCCCTGCTGCAAGCAGGTAGGTAAGGGTAGATTTCCACCAGCAAACACAAGTGACCATCAGCAGATTAGCTTAACTAATGTGAAACCCACTGCCCAGAATTCCCATTTCATCACAAGTGGACTACACCAAAAGGGACAGACCTGTCTTCTCCTGCTGCAGCTGGCAGTAGCACCCGCACACTTGGGTGATGAGCTCAGAGACCCAACCTCATCCGATGAGCACAAAGACCAAAATAACGTGCTTATTGGTTGGACTGAGCAACCTGATCTAGTTGAAGACATCCCTGCTCATTGCAGGGGGCTTGGACTAGATGACCTTTAAAGGTCCCTTCCAACCCAAACCATTCTATGATTCTATAAACAGTATTCCTTCCCACAGCAGGCACCTAGCCTTCTCTTGCTGTCAAACCTTGCACTTCTTCCCCTCGGCACATGGGGAAAACATTCAGGCTCCAACTGGGTTTGGCATTTGCTGTCCCTCAGAAACCAGTGGTGCCTCTCAACCACTCATTTTTACAAGAAGAGCCACTACTTAATCTCAAGCAGCAGAAAGAAATCATTTAATATCCTTTGTTCTGAGGCCGTTTGTATGTTTGTGTAATTATCCAAAAGGCACCTTATCCCAAGGGGACCCATCATCTCCGGCTACCCAACAGCTGGCCAAAATCAGCTAGCTCCCCACCAACAACGGCCAGGATTGCCATGGCAATTTATCCCCTTACAGAATGACAGTCACATCTTGTCTGGTCATGGTTGCTTTTCATCTTCTGATTCCCACCACATGGATTAAAATATGCAGCACCAAGACTGAATCAGGAACTCATAACAGACAATGGTATAGAGTCAAGTGGCATTTATGACCCATAATTTTAATTTTTTGCTCATTCTTCTTGTATTTCCTCCTCCTCCTATCTTTTCACATAGTTTAAAGCCATAACACTGGTTACAGTGTTTCAGCTCATATGCATACTTCAGAGCAAAGCCACATCATATCACTATTGTCTAAGTTAAAACAGACAGATATAAAGACGCTGCATTGCCACAGCACAACATTCTTTACTGAGAGGGTGGTCAAACACTGGAACAGGCTTCCTAGAGAGGTGGTTGATGCCCCAAGCCTGTCAGTGTTTGAGAGACATTTGGACAATGCCCTTAACAACATGCTTTAGCTTTTGGTCAGCCCTGAACTGGTCAGGCAGTCGGACTAGATGATCGTTGTAGGTCCCTTCCAACTGGAATAGCCTGATCTGTTCATTACAGATACCTGCGCGCCAGTGTGTAAAAGCTAGCGCATAAGCTCTTTTCTGTGAAGCAGTAACTTAACATCTTGTACGCTCCACATGCTTGCCTGTAACACCTTCCCACTGCCTCAAAGAAGAAACTTACTCAGAGACAAGTTTAACCTTTCACTTCTGCTTGTATTTTTCTGAAAACTAGCACTTCTCTTGAGTGGTTACCAACTCCTGCTATTTCTCACTAAGTGTTGCTCAGCAGCTTGTCATGAGTTACTTTTCCCCACATCACTGATGCATCCCAAGCAAAAAATAAAGATGCCTAAGAGCAAAGAAGCAGGTGTTTGGAAAACCAAAATACATTTCTTTGGCAGCATCCATGTGGTAGATATTTTCAGCTAAATCTCTACCCTTACAGGCACAATTGTAATTGTACATAACAAGCTTTTGAGGCAATGTATAAGAACGTGAGGACTCTTTTTCTCATTTTTCTTTCCCAAAAGACAGATGTCTGGATGCCAGACGCTATGTCTCTGACTCCTTAAAGGAACTGCCAGGAAGGGAGAAGGGAGGTACGTGCATCCCCCGTCCACCCCACCCCAGCATGGCCGGTGGGACTGTCCGATGACAAAGGCATTATTTTAGGACTCAGAAGACCAGGTACTAACCTTTGCCGCGAGCTCATCCTTCTGTAATGAATGGTGGTAATTACCAGAACACTGAGAAAAACAGGAGCTGCTTTTATGCTGAGCCACAGGCTCAGGGTGAAAATTCCTGACCTGCCACCAGCCAAGCTTAATCAAGAATTAGGAGTGGTTAATCAGTGCGGTTAACTCAGCATGGTATCAAGATTAAGATGCTTTAGAGAGTGACTGGAGACAGGTTTAGTGGATCCAGAGACGATCTCAGTAGTGCTGTACTACACTGCCAAGCTGTGCTATCAGGATACTCTCTGCTATACTTCATCGCAGAGCGTGTAAAACTGCGTTTAACTTGAGCAAATCCTTTGCTCGGTAAAGTTCACAGTCACGTTTCGAGCTCAACTACAACGCAACCCAGCTCAGCATCACAGCTCTGAGAAGGGGGGCAGTGGAGTACACGTTGGCAGCCAACCAGCATCAAACTATTGGAAGCGTTACAACGCAAAGGGCAGCCTGTTGCTGCCAGGCTCTTCACGCCACATCACTAACAAGCTCATCTGTGTGCAAAACTGTAGTTACACGCTTTTTAGCATAGTCCCCTTTTGTTGGGGAAAGAGTGACACTTAGCGATGCCCAGCAACCAGCAGTAAGACGACCTGCCGGTGCAGTCTGCTGCTCGGGTTCATTGGGACGGCGATCCCCGGGGACCCCTGCTTCGAGCGCTTTGCCTCCCGGGGTGGGACCACCCAGCTCTTCGCTCTCTAACCAGACCTAGGTTTGAAAGCTGCTCAGCACAAATCCCAAAGTCCGTACCAGCTTTCTCCACAGCTGGCAGAGCAGTTGCTGGCCACAAAAATAGACATGCAGAAATAGATTCATATATTTAGAAGAAAAGCAGAGAATACCAATTCAAAAAGAAACAAGGGGTGGGAGGAGGCAAGCCAGCTTTCCTGTAAAGTTGAGCATGATCCCAGAGATGAATTAGCTAGATTAGGTCCTTAGCAGCAATATAGTTTAAACACCACGAGGCTCAGGACAGGAGCCTTCTGAAGACAAGAAGAGCGTTCTTGAATTACCAGCTTCCTTGTCTACCAAGAGCATAGGCACTCACATCTCGAAGCCACCAGGTCTTCTTCAGAGCTTATTTAATTCAAGCATATAATAATGCACTACTCCTCCCCCAACCGCTCCCACTAGCCAACGAGTTACCTACGACACTCAGAATTTATTTAGCAACATTACAAATGGGCTTTGCATCTTTTGCTTTTGGTGCTTACCCACTGCTGAGCAACCGGAGAGGCCACTGCATTCTTGTGGGAAGAAAATGGCACATGGCAAACCAGAGGCAGCTGTCTACCTTCGGGGTGTAGCCGCAGCTAGGTCTAACACAAATGGTTTAAATACCAGAGGCCTGACAAACTCACTTGGGTCATTGGTGTCTAAGTTATGTCACCGGTTGTACTGAGCTGATGTAGGTCGGTTCGTCACTCGCTTTGGGAATGGCATCAGGTAGGCATGCAGAGGACCTTGCTCAATAAGCCTCTGGATTCAGGCGCCCTTTCACCTTAGGGACATCAAGCCCTTACGGCAGACAGCTAGGAGTGCAATTACGGTAAACTGCAGGGCAAAGGAAAAAAGTTCGCTTTCCCTCAGCACTAACTCCATTTTGGTTTATGCCCCCACCAGGCAGCCCACTCCCTACGTTCTCCATTCGACGGTTGCACTTGATGATCTTAGAGGTCTTTTCCAACCTTAAAGATTCTATGATTCTCGAACAACAAGGCCACAATGCAAGGGCCAGCCTGGCCTGGGACTCGGGCAGCCGTGAAGGCTGTCTTCAACCACTCTGCAATGATTCGGGCATCCCAGGCACGTCTGCTTCCCAAATCAAAAGGTAAAGGTATTTCTTCTATTAGAAACACACCTAAAGAATTAAAGTGCTTACACCAAGACTGTAGTGCCCTTACATGAGCCAATCCCTTACAGAGGGCAGGTGGAGCTGATGGTTTAGAATTGTGATTTTTAATTTCACATTGCTCATGGCGTGGCCATGTTTCAATATCAAAGAAGTTGCACATTCTAGGGAATCGCAAATAGTTCAACAAAAAACGCTCAATTCAAACCCCCTATATTTTTCAAAGCTAAAAGGAACAATTTTAGGAGACTTGTCCATCTTAAGGCTAACAGTGCCTGTGCAGGCACTGGTACAATACTGTAGAAAATGAAAAATGAAAACATTTATGTGACAGTAATGTGCAGAAAAGAGGAAAAAATTCTCCAGGCTTGTTTTGCCTGGGGAAAAAGAGATGAGGTAGTAAAATAAAGTGGTAGTTAAAGTTAAGGTCCTATTTGAAACAAATTTGTTATATGCAGGGTTGGAATTCAATCCAATAGAAGGGAAAACATTTCTGCGAGGCAAACATGCCAGCCCTTGACCTCCCAGCACTCTTATCAGACAGCACAACCGCTCCCTGGGAAGACGTAAGGATCAATTCCTATTTCCACACCCGCAAACACTTCTCCACCCATAGGAGCAGGAGCTCTTTCTTGGTGGGAAACTCCTTCCTCAGGGGACTCTGCTCTCTCAAACACTGTTTTGCCAGATCAGAGTGGAATTTCTCTTGTAGCTCCAAACAGAAGAAATCCAGTTTATGAGATTATTTTAAGTGCTTGACTGTCACTCCTAAGCCCTTTGGCCTCGTGTTGACCTTTAGGATTTCGAGACAAGATGCTACTCGTACTGCTTAAACTGTTTTAGCTTTGGGATCGCGCCAGACAGACAACTGACTGCAACTATTAGAGTCATTTTCCAGCACGTGGATTACTAGCTTGTAGATTACTAGCATGTGGCCACTTAAGCTAGTTTTATATGGGATCGGAAGCCTTATAGGTCACAGTCTCAGGGTTTGTCACTCAGCTGCACGTCCTTTATGTCCAAAATCCTCTTTCTTATTTTCATTCATGCCCTCTTCAACTATACGTGTACGGAAAACCAAATATGGCCCATAGATAATTAGCAGAAAACTTTGCTATGTTACAGGACTTGTTGATTTAGAGAGGAAAGGAAGGAAAAAGTCTGGCAGAATTGTGGCACAAGACACGGCTACTTTGCGATACAGCTCACGTTTACTTACACCTGCTGTAGCCTTGAACTCCTTGTTACGTGACCATATCTCTTCATCAGTTCTGTGATTCTCCTTGCCATTTATTTAAGAGAAAAACGGGTTAAATCATTAACATCTGCATTATTCCAAGTCACATCTTTTGAACAAATCACTGAATTTGACAGCAGAGTTTGATAGTTTTTCAAATCTAGGCATTATTTTCTCTTTTTCAGCTGTCAGTTCCAAAAGCTCCTTGTCAGCTCTCTCACAGCCATACCATGTGAGTATTTATTAGTACAGGTCCCTACGCTTTCCCAGTGCTTGGCCATTTTATACCGGTCAGCCTGCGCATCTGCCTCTTGCCAACCTGCCAGTCCCAATCATATGGATTCTGAAAGAGATTAGCTAATTGTCCTTTAGAAAAAAAGTTAAACTAGTTGATATGACCAAAGCTTAACTACAATTGTTAACAAGTAGTGAAGTCAGAGCAGAGGAGCTTCATGGAGTCTTACAAAGCCTGGGTGGAAGCCTGGGTGGAAGCCCCCCGCCCAGCCAATGCAGTGGCCCACAAGTATCAAAGACATCAGGAGCTGGAGCAGCCTTGCTCCTTTTCTCTCTTGTTCCCTAGCTGAGGGGTCCCATCTCTTCCCTTGCCCTTACACTAGCACTTATCCAAGCCAAATTCAACTTGTTAACTCAGCAGACAACCATCATCATCAGCTTTTTTTCTGCAAACATGCAGCACCTGGATGTGAGTGACTGACTGAGCAACAGAGCAAGCCACTAGCTTGCAGATGCAGCTAGTAGGACTGGAGGAAAGACAGGCCAGGGTAATGGGGTCTTCCCCTTGTTACAGGGGTTAGCTATTAAATTGTTTCAAGCCCTCTCATGAAAGCACAGACTTAGAAAGAGGGAGGCAGCTACGCAATTTGGCAAGAAGAGAACTGGGGTGAGGTTACAGCTCACCACAGCACCATCACTTTGATATACTTTTCACACTAAAAGAACCCTTTTGTTAGCATAAACACTGCATTTAGTTCACCTCTATGATAGGTCACCAGTTGCGCAGGAGTACTAGCAGAGACCATGAATTACACAGGACTTGTAGCAGACAACGCAGCAGACATTTTCTCCTTATTTCAAGTGTGCATACAAGCATTTAGAACCTTTGAGCATGAGAAAAAGTAGATTTATTTCCAAATGCTCCAGAGTTGATAATTACTGCAACCAGACCAGAAAGCCAGACCCTGTATCCACAGCACTGTGACAAGTCCTTGATGCCAAAGTTCCTGGGCTTTGGTTTTATTTCCAATCTTTCTTAGCCCAACCAACAAGCAAACCTCAAACATTTCAGTCTACAGGTAAGAAGTGCTTACACACTACAAATCAGACCATACCTCAGAGCTGCTCAAAGCTGTTTAGCATAATTACAGTTGATCATCTCTCCTCCATTTTTATTTTGTAAATAAAGACTTTCTCCAGTAAGCTGCAGAATACTAACAGCAATTTGGGTCATGGAGAGTTTAACACAAATTGAAGACCTCTTTATTTTAAACTAATTCATGTCAAGTCCATCAACCAATTCATAGTCTAGTAGACACAAGGTGTCGCTCATTCCTGTTTGGTCGAGTAATTTTTGAAATTGGATATATTGTGTAACAGTGACACATTTTTCAGATAGCTCTTTTCATATGCACTTGAGCTCAGTGACAGCCACACAGGTGCATGGAACCTCTGCAGAACCTATTCCAACAGTCAGAGTCTTCACTTCCCATTATTTTTTGCAGTTAGTTTTCAAACTATAAGAGCTGTTGTTTACATTTATAAGTGGGGTAAAGCTTCCAAAGATGCTAATAGTATTCACTCAGGTTCCAAAATTTTGTGAAGCTTTTTTGGTTTCTTGCAACACTGACTTACCCCACTAATGGGTTATCAGATGTCCATGCACTGTTAGGTCTCAGCTACAAGAAGAACAGCTACTTCAGAAGAAAGTTTTAAAAAGGAAGATACCAAATACCATTTACATTCATTTCAGAAAGTTTATTGCACCAAATGCCGCAAAGAAATAGACCAAAATGATAGCGTACATAAACAACTAGAAGAAAAAACCCCATGTAGCTTGACATTGGTATTCAGTCATTCCTAAAAAAGCCTATGCTCTCCAAACATGCAATAGCAACACACAATTTATTCTACTATGGAAAACCTGTTACGTATGTGAAATTAGCCCCCTTGACCTCAAAAAAAAAAATTAAATGTCTAGAGTATATTCAGCAGTTCAGACTCGATTTTCATTTGGGTCCTTTTAACTGAAGTACAAGTTATACTTGAGGGATAAGTGAACTTTTTGTGTAAACTTTCTATAGAAGAGTTTGGTGTGTCTGAAAAGGGTTTTTGACTTTAAGAGTAAAGATGCATATAGTAGGGAGTGAGGAAGATCAATCTATAACTTTTGAGGATGCCATTAGAAATGTGAATTACAGAATCGGTATCTATTAATTTCTTTTGGGCAGAATAAAGTTGTATATATGAGTTCAGAGTACCTACTTAAATGAAAATGTTTAGATCTTGGTGTCATTTGTGGGTTAAAAAATTAATGTAGATTAAATACTACAATTCAGCACTTCATTCCTCCCCTCTTGTGCATGAAGGTTTAGTCTTGCCTGAAAAAAGCATACATTCTTGAAATTGCACACTGTGTAAACTGCATTTATGTGGGATTTTGGAAAGACTGTGCACTCCCACTTAACCAAGAAAGCATGTATTTAAGTTTACAAAAAACTACATAATACTGATAAAAACAACTTTGGAATATTTGAAAATGAAGCTACATTATCAATTCTAAACACATCTGTACATTCATATCACTTTTCATCCTATTAAAATAAAAACAGAAACATGCCCTAAAGATGTCTAACAACACATCTGTAAATACTTACTGCCCTGTCATGCCACGCTAATTTACATAAACAGCAAGATGCTACCAAAAACAAGACTTAGAGTCAAAAAAAGCCCTAGAAGGTGGAATCCTGTCAACTGAGGTAGTACATTTGGTGGAGGGGAAAAATATGTATTTAACTTCCTTTAGACTAAAGCTTTTAAAAGGTAATAAACAGCTTTCATTTTGGATTTTCTTTCCCCCAACACTAAAGCTGTGAGAACAAGATAGTTCATCATAAGAGCAGCAAAATGTTAGAGAAAGCAGCACGAACTAGAAAGGTTTAGCCTGGGCTGAAGAAAATCCAAGTGCTTTTGACCATCGCCTCACGTGCCACCCCTAGGTTCATTTGATGTCTTACCAAAAGGCAGATTTTTTTAAATTTTTTTTTTTTTAATAGTTGATGTAGTAAAATCAGGTGTTACTGATCATGGTATTAGTCTTGAAATCACTGAATGTTGGCTGACCTTTGACTTCCTTAGTACACTCTACGATAACAAAAGCACATATTCTTATGTTAGCACATATTTCTTTGAAGAATTGTCAGAGTCTGTCCAGATAAAAACCCAACTAACACTTTAAAGGAACTGGAATTGACTTTTAATGAACTCTGCTACTATTTAAGAGTGACATGAAATACAGAAAGTACATGAGGATTTCTATATACACTCAGGGAAGCGGTTTCGTAGTTCTACACATGCGCACACACGTTCTCCATCACGGGTAGTTTAGGAATATGTGACTTGGCCTATGGTTCTGACTTTGTCTTAACCTTGTGGAAATACAGAGTAATATCTGCTAGCAGCTCCATGCAGAGGTAAGTTTACTTTCCAGCAGATAGAAGGATTCACAGACCAAAGATATGAAAAGTCTGCTTAACTATAAGCAGTAGGAGAAAACCTGAACCATAGAAAGATTTTAGCCTTTTTAGGGCAGAATACTAGGGACAAGTATGAAAATGCGATAAAAGAAACATCTGGAATGTCAGGTCAGAAACCCAGCATATAAGGAACTGCTTTAGAAGCATTGTATCAGAATATTAAGTATCCCTCCACTTGGAAACAACCCCTCTTCACAGTAGGTCAGGCTACCTATTTCCCGCAAAAAGCAACAGAAGGTTAATCAAGACCCCCCATCATATTTAAACAACTCACAATATGCACATTTCATTGTTTCAAATCATTGAAAGTTTACTGTAGAAAAGTCCAAACATCAAGGTAGTAGGAAATAAAAACACTTTTAATAAAAGTGTGTCCCTTCAGTGTTAAAAATCTGTAATCACCAATGAGGAGAACTCATAACCGGTGATCAGGAGTTTCTTACTAGAATTCACCATTCCCAAGCAATTGTGCTGCTAGCAATCTGCTTGCAAGCTGACAATTTCAAACACCTCATTCATGCTGGCTCACAACAGAATGGTCCAACATTGAGTTTTCCGTTTCTTTAAGAATGTTTGTTTTGATCCTTTGTTCTTTCCTCAGTCTGGTCCATAGTTCCATATCCAGCTTAACAGTGCTTTATGCAAAAAAAGTAATTTTTTTTGTTTTTTACATTCATGTTATCAACCACATGAAAACAGTGAAATACAAAATTTTATTTTGCGTTCTAGAAACACAGAAGGCCAGTATCAACTAGTGGAGAAGTAGTTTCTGGTCTCAGAGTAGTTAACCTATTAAGGAAAGGCACCCAGATGATAGTTCAAGATTTCTGTAAAATCAAAAACGGTAACTGCAAACATTCATAGTAATATCAAATATTGGGGTTTGGCCCCTACATTTCATTTTACTTCAAACAATGCTCCTCTTTTATTCCTACTTAGAGTGACAACTAGTAGCTGGAAAAAAGTAATACTTTCGACTAAAGGTTTGGTGGGGGATCATTTGCTGTCTTATTTCCCTGTAAGATTATCTTCAGTTTGCGCCAATCACTTGGTGTGCATGTGCACAGACACGCACTAACAGCACTGTATCATACAGAAGTTTGTCAAATTCATACTCCTTGGAGATAGTAATACTTGATGACACCAAGACACAGGTTTAGTTCCCAGGACTACAGTCATACGGAAACTCTAAAGAGTTATTGAAGTTGCATCAGCAACAAATGTAAACTTGTAGCAGAAATTCCATAAGGCTTTCCCACAAAATTCCTATCTCAGAAGTCCATTCCATTCCACTTCTAGCCATGGGCTCATTTGAATGCCTCCTCATTAAAACAGAAGCAACCACAGCTTTCTTAACCTCCTGTCCCTAAGGGAAAAAAAAGTCACATCACCTCATGCATACCTCCATTCCCATGTAACATTTGGCTGCTGAATCCAGGTTCCTTGTTCTGAGCCCATCATTTCTACTATACAAAATCTTCTGTATGCTCTGCAAGAAAATCATGTCCCATCTAACACACTTGTGTACAGGAATGCTATATACATAGTTTACAGCTCCTCCTTCCCAGCAAAGAAACATACACCACACCACACTCACAAGCAAAGTATTACAAAATCCATTCTAACCCACTTGTTCTTTTAACTGTTACTTCACGGTTTTGAGCAGCGTTTTGGATGGCAGCTCCTGGTCTGCCACATAGTGTTAATTTTTGTCCTTTGAATAAAAATAAAATGCAAGGATGCGGTCACTTTCTTGATTTAAGTCAGAAGTGAGGTTGTAAGAAAAACCTGAATGCCTTTTATGTTATGTAAACTGAAGTCCTCTGATAAAACATCCGGTTGAAATCAGCATTGGAAGGTGGTAGTCATCACCTGCTTTCCTCAGTGTTCCCCTTTACCAGTGTTTGGCACCTCTCTTCTTCAGTCAACATTCCCATTTTTCTTTATTTTACTTTAAGGGAATGACTATCCTGAGATTTTAATTTATAAAAGTATTTGAGCAACATACGGGGAATGAGTACTTGCTATAGCAGCCAACAAAGGCAAGTCATTGGATTCAATCCTAGAAATTAAAAAAAAAAAAAAAAAAAAAGAGACAGACTTTAAAATATAGTCACCTTCACAAAAGAAGAGAAACATGGAGATATGTTTTGTCCACTTTAAAGAAACTGGAAATGTCTTGCTATAGCTGAGTTCATTGTTTAATTATTATTTATTGCCATTACTCATAACATACCAGTAAAGGCAGGTAATAATGTTTAAAACCAAGAAGTATGCTACCATAAGTTAAAAGATAGCAGTATCACATTTTGTGGTATATAATCTTCTGTGGTTTAAGTAAAAGCTTTTATTTATTTGCTAAACCATAAGCCTTAGCTTGTAGTCTTACCAGTCAGTAGACACCAAATAAGCCCAGTTTAAGAAAGTACTAAACATCAACTTATGGAAGACCAAGCATTTCATGTTTTGACTTTAACTCAGTTCACCATATAATAGCACTTTCTTACCAAAGTTAACCAAAAGCTGGAATTTATTATTATGCAATAACAGTACCAGGAATGTCTCTCAAACGCAGTGGTCAGTTTCCAACTCTTTCCAAATGTAAAGTGGCTCAAAGGCCAGGATGTATGCGTATATTTATAGATATTTATACATATATTACACACACTGAGAAAAGTGCTTATTTCAGGGTTTCACTATTTACAGCTACATTTCTCAGTGTGACATCCTGAACAGTTTGGATAAAGATAAATTAAATTATAGCCACAGTGCTAAACATCCATCTTCTTGGGAATGTGTATTCATTTCTCCCCCCTTCCCCCTCTTCTGCTGTCAGCAGGTGCATCCCTAAAGGCTGTATGTCAACCAAGGACTATTATTAGAAGACAGCTGCCAAAAAGGACACCTGCCTATTTTCCTACACCGGCTTTTTGAGAACTCCTCTTCTTTTGAGAGACAACTGCACCACCTAACCTTCCAGAGATTCTCAAATATTTGTTGGGATGGAGTTTTCATTAAGGAGACTGAGTCAGAAAACGTGCATATGAATGTGTGGATAATCTCCTAATGATCAAAATACAAACTTTCTTCGTTCTGAAAATTTAAGAATGACAAGTAATTTGCTCTTGCTGTAGAACTGTGTCTCTTCTCGATTTCCAGATGGATCAGTAGAACCCATTTTTACACTTTAATAGGCACATGAAAGAGGAGGGCTAAATATGAAGGAGGTCCTTGTGGGAACAAGGTGTCAACATTCAGAAACTGAAAAGGAAAGTAACTGTCCCAAGTTTAGCCATTGGTTAAGACTGACACCTGCAATACTCACCCCAGCACAATTCCTAGTTCTTTTACATGCACTCTTGTATGTCCTCGCAGATACTCTGAAAGCATTTTGCTTTTGAGATACATCTCTTGTAGTCTATCCTCAAGATGCATTATGCACTGTAAACACAGACCAAAAACCTCAGAACAGCTTTAGGAATCGCATGAAATTTTACAGCAATGCAAGCATATCATTTTAGCTTCTATCTTAGCTAGAACATCTTTCAAACTAAATCTCCACTCCAGAATCCAGAAGAGGAAATTGGTTTTGTTACGGCTGTGCTAGCAACATTAAAAGGTTACGCTACTCCTCAAAGGGGAACCCCCTCATAGAATTGGGGCATTTCAGCTTTCTTGGGCAGCAAGTTTGTTGCCCAAACTGCACATCCATTTTCCACTCATGTTAGCCGCAGTGTTTCTGCTGACTTACATAGTTTTAACCAGGTTCAAAGACACTCAAGACATCTTACCGAGAATCACACCAGAAAAGTTGGATCAAGAGGTCTTTGTCACAAGTCAATACTATTTTTTCTGAAAGACTCAGTTTAGACAACAGTTCCTAAAATTAGCACTCTAGCTTTAGGGATCTGCTGTTCAAGAAACTAAGACTCAAGAAGTGAAAAAACACCATTATCTTATTCATCATAAACCTATAGCTCTTTTGCTCACTACTTTACTGTAGAAGCTAGGTTACGAATCCTTTTTAGGCATTTGTTTTTATTAGTCCTAGGTAGTTGTAGTTTAAAATTGCTTAAATATTTGATGCTGCTTGCCAAAAGGTAATAGTTCGAGTTGAAATACCAATTAAATCACTCCTCTTTTCTTTCAGCAGTAGCATGCTAGAAATGCATATTATTTTTAAATACAGTCATGTGATGCACTGTAATTTCTCATACACCAACTTCAGGAGAGCAGATGTACCTTAGCTTCAAAGAGAGAGAGGGGCGTTTTTTGGTAAGACAAGGTGAGTAGGTAGAATGTCTTATCAGGAATTTTGTTCTAGGACAAAAGGTACATTCAATTGGATATATTCCTTCTTCCCACAGGGGTCACCACTTCAAATAAAGATAAATTAGTTCAGCTCTCCAAACTCCAGGAGATGAAAGCAGGAAGCACAGGCAGAACCTCACATTATCAAATGTATAATCCGGCAGGCATAGACAGCAATTAGAAACAGTAGCAGCAAAATAGCTTCAGGCCATCGTCCAATGTACTTTTCAAGTTGAATAAAAACTGTAAGTATTAGAAATGAGATCCTGTGAAACCAGTTTTGCTAATTAAAAAATAACGAGCAAAAACCCCGACTCATGCTTGTAGGTAGCCTATCACGTATTTTTCTGATGGTCTGGAGCAAGATGAAGACTTTTAATGATTCTCTGAGCTTATATCAGGTCTTAATTATGGAAGATAAAGAGGCATTTTAAAAAAACATGCTATATGGTAGTAGAATAAGATCACTGCCACCAGTGCAGGAAAGGCAAAAGCTTTTTGAGAGTAGTTCGGTCTATGTGCTTCAAGCAAGTTTTCACTCAAGTCGTTATAATCTAGCCGAAAGGAAAACATTCTTATCTTTTCCAGTACAGGTAGCCCTAACACAAAAAGCCTGTGAGCACTTCCTCAGTGGTTCAGGAGAGCATGCAGCTGATTCACAAGGTAACAGTTCAATATATTTCAATTCCAGTACACATGCTAAAGGATTATGGATATTTTTATATTTTAAGTTGTGAGGGAGCTAGTAAGGAAGAATCCCATCTTATTCTAAAAAGGAGATTCTTTACATAAGATTATCTGCTCCTCCTGACTGCCAGCAAAGAATCAAAAGACATTTTTCCCTCATAAGCTCAGTACATGAATCCATTGTGTTCAAAATGTTCACATTAAGTGAGGTACAGAAGTTGTTGGTTTTTTTTTTTTTTGATGTTAGCTTCCTCTGCAGCTTTTCTCACTGACTAAATGGGAGAAAAAAAAGTCAATTCCCTTCTAAAAATAGAAGAGTAGCTTAAAATGAGTTTGAAGGTGCAGGTAAAACTTTTGACATATTGCTCACATGCAGCAGTTGTGATCATCACTTCCCTCTCACCCTGACATACTGCAAAGCTCTCTGCAGTATGGTTACCAGTCTGAAGTGCCACAATAAAGATACCACCACTTGCCTTTCATCTGGTCTCAAGTTGGGTTTTGTTTTTTTGTTGTACCCCCAAAAAACAACAACAACAAAATTCATCTGAACAGTAACTGCATGTAAAGAAACATATACTCCTAAAGGAAACTTCAAATATACTGCAGTATGCTCATCTCTGATTGATATTAGTACCTATGTTTTTCTCAAATTTTAAATCAATAGAATCATTACAATAAACAAGTCACACTTGTCCCACTAAAGTTTGGTGGAACACTTAACTTCGATGCACTGATGGTTCTGTTTTAGCGAAGAGTTGTAAAATCCAGCAACAGAAGGATCAAAGTATCTCTAACATCAATTATAGAAAATTTACAAACTACTAGCACTGTCACTTTACTATTCCTTTTTGTAAGAAAAAGGCTAAAAAAAACCCCTGAAACACATTACACCTCCAAACCCCTCCCACATCACAAAGCATACAGAAATTGCATACACAAACCCCTAGCCAGCATTGGAAAGAACACTTCAGTTACAGAAACTATTCAGTTTAAAAATGCCAGAATTTAAGGCATTACTGTGCAAATATTAGGATGTAATTTTAACCAAAGTTGCATATTTTTTGATGCCCAGAAGAATCCAGAGAGAACACTGACAATGTACCCACATATTTTGCCTAGTACTTGACTTCAAGAACTTAGCATAATCAATATCACTATTTTTTTCAAAAACAATGCAGACTAATACTATTTACAGCTGTTAAGTGTTTAGCTCTTATCTTCCTCTTCCATCTGCTAGCACAGTCTTTACACAGGCTTCCTACAAGTTCCTCAAGGCTATCTGCTGAAGGACAAACCAATTCTGCTAATTGAAAAAGGGGTGACTACTGAAAAAAGACATACCATCTTCCCTTACCTACACTCGTGTTTTAAAAACTGTCAGACTGGTGGCTAATTTTGTTGTAATCGGCAAAACCAGTATTACTGATTCGCTCTGATGAACTCCACTACTAATGAGGACAGGGATAGGGAGTATGCACTATGACAAAGCAGCATCCCCTGCTGCGCCCCACCTGCCCCCAGGTGTTTTCAGGTTTCAGTCTCCTCCCAGCAATCCTACAGAGACATCGGCAAGGCTATCCGAGACAGCTCTTGCTGACAGGGTTGGCTAAAATGTACATAAAACAGAAGGGTCAGGTAATTACACACAGGCACAGTTATTTGGGGAGGAGAGAGGAAGCATCCACTGCAAGGGGTTGGATAGAAAGCCCAGTAATAGGAAGTTGTATGCTAGAAACAGGCTTGGATAGACAGAAGCTTCAACAACATAAAGAGTAGAGAAGTCTGGAAGTTATACAAACAAAAAGCAAAAGCCAAACTTAAGAGTCCTAATCATAAACACATGAGGACCATGCTAAAATTGCCTAACCAAGTTTAGTTTTGGCATATTTTGGAGTAGTTAACTTTAATCTGATCTACTAGATGTAAGTTACAGATGAAACAGTATCTGTTACTGGACTGAAGCATGCGTTCTTTTAAATATGGTGTACCAACTCTGCATTATTTCAGTTCACTGTTATAGCAACACAGTGTACAAAACTCTGCATTTGCTGTTTACGCTAAGCAATTTTCACTAGCTTCAGTCTTCAGTAAAGAAATACTTACAAAGTCAGCTGGGACGTTGAGTTTGTAAAGCTGTAAAATAGACTGCAATAAACTGGATACTTGACTTGAAACCAAAACATCCTTGCCTAACTTCATATTGTCCATCATCTTTCTCTGGCTGGTAGCTACTTGTACGTTCCATTTATCTGTGTCTGCAATAATGCAGACAGCTTCTGCTATGGGCTCATCTAGCACTGGATGCTGTAACAGATACAAAATACAAACATTACATGACACTTCCATATACATTTCCACAACTTAGTTTGAGGTTCCACTTTTATTCACACTGAGGCAGGGAATAAGTGATCCAATGAATGTTTCTGTCCAATAGGAAACCAAAGGCATCTCAAAAATGAGAAGGAATACCAACTTCAGTGACAGAGTTTACATTCAGCAACATCAGGTCAGTTAGGTCTTAACTGCCAATTTGATCAAGGCATTTAATTTTAAGTAGTGCTTCAAAATCACTACTCCCCTATTTTTTTCCTTGAAGTATTCCACCTTCCCCGAAGAGATAAGTTTCTTCCAAAGTAAAGTAAGTAATAATTATACCAGTGCAGTGATGGTGAAAGTATATTTAATGTTTCAGAGACATGTGAGGGATTTCACTATGCACAATCAAGGCAGTGTATGTATGAAGACACAGTATCGTATTAGACCAATCTGATATTGTTTAAAGAAGTTACATACACACGCATCACTGTTTCGGACAGCACATGGACTCATTCCAGCAGGATGATTCTTAATTGCTATAGAGATAAGCTGTTGACAATTACTAGATAAATATGTAAAATTGCATACTAAGGTCACACCATTACTTTAGTGAAAGGTTGGTTATAAATTAATTATATAATTTAGGAATATCTAGAGTGAGAACATGGCAAAGTTCTTACCTATAGGCAATTACTTTCTGTAGTCAGTCATTTCTGCTACAGTCTAGTATAATATAGGCCTCCACAAGACTTCACCTCCTTTGCAACGCATGCCACTAAGTGGCAACGTAAGATGTTTCAACTTTCATATAATTTTTATGCAATGTAGATAAGTCTGTCTGCTACTGTGACTGAAGAGAGCAGCAGTTTGAGGGTTTTTTTCCTTGTTTGTAACTTCAAGTTGCAAACAATTTTCCTTGTGTTTATCTCTGAAAAGAAGTCTTAAAGGAAAGCACATGTGATTTTGCGTGAACAGGTTTTGCACACAATGAATTAAGGGCTTCCATCTTTCAAGGTGATGTCTGGTGTGGCTGTTAAGGACAGATCAGTAGAAACAAACCTATTCAAAGGACCTGCTTCTGCAGAGCTCAGTAATATCACAACTCCTACTACAACTCAGAACAGTACTTTAACTCACATGCATTGCATGAAGTAGGTCTGCCAGTAGACACTGCTTGAGTTTTTCATCGTTATTTATTCCATGCAGCACTAGATCAGGTATATATGTATGACAGTAACCACCTAGAAGTGATCTTCCAAAGTTTTTCACACATTGACTGCTGATTGTATTTGACCTGAAATACAGAAATACAAAGCAGGTAAGATTCCTTCTTGACAAACTGCATTCAGATTTTACACGAATGTGAAATTCAGTTTATCACCCCTGCTTCTACTGCAAATATTAATCAAAAATTGTACTCAAAATACAGTAAACCAATTACTGGTGCTCTTCGAAACGAGGATTTTGAAAGCTGAACTTTAACAACGTATTGACTCCTTCAAAGTTATGAAAAGGCAAATCTGCATTAGAGCTTGTGGTAGGTACGAGCTCCCTGTTCTGCAGCTAACAGGTTTGCTAAATTTGAGTTTTCTCCAACTCAGCCCAAGCAGCAAACTCTTTCTAGCTACCTACCTTAAGCATCAGCAAGCTCTGTGTGCACCTCTAAAGCTCAGATGTTTTCATATAAGATGCCCGTATTTATTTCAAATCTGTCTGGTTTGTCAAATATGTCAAATCTAAACAGTTACCAGTTTTAGAAAAGCTGCAGTTTTGCTTGTCTTCAGATGTTCTGTCTACACATCTACATTAAACGTTTCAGGCAGTTTATATAAAAAAGTTTAATCACTTTTTACTAGACATTTGAAGAACACCTTTGTCACAAAAGTTCACTACCTAAACCCTTTCTGTCTTGGTCTTCTTTTCGCCAAGTCTGTTTACAAGACTTCTACCACATCAGTGTCTGTTATGGATTTGTTTGCAAGGAACTTAGTCAAGATCCCAGAGGATTTCAGACTTGAAACCCTTAACATCTCTAAAGTAGCAACAGCTTTTGACTCCACCTAGTTTGAAATTAATTTCAACTTCATTACCTTGGTAAAGGAAGTTCCACTTCTGCAAACTCTTCAAGTCTTTTGCTGACATTATCACAATGCACCTCGTTGGGGATACAACAATCACCTTCTTCATCACTGGCTCCAAGAGCACTGTCTGAACTCTCATTCCTTGGAATGTCCCCTTCAACTCGGAAGGAGATTTTCCTTCCAGCATCCCCATAGGGGACATCTTTAGCACCTACTTTAGGGGAATCCTGTTTGACAGCAGAACCTACTTCTACGCAGCCAGGGGAATAGTTGTCCAGATTGCCAGAGCATAAAGTTCTAGTTTCTTTCAGACTTGGCAATTTTACAGTTTCTATGTTACCTGTGAGCAAAAGTGGTTCACTAGATATTGTGTTTGCTAAATTCATTTCAGTTCCTTTACTGTCTATATGTTGGTTAAGTATACTCTCTTTCCCCTCACAAGGTGGAATTTGTGCATAACAAACATTATGTTTACTGAAGGGTATAAAGGCAGCTTCACAACTTTCTTTTTTATTCTGGGAAGCATCCAGTGTCAGATTTGTGGAACTTGAGGCACAATGTATCACCTCTGGATTTTTTCTGAATGCCTCCAGATTTTCTTCCATTTCTCTTCTATGAGTTTCTAAGTCTGACTCTGGTGACGCAGAACTTCCAATCTGAAAGGTGACTTTTTCTAAGTGCAAACTCCTGTGGCCAGACCTTTCAGGACAAGGTAAGGCAGATGACCTACTAGACAACTGCTTTTCCACTTTTCTCTCATTCTGGTTCTTGTTCTTCTTTATATCTATTAAATCCTCCAATTTACATGGCTCTTCAAAGTGGTAGGATATGATTCCTGTATCAGTGACAGTTCTCCTACCATCAGCTGCTCCTTTACAGAAACTGCTAGTTAGACAGTCAACAGATGCTTCTGAATTCTGACTGGCCTTTCCTATTGCTTCTCTCTTTTCTTTTGAGGAGGCTGGGACAGCATGAGTGCTTTCTGGGTCATGTACCCACTCTGCAATACCATTGTTCTTACTTCCATCATTCTTTGGAGGTAGGATTGGAGGCACAAGAGCAGGTTCATTTCTAACAGTGACAACCACATAATCAGACTCCTCTACCTCTCCCTTTTCCAATGCAGTTGTGATCTTGCTGCCATTTAGCACTTGCTCTCCTTCCCCAGCCTTCTCACTCCATGTCAGCTGATTTTCCTGCAGCTCAGAGCACCGAATGAAGTAAGTCAGAACATAGAGCAAGCGCTGCACCAACTCCTTGCGTTTTCCAACAATAACAGTTCGAGTCAATCTAACTGGAGAGCCTATGGCACCATAGAGATCACCTATATGGGAAAACAAAAGTTTCACATGCTTATGTTTGGTTGTAATGTTAGCTATACCATTTAAATTCTATATGTTTTGAAATGGCATTTACTATGGACACAAATCAGACAGTTAATTTCTTTCACAGTAAGTTCATAAAAGTTTAACACAAAGAATAATGAAAGAAGTCCCATGCACTTCTTACACCTGGCTTGTGTCCAGAAGGGTTTTGGTGGTTTTGTGAGGGATTAGCTGCTATTACTCAGTTTCTTTCTGTTCACGGTCACTAAGGTTTTTATTTACATGATGCTTACAAGATATTATCACTTAGAAATTGACACAACAGGGAGTGAAGAAGAATATAGACTCAGCTAAACTCTGAAGCCAGCTATACAATCTTCTATTTTTCTACTCATTTTCTTTCACAAAGTTATTCTCTTACTGCAGTCACTTTTTCTGTCAAGCACAGGAATTTTCATACAGATAAAATTTAAATTATATTTTTCAGGACTAAGATATTAAAAAAAGCAAAAAAGGATTCAACATTAGCTTAATAAATAAGGTTTTGAAAAAAGCAGCATGTAACTACCTTATTGGGAAAGGCACATGCACTTCTATGTACTTGGAGTCAACCTCACTAACATGAGCATTTATCTTTGGCAGGGGGTGGCAGAGAACTAGAAAATATATTTACTACTTAAAATACAACTGTAATATGAAAGGTAGGTACTACAACATAATCTGAGTTTCCCCAAGAACTGCTTATTTGCTAGCTCACTTATTCTGAGGAACTGCTTTTTTAAGAGCACTAAGGTCATACATATCCTACTTTCAACATATTTGTTTGGGAGAGTGCTAACTATCTTCCAGCTGCCTATAATCCTCTATCAGCTGAAGGGTTTCTACTCCAAAGTTGTGGGAGAAAAACACAGATAGCCAATAAGGGAACATTCACATGCTCTATCAGACAAAGATGGGCTAACTCAAGAAATGTCTATTACCAGCTTGAGTTAACCCAGCTGTCTTCACCTGACACCCATTAGAGAACACCCACTAAATTGTCTTTGCCTAACCAAACTGTGGCTGATATCACCAGTAGATGGGAGACAACTACCAAAAGCTCAATTTTCTTTAGCTACCGTAAGTGTTCACCTTGAAAGCAGGCTTCTCTGGCTTGAGGCTTTATCAGCTACTTGCTAATCTACCAGATTGTTTCAGGTGCTAAGTCCTTGCTTAGGGCTGCTCAAATGTTCTGGACTGAGTTTGCACTGGACCTCAAGAAGCAACAGTAAATGTAAGTTATAATCAGAGCTTCAGGAAGGTTTCTACCAATGGCAAGGGGACCTCTGGTTTCAACCAGAGGAGACTAACACAGCAAAAAAAACCCCAACAACCAAACACCACGTTTAGGCCCAGCCTCCTCTTCACCATACAGAATATAAAAGGAATAAGGCTCCTGACTCCACTCCTGCAACACAAGGATCAATGAGACAGTAATTCCACTGCTCTCACTGTCTCCCCTGCCCAGACCTGCCATTTCCCATGATGCCAGCAATGCACTGGAGAGGCTGCTGCGTGGTGGCATCAGTGTGCTGTTTTCCCTCAGTTAAGGACACCCTTGCAACTAGACCCATAGCCTAAAATGCCAGCAAATCCATTCCTCAGTAATGGACAATGGGCTTCAGACTACTCAGCTGGAATGAACCTCAGTGCCTGGTGGGCCACAAGGACTTGGAATCTGTAAAGGAAATGGGAAGGTATCTTTTCACATTCAAGTTGGGCACAGTTGCTATGGAAATCAGATTCAGGCTTCATGTTCATTTGCACAATTGACTTTTATATAAAACCATTACTAATAAGACAGTACTAAAAGTCATAATTGTGATCTTCAAAACATACTACTGCCTACTGTTAAGAACATTAGATTGAAGCTGATGTTTAATAGACAGTATTATGTCTTCCTGACAGCGATACTTACTTCTGTATCAGTATGTAATTGTAATTGATATGTAATATGTAATGAAAACATAGGTCTGAAGGTGGAAAGACAGGTACATCAAAATCCTTTCCTTAAGAAAAAGTCATTTCCATTTTAAAGCACTACACCCCACGATTTTTTCTTTCCCTCCAATTTCTAAAGGAGGAAACCAGCAGAGGGCAACATCTTACTTTCATTATCAGTTACTGCAACCACCTGATAATGGCTTTATAAGAACAAAAAACACCCCCCAACCCCCCACAAAAAAACCCCAGAACAAAACAGAAAGCATTTTGAGTTCAGGCACTGAGAAACTGGCTAAGCCAATGCTGGTAGCAACATACAGCCTGGGAAGGCAAGAAGTGAAAGACTCTTGACTAGTCACCAGTGGTGGCTCCTGGGAGTGACCACAAGAGCTACTGCTGATCTTACACCTCCAGTCCAGCTGGTTTTTATAACCCCAGGCCTGGCTACATCCTCAACGCCCTTCTATTTTCCCCTCCAAGTTTAATCCATTACTCCACTGCATAACATTTTAAAGACATCCTAAACCAGACAATACTTCTACTACAACTACATGGCCAGGGTAGTAATTCTTAGTTTCATAAAGATTGCTGAGAATAACAAACATAACCAAGACAATTAGCAAGAAACACAACTAGTAGCACTGTGTAAGAGTCACATTATTGCTTTAGTGTGCATGTGTGTTATTTTACATGGCAATATAGTATATCAGTTAAAGTTAAGGCTGCTCTGATGTCAGACTCACAGCTGCTTCCAAGGAGGAATTTTCAAGGATTTACCACTGGCAGCATTATTCTCTCAGCTTTCGCTCATTTGACAGTAGTTATTTAAACCCCTGTATCAAGATAACTTATAAGCTATAAAATATTTGTCAGAGAACAGCCTGAGGAGGCAGGCATCGAAAGAAAATCTTGGCCCAAGCCCACTCACATAACTGTGAATGAACGGAGGTACTGCCAGTTGCCAGACTTCTACTCTGTGGTCTTGGTGTCCATCCTAGCTCTGTGAGAAAGAGATAAAAGGAGGTAGCCAGGGCAGTTTCAACTACAAAGGGCCTCCAAGGCCCAGAGAGCTCCCTTCAATCCAGTCTGTTCCCTCTTGTTCTTCCCAAACTGTTCAGATCATTCACAGCACTCGCACCATCTTAATATTTCTATATCAAGTTACTTAAGCAGGCAGCATAACAGATGATGGCAACAAGGGACCAAGGAAAAAAGCAGAGCACTCGGGCTATGCAAACAGGCCTCCACATGCTCTGTCCAACCAGGCACAAGACATCTGGTGGTGGCTCTGCCCAGCTTACAGCAAGGCAAAACAGCAGATGCTATCTGGATGACAAGTAGCTGTTAGATAAGAGGAATGGATGTAGGAAGGTGCTAGTTACAGAGAAGTCTAAAGTTTTCCATTTCCTACTGACCAAGCTGTGCCCAGAGAGGGTTATATGGATGGGATTTTGCCAACATGTTCACAGACTGTGACGTGCGCTTCTCAGAGAAGGCCTTTATGGGAGGATGGTCAACCGGCATTACTGTTGGGACCCAAGCCAGATGATAGGTCAGCACCGCAGTTAACAAAGCAGCAAAGAACCTAGAAAAAAAGAATACGACCAAAGTAACACCAGCAAAAGAATATCCCATTAAATGCTTTAACATATCCATGTGCACTGGGAAGCACACAAGCTTTTTTTAAGAAAAGGGGTAGGGGGGAAGCTTACTGATTTTTGTTGATCTGTTCTATCAGAAACGTAAATTCTTTAAGAAAACGCTGGCATAGCTGATTCTTTTCCAGGGTGCTGGACATCATATTAAGCCACACAGGCTCTGCAATCCTTGGAACAGAATATAGGTTCCAGATGGTAACTCTGCTCAAAGAAAATTCCCAAAAAATAAGCATTAGCATGCACATTTCAATCTTGCAAATACAAGTAGTCTTTCCTCTCCTATTGTCCATTGATTTGTATTTAATTTTCTGTAAGATCTAGGAGACTAAACAAACTGGAAGAGTTTTCCGGACACACTAATTACTAGTGTCCCAGAACACCAGTCTGTTTAATTTACTGTACCAGTAACTTAGTGTCTTCATATGAATTACATATTTGCCTTCCCTTTCTTGCATTCCCCTGTGTATTTGTATTCAGATAAATGATTCAGAAATCATTTTGAGAGAGGATAGAACCCATTTATTCATTGCAGTGATTCAATTCCACATTCCAGACATTACAGAAACTCCATCCCACCAAAGCCTTGTCTGTCTCTCCTGGGCTGCCTCTCTTGGCCTCTGGCCATTCCTTCCTCCCTTAGGTACCAAAAAGAGAGCCTTTGACAGCAACTTCCTTGTCAGTTACACTGTTCAGCATCTAGGGCTAGGAGCAGACAACTCATTGGTCCAAATACAACAATCAATCCACTCATCTGCACAGGCATCAGCAGAAGCCAACTCTTGATGAGATCTTAAAGACTTTAACTGACAGTCCCAGGTGCAGGTGAGTGCAACACAACTACTTTTAGTCTCATTCTGAAAATGGCTGAGCTGGTTTTGCTAATGTTTGCTGGTTTCTAAAAACATTTACCCAATACCCAACACAGAAAATTCATTCACACTAACTTCAAGACTAGCTAAATTACAAGACCCTGCATTCAGTTTCTTATAACTGGCAGTGACAAATATCTTTAGAGGGGCAACGAGAAGAGCTCTCTTTGTAATTCAGAATTCCATCAACTCACCTGAATTCTCCCAGGGCATCCATGACACGGCTGATATAAACCTGCACTCTTTGGCTGGATTCTGCTATTTTTCTACATGAGATCATGGCCTTGATTAAGAGTTAAAGACACAAAACAGCTTCTTAAAGGATTCACATTCTTCATCTTTTTAAGCTTCATTAACATGTCAAAATAATTAAGATCTAGCCCCAGTGCTATATAGCCACTCAGGATGGCAATAGCTGCCAGCCTCCCTCCACCTCATGAGAGACCAGTCCCTAAGACTGGACATGGGGAGAGAAGAGAACATTGTTGAGGGAGTAAGGGGAAGACAGCAACAAACATTTGCTGTCTCTCTTTTAGTGACTGCATGAAAGGATAGAATACCATCATTTCCACAGTCTCCAGGGAGTTAAGAAAACCTCATAGTGAAATACACTGAGAAGGAAAGAAAAAGAAAAACCACCCATAGCATAAAACTCTCCATTCTCATTCTGACCAGAAAAGAAACCGCACCTCTTTTTTAGGAAATGCTGAATTCCTACACTGGGCTCAGGCTCAAGACTACATGTGTAAGAAGGGAGGGAAGCTTGAAACCACGCACCTTCTCCCACTCCTCATCTATCAGATTCTAGAATACCTCATTCTGTTTAACACTTATTTTTCCACATTAAGCCAAACTAGTATTCTGTACCTTTTCTATTGCATATTTGAGCTTGTTCATGTGAGATTCAAAAAGAGGAAAGTGAGAGAAAAAGAAATCCTGGAAGTTTCTCTGTGCTTCTTCTTTTTCAGGCAGAGAAAAGATTATGCTGATTGCAATTTTTTTCCTCCGAACCATTGCAGGATTGGAGCTGCAGCTTTCATCAGCCATACTAAACATTTCTTCAGTGGACCTGTAAGACACATTTGTTAGGACAGTTACCTAGGTACTGAGAGGTAATTCTTCTTCTATCCCTATCTCTCTGTATAGTAAAAGGTAACTCATTCTTAGGTCTCCTTTGACTGACTACATAAGACTCTGCTGTCACCTGTCTCTGAACAGAGGATACCCAACACGTTGATGGATAAGACCTGTCTTTCCTCAGATAGGAGAAAAGCAACCCCCCAAAGTGGCCAGCTCCTAAAGCCACGTGAACATTTTCTTCTGAAACAGAGCTACTACAAAATCCCTCCTTCTGGATTTATCTTTAAGGGATATTAAGAAGAGGGAATGGACACACTATGCAAAAAATCATTACCTTTTGTTAAAGGTAATTTTAGAGCTGTGAACTGCATCCAGCACTCATCCTCCTACTTAGGTACTAAGCAGTATGTCCATGATGCTCCTGAATTTCTACTGTTGCTCATGAGGAAAGTTGGG
The DNA here is from genome assembly GCF_028858705.1 of Grus americana. Taxonomy (NCBI): domain Eukaryota; kingdom Metazoa; phylum Chordata; class Aves; order Gruiformes; family Gruidae; genus Grus; species Grus americana. Next base: position 45,709,503 of record NC_072855.1, read on the forward strand.
AAACATGCTACCTATACTGTTCCAGCATCTTAAGATGGATGTTTTAAGGCACATAACCATGCAAAATAAGACTTTCTATTTTAACTGAAGACAAAATGTCACCACATAGTAATTGCTGTGAAAACACAAACTTAATGCCTGTAAATACAGGTGTGCCTAGGACAAAGTCGGATATACTTCAGTTTAAAATGCTTTGTTTTCTGCTAAAAACCACAAACAGTAGCTATTTTACAACTATTATTATTTTCCCAAGTTCTGATTATTCACTTGATAGTCCTGCCACATTTCTTTCAACAGTTATGCCACTTTTCAATATTACATGTGGGTTGATACTGGGATCAATACTGCTCAATATCTCCATTATCAGCCTGATCTGTGGATCAGAACACACCTTCAGTGAGTTTGCAGATGATGCCAAATGGGGGTAAAATGGTCAATACACTGGAGGGCACTGTCCAGAGAAGCTGTGGAATCACCACCCATGGAGATTTTCAAGACTCAATTAGACTAGTTCCACAGCAACCCAGCCTAAATTCAAAGCTAGTCCTTTGCACAAGCAACTGATTTGGATGATATCCACAAGTCTCAGCCCAGCATAAACTTTTCTGTGATTATACAAGAGGGTGCAAATCCCCTCATCCTGTTCCTCTGTAAATACTTGCATTACAGTGCTAGATATTGATATTGCTGGATTTACAGAAATATTACTTTTACTTGCTTAAAGTTCTTGATCAATTTCATTGAAAATCATCTTTAAAAAGTATATACATCAACGAGTAAAATAGTGTGGTCAAAAATGCCTTTTGGAAGGAACTTTAATTGAATAATGGCTTTTAATCCACAGAGAAATTATAGGGGAAGAAGGGTAAGAACAGACAAGAGAGCCATTAGAACACAAATGGAGACATTCAGAGCAGCAACTGATATAGAAATAGCTTGGTTTTGGAGTTTCTTTGTAAGTTAAGACTGCAATATCAGTGAGTGGTAATTAAAAGCTTGAAGGCTTTTCATATCAGAATTATCTTGAAATGGAGCCTGTAGCATTTATAGACCACTATGAAGCAATTAACAAGAGGAAAGCCTGAATGCTAAGCATTCATTCTAAGTTCATTCTAAAAATAAGTGGTTTACACTTTAATTGGTTTGACAAAGTTAAATATATGAAAGTTTCTCATCAAAGAGGTATAAGTCCAGGACTACAGGAAAACACACACACAATAAAACCCCAGCAAAAAACAGCTTGTGGGAAAACAGAGTTCAAGACAAAAACATAACCTCATTTGAACTTCAGGAACTTGCATGCAGAGACAGAAATTCTCAAGGAAGTTGGGAAAAGATGGTCAGTCAGCATCTAAGAAACATCAGAAGCTTTTGTACTGCTTCCCAGGAACAGAAATTGAAGAATTTAGGTCTGTGACAGAGGCCTTTTCAACAAAGTTGCTAATCTAGCTTGCCTGCCAATTGACTACATGGAGTTCCAGCTAGACATCTCATTTTCTTTGAGCTATTGGCCTAAAACATCAGTCACAGAGACTGCAGAATCTTGGCCGTACAAACTGAAGCGCACACTCTGTGGTCACTGAAGTATTCGGCCAGAAGCCTACTGTTTCTCTAGCAATTAATCAGAAAACAAATATCTGAAGAGGTTTTTTAGCTTAGAAAGAAGCCCAGTTCAAGAGTAGTTCTAGATAGTGGAAATAATCACATCCTGTTTCCAGTATCTTTCCCCAGCATAGATTCTCCAGCATGGAAGAAACACAACCTACTCCCTACAGTGAATAAGCAGCCCCAAAAGACTATTTGCCTCTAAACAATTTGTTACTTTTGTAACACTTTGAGGAAAGTTCTATTTACAAAACTTTGGCTGCTCCCTAAACTGGGCTGAAATTATCTTATTTACCCTAAATGTTTTAACTTTTTTGCATGCACTGCTCTCAGCCTTATTTGTTAAGGAAACTAGACTAAAAAGTATGTCCATTTACTGAGAGAAAAAATGCTCGCTAGCTTATTCTCAACTGCAAGCAGGATTTAGAAAGCATGACTACTACATTAGCACCACTGCACGATTCTTCATGTTAAAAATGATTTGGTAAGAATATCCAAGAAAAAGCTTCAAGTATTGACACTAGGAAAAGAAGTCTTTTCAAAAAGATTTTGTTTGTTTTTTACTGACCACATTTTAACTGCCAACTTTTAGGCTGCTCTTAACTGCAAACAGCGAAGAGGGAGAGAGGCCAAACAGTAGGAATTTCTTGTAGCTCTCCACTAATTCCATGCTGCCTCTGGGTGCAGGTGGATGACTGCATACGAGCAGATAATCAAGAACCATTTGGTTTTTTGCAGCTGACAAGAGAAGAATTTGCTTATTAGCTATGAAAGGTCTGCTGCATTCCACGCTTTGTTATGCCACTGAGCTACAAAAGCTAATAAAATTCCAAAACAGAAGCCAAGCTTTTTGATCACAGCTCTTTTTTTTCTTCCTGTTTTGGCAGAAGTCACATCAGGAACATCCTGTACCAGCCGAGAGAGTCAGCATGGGCTATTACTCCAAAATTTTAGTAACTGCTCACTAGTCAGACTTCAATCATAGTATAATGTAATTACAGCAGCAGTGCTGTTACAGTCCCTTTCTTCTCAACAGGATGCTCTGCTCCTTCAAAATCAGTTTAATTTGCTTTTCAGAATGTGGCTTCAGACACAGCCTACACATTCAATAAAAATAAGCATATTCCAAATATATAAGGCCTTGCAGTTCATACTCAGCCAAAACTTGATCCTTCTTCATACTGGCATTCTTATGTAACATGCACAGAAGTTAGACTGAATTGAGAGTATTTAACAACAGGATTTGTCCTTTTAAAGAAAAGAGGCTTAAGCTCTATTTAGCTTAAATTACTGCCAAACAGCTGTTGTAAGAAGAAAGGTGTTGCACTCACCACCTTGGAATAATCCCATTCTCTAAACTGGTTGTCTGACTTCGGAGCCAGCGACGTTGGTAGCTGCTAGAAGATGATGATGAAGAGCTTGGAGATGGAAAAGGAGTGACCAGAAGACTGCTCAGAGATGCTATCAAGAAAGCAAGAAACCCCACATATACTGAATTACAAAGAGTGCTGGTTGAATATTTTTCTTCATGCTCTGAGAAGAAATTCCCACAAATATTGCTCTTACTTGCTGATCTTTTTCACGTAACTCACTTGCAACAGGAAAGACAATGATTTTTAATAAGTCTTGCTGCCTAAGGACATTCTTTTCTTATAAAGTCAGAGATCTTCCCTACTAGAACATACTAAAAGTCGTCTTATTCTCATTAAAAGCATTCTGCTCTAAGAAGTGTTGCCCTCCCACTACAATAGACAGATCTCCTGGTCTGCTTTTCCTGTTCAGTGCAAAAATATCTTCTCTCCCCTTGCTTTAGTAAAGGCTCCAACCAGTTCCTTCTCCAAATTATAAATTGGTTCAGAACTCAGAAAATGATGGCTGCAAACAATATCATTACAAATATTCCTGCATTAAGGCTTGGGGCAAAAGCAGAAGGAAAACCGTTTAGCAGATCCAAAAAATTTTGGATTTATGGGTCACGAGGTGCCTCTATTTCATGCGAACCACTGCACCAAAGAGTTGTAACATAATTACAAAAGTAGGCAAACAAGACACAGACAGCAGATACCTGACCGAGCAATGCCGCTGTCTCTGTCCTCATTTTGTCCTCTGCTAGGCATATCAACAGGCGTGCTGTGTGCTAAAACAAACAGATCAGATCAATAGAAAATATTACATAACTCACCATACTATTTGTCAGCATTTAAAAAAAACGTTTAAGTTTAAAGGTCACAAAACAGCAAAGTTACATTCTGTACTGTTACTCCAAATAAGCAGTATGGTATGAGCAGAGGTGGCAGCAAATAGTATTCCCATACTATCATGTTACTAGAGGAAGTTGGTTATTTGCCCCAATCTAAAAACATCTAAGCAGCTTAAGAATATGAATACAGTCTGCATGATCAGAAATCAGATATGCTTTGAAAGTGAGGGCTGATGGTAGCCCCATCTGTCACTCGGCATTTTTTTTTGTGTGTGCAGGATTGTCATTTTACAGGTTAACATCATAGTGAAATAGTCAAATACGAGGTCCATTAAGCTTCTGATTCACTCCCCAAGCAGAGATTTACTACCCACAAAGCCTCACAGTAAGAAACATTCAGTCTAAGTCATTTTACATTGAAGCATTAGTAGTGCAGTCACTCAAATTGTAGAGCATGCAAGATTTGCAAAGGCTGTGAAGAAACTGCATTGGTATTCCAGTTCACATTTTTGCAATTAACAGAACTAATTAGGCCTGAGATCTACCCACCTGCATGGGTCATCAGTATGCCTGTAAAAGGAGACTTTATATAGCTTAAAGTTTTGAAAATTAAAGAAATTGATATTGTTAAAGAAAAAACACCTTAAAGCCTCCCAGACTTAGCTCAAGAATTAATTTTGAATGTCTGTCAAATTTAAAAAAGTAGCAAGAGGCAAGAGAAGAAAGAGCTGTACACCAGCAAGACACCTGCACACCAGCAAGAAACCAGCTGCAAGCCAGGAAACATAAGCTCTCTAAGAAACATAAGGGCTCATTTATTATTAAAAACACCGCATAAAAATACCTTTAAAATTAAACACAGGGAGTAGAAAAGAAATATGAACAAAAAGCAATTCATTTAGCTATGTTTTTTGGAAGAAAGATTTTTATCTATAAGCCAGATACATCTGTCATCACTATTTTAGCCCTTTGTTTCTAGAGAGTAATTATGTATGTCCTGCCAGAACTCAGAAGGAGCTGGATTTGTGTGTGCATATGGATGGGTCACACTGTGGCTGGCATTCCACACAAACCTGCAAAGAAAGAAGCACTGCGGATGAGCCGGAGGGGACCTCCTTCAGACACACCCTGCAGCAGTTTGCTGCTACACAGCTGTAACACACCTAGGAAACAAAAGCAATGTAGAGAAAATGCAATGCAAAAAAGTTAAAAAAAAAAAAAAAAGAAGGGGATGCATAGGGAAAAAAATAAAAACAAACAAACTGAACCAACAGATGGCCTCATGTTGTCAGAAAGACATAGAATCTGGAAATATTTACCTAAATTACTTCCACTGCGACAGGTTCCCAAACCATTCTGATTTGAGCTCAGCTTTCCCAGGCTGGGATCTTGGTTGATGTACTCAAAGCTATCTTGTAAACTAAAAAGTGGAAAAAGTCAGTGTTCCTTAAGAAGGTGATCAATAGGCATTAATATTAGCTTGAGAATTAGGCTCATTTTATGGAAAAAAGAAGGCTGAAGATTAACTCACAATCAAACTAAAGGACCAGTAGGAGGTTTTCTGAAACTGTAAGGAAATAGGCATTTATTTTCTATATAGGATCCCTCTTTGAATTATTCTAAGTTTCTGTATGTCACATTTGGTATTCAGTTTATTCACATTTGATCATTTTTAAGACAAGGAAAAAAGGAACATATGAGAAATAGTATATCTTCTGTCGTTGTTGAAGGAAACAGAAATGGAGTACAGGGACACAAAGGTTTCTCAACATATACCCCTTCTTCACCCTTCTGGTAGCAGGAAGAGATAGCGGCTTTGATTGTCCAAAGGCCCTGACCTCTGAAGCTTATTGCATGCGCTGGACAAATTAAGAAGGAGAAACTCAGAGAGATTCTAGTTTTTAAACTTGGGTGGCCTGGCTGGCATCTATCAAGAGAATCCTTCTCCATAGTCACCATTTCTGATTTTCTACTGGACTTTTCCACTTTGGCTAAGTCACATTTAGAAGCAGTGACAGAAGGACTACAAAAGGAGAAGGAAGGAAAGACAATTGCATTGGATGGGAAACAAAAAAATAAAAATAACGCTCTTACTTATTGTTGCTTCCACTGAAGCTTCCTACCCTGGCTGAGAAGACTTTACTTATCATCAGCTGTGGGGGAGAGCTGAAAGGATAAACAGTCATTTCAGTGAGTCATCAATTCCAAGTGCCTGACAAGACAGTGCATCACAGAAAAGGACACTCACCGTATATAGTGAATTTTCAAGGTGGAGCCTTTGTAACTCATTGCCACTGAGCCAAACATCATTTCTCCCAGCATGTTGACATCAGAGGCTGGTCTTGTGTACTACACAGACAAGAAGACAGGAAGAACAAAGTCAATAATAACTTGGCATACTATTTCAATTTAATATAGTGCCATAGTGCTACATTTTTAATGGAGAATACAAGTTCTGCTTTTCCATGCAGGCTAAGATCCTGTGTGGTTCTAACACACTGAGTGCAAGTAGAAGCAAGTACACCTCAAAGATGTACCCTGTTTTGTTCACTAGATAGGCATTGTTACCCTTGTTCCAGGGGGACCTCCAAAGGCAAGAAAGAAGAAAATACATATCTATCTACTGCATTTCCAAGAAATAGCTGTCCAGCAACATTCCCATATAGAGTGTTTGATGAAATCTGTAGGTGTTCACAGGACTCGATTCTGTGGTTTGGATCCCCAAGCATTAAACTGTCTTCCTTATTCAAATGAGCAAGTTCTCCTTCTCTAACCTTACAGAAAGCTTCTTGAAAACATTTTTGATTGGAAAATAATTTGTGAAGACTGTGTTTCTAAATACAATCAGACCGATTTCTTATTTTGTTTCAAAGACTGATCACCGATAACAAATTTGGAGACAAGTTTGTTAATACTGAAAGAAATCATTTACCTTCTAGTTAAATATCTTTTTTCTACCTTAATCTATACATGCTTCAAATTACATTTTTCTAGATGAAATGTTTATGCTTTTACTGAGAAACAGCCAGAGTACTCTCAAAAATTTCACATTGTAGTAAGACAGACTAAAGGGGAGTCTTCATATAACATGTTCAACAGCTGCTTCAGAACTCACCTGAAGCATAATAGACATTTTTTCAAAACAAGAAGAGAGAATGGTATAGTGCTTTTTATGGCCTTCACAAATAATAATAATGCTATTAATATCTTTTGTAACTCTTTCAAAGACAAGAACAAGACAGACCAAAAAGTTAAGATGTACCCACACGTTCTTAATCTACAACACTTTAAAGATAGGGTAGGTATCTCGAGGTTCAAATTAACTTGTCATATATTAGAAGTATAACTAGTCATTCAATGCATGTAAGTTAAGGCTTTTATATACAAACTTCTTCAGTAAAACTGATAAATACAAGCAAGAAAAGTAATGAATATTACCTGATATTTCGGTATCTGTTCTTTGATATTTTGCATACAGCTTATTGAGGGACTATGGGAAGAAACATTGTTGTTCCCATTGCTTGCTTGGCAGTTCTTGGCAGAAGCCTTTACAGAAGCATCCTCTGCCATTTTCTGTGTCAAAAATAGAGCAATATGATGAAAACAATTATAGCAAACATGAGATCTCCCATCTGTAAACATATCATGGCAAGAGTTCTCTTAAACTACAGGTAAGCAACAGAAATAAAAGATACGCTTATTTAGTTCAAAAAATATGTATCAGTTTGAAAAGTTTTTTTAAAGGCCAGCATCAGAGAAAGTATAGAATTACTCTCACATCTATATTGTCATACAAGTTTTCAAAGTATCATACATAGTCAGAGTAATTAGTCAAAATTCCACTGGAAGATCATTCCCAATTGTTATGAATAGCTCTGTGTAACGTTTACTAAAGTTTATGTAAACAAAATCTCAGCTTATGGGTTGCTTACAAACTAATTTCAGTAATCATTGGCACAATTAATCACCCAAATTGCACATAACTTTTGCTCATCAACTGATTAACAGATTTCTTAAACAGAAGAACAGCCAGCAAAAACAAGGGGTGAATAGTAGATCATTTGGTAGATTTTATAACCTGGTAATTCTATTTGTTAAACCTGTAAAGGACTTGTGTGGAAAAAAAGGCAAAGAAATGCTTAAATCCAGATGACTTTGAATTTTTACTCATAGTTGCTATGTTTTAACATCTTAGAACTGATCAGAAAGGTGTAAAGGAAGTTTTGGAAAGATATCACTATTCATATATGTTTCATAAGACAAGCTGCATTTAATTCATTGAGATTTGCTTAATACAGTTTTCTTGAACAAAACCCAATGAGTTTCTTGTTTTCTTTAACAGCTGCTGGTTTTTTTTCCAATTTGAATGTTCATTAGTTGTCAGTTAAAAGGGCAACATTATTTTGAACATACTTCTCACATGCACTTGAAATGACTTATATGAAGAAAGCAAAACTGTAACCTTGCAGCAATCAAAACTGCTTAGAAAGTCTTAGAAAGCTTATCTCACACTCTTAAACTTTTTGTATATTTAACAAATTCAAAATCCCTTAATGAACATACATTTAATATGTATTAATGTAAACATTAATTCATTTGGTGCACCTTAGAATGAAGTGTATTTTTTTAAGTCTCGTTTTGTACCAGCATGGTTCACCTCATTGGGAATGTGCACTGGCAGAGATCACCTAAATTTTTTTAAAATGTCAACAAGGTACATGTAGATTGTTTACAGAAAAAACAAGCAAGCAGGCAAAAAGAAGTAACAGCCACTTAGATGCTAGTAAAAAGCAGACATAGCCAAGTTTACATCACATATTTTGGGCTCAGCAAGATGAGAAAGGAATGGTAACAGGAAATTAAATGAAAATAAAAGTAGAATCCAATAATTGATTTTTATGATGAACACTTTGAATACCACAGTGCAATAACTGTAGTAAGTTTTAGAATACTCGAGTCATGATGACAAGATGATGAAATGGGCAAAAGGAAACATGCAGAAGAAAAAAAGGAAGAGAAGCCAAGAAAAGCGGAGTGGATGATCTGTCTTTTTTTTTAGAAGTTGAGTTTAAACTACAGTGACAGTGCAGCTCCTTTATCAATTTAAAAATAAGCCTATTACCATATTAGAAAAAGCAAAATCCTGGACTTTTACATATTATCCTAAATTTGCACTCCTGTTGTGCATTTTTTTCCTGGCATAGTATTTCTGTGCTATTGCTTATCTAATCCCAGTGTGACTGTCATTAGGGGTTTAGAAATGCACCAGTGTCAGTAGTCACATGTTTAATGAGCTATTGACAAAAAATGCCTAATAAAAGTGGTCTGATACATGCCATCTGCAGAAAGAACTGGAGATTAGGTTAAGAACACTGAAAAGAAATACAGTATATTAAACAAACATTTGGTTAAATGGGATACAGACCTGCTAGTTCCCCCAGTAAATTTATTGCATACTTTAAAGACAAACAATGTATTTGACTATTCAGTGCAAATAAGCTTTTCTGTATTTCAGGAAAATGGATAAACACACAGTATATACACACACACATATACACTTTCTTGACTTTAGTTTAAGCAGGACTGAGCTTGAGAGCAATTTTGCCTTAACTTTAAAATGAATCAAGTTTTAGGCTTGCTGTTTGATAACATACCAAACAAATGACCAAACATTCAAGATCACTTTTAACATCTATGTGTTTGCATGCCATTCAAAGTGCTTTGGCTGTTTTAGAAGGGTATCTAGATTAGTGCCTGGCTAGAAAACAGATTACAGCCTGTATCATGTTATGAGAGAGGTTATAATCTGTTTTATGTCAGTGTTGCATACAGCTTCTGATAGGTTATTTTGTAGTTAATTTTTAAAGTATTCAAGCAAGTAGAATAATTTGAGTATTTAAATGAAGCCAGAAATATATTTCTTCCTGACGTGCTCTGTGTTTTAAAATCAACTTTAAGATACAAAGTAACAATCTTGACTTGGGGGGGTGGGGAGAAGGTGGGGGCGAGGGGGAGCAAGATTAACAGACCAGTCTGACCCATTTACCCTCTTAAGTAGAGGATCAGTCATCAGCTGATGATGCTCAGTCTTACTGATTTGGCACAATGGCATATTTGCAGTGTGACTGAAAGAGATTGCTGGGTTTTAAGCATCTTCGTACATGATTTCTACAAGTCACAACTATTGTATGTAGCTAGTGATTCCACAATAAGCTATGCTAGTCTGACAGGCTGAAGCTGCTGGTTGTAACAAAGGCTTCAAAACAAACAAAAAATGGAAATAATTAAGTGTAGAAGAGAAACAGAGCTAGTAGGAAAAAACCCCAAAACTACCACAAAACAGAAAATACTATTGTTTTACTTGTCTTAAAATCACTAGGTTTGCTGGAAGCATTACTCCACAATTTGCGTGCCTGGAGAGCAGCACAAATAATTTTCATCTTGAGAGCATCTACTCTTGCTTCTATGTGTGTTACCAAAACTTACATGGCCATATATTGCCATGTGTCAGTCTTACACATTACAGCATGGTTAGCCAAAGTGGAATTGTTTTAATACACATGAAGCCAACAACTTTACTAATCCAAACACCAAAGGAAGACAAGCACGTTTAGAGACTGCTAGACATCACTGGAACAATGGGATTGCACAACCAGGGCTAACAACAAAAAGCAGCCCCAGTCGACATTAAAAAGGCTAAGAAAATACTCAGTTTAAAGGGGTATAGATTGCTTTGCTTGAAAGCTAGTCAGGTCTAAGTTGTTAAGTTTCAATACTGTATTTGTATTCTAAATAACAAATACCAGATGTGTGTTCATAGGCTTCTTGGAATCTAGCACACTCTTGTTGCAGCTATCACAGAATTGAGATCAAGTGAAAGATCACAAGTAACATTAAGAAGTTGACACTGTCATATTAGAATTCCTGCTTTTGAGAAGGGAAACCAAAGAGCAGTAGGACAAAAGCAGAATTAGCACTTCATACCTGAACCACAGCTTCATCAATTTTGCGGACTGCTTTGGAATCAAATAGGACCTGTCTGCCTCTCCTCTCACAGTCTTGGTAAACTATCAGGCGGATTTCATTCAAGTCAAACTCTGAAGAGGACCAGCTGCAGATTATAAGCACAAGATGTTAAAATAGCATGCTTACTTTGCAGGCTTAAGTGAAGAAACAGGTATTTGGCAAATACATCTTTCACTCAGCATTTAGAAGAATCAGGCTGTAATCACAGAACTCCAAAGGGGCATCTAAGCCCAATGTCACTGATATACAGGCAGGCACAGCCAAACCAATTTTCATCCAACCTTTCTTCAAAATTTTCCCAAAAGGGAACACAAAACTTTGTCTCAGCAATCTGCTCCAGGGCTACTCTTAAATTTACTCCCTTCTCTGTGCACAGTTTGGATCTTCCTTATTGCAAGGTAGGTATACTACTCTGTGCAATTCTCTCAGCAGCAATAAAGAACAACAGATTACCATCCTCTTTACTTTGACGAGCACGAGGTTTACACCCTCCCTCATCCTTCTCTCCTCTAAACGACACAAACCAAATTCCTTTTGGCCAATTCCTGTCAATATAAGTTATGATTTTTCCAAAGTTTAATTCTTGTAACTGAAAGACAAGGTTTATGTTGTTCCATTATTTTTCTCCTTTCTTTTCTGAGATGTTTCAGGGTTTACAGAGCAATCAGATTACCATGACTTGATCTCCTACTATGATGAAACTCAATTAGTAGATGAAACCAAGATACCACTGAGATTCAACCTGAAGCAAAACAACCCTCTCAAGCCAGAATCTGCCCGTTCCTCAGAGATATGCCACGGCACACGACTTGCCTCCTTCCACTACCGCAGGAGGCTGAGGAGCACAACTGATCATGGCTGCGATGGCAAGAGACTTTATTTCCTAATTCCAAAGGGAGTCGGGTCTGCACATCAGAGCATGGAGGTTTGCTTGGCCTCAGGTTCGGCTACAGAAAATGTTATGTAGCTGACAGGCTGAAATTAATGGAAAAAACCCTTCTATTGCATAAAGCAGTGCCACACAGCACTGGTGCTCAGTCATATTGCCTCATGCTTGACGTGGATGGACCACATCTAGGGGGTAAGAGTACAACTGTTATTAATAGTTGTTGGTTTAACAAATTGCCTAACAGACTTCAGTCAAGGTCACACTGATCTCCCACCCAAAAGGATGTTTCCCAAAAGAATGTTCCCAAACTATGCCCAACAGAGAAGGAAGGTAGAGAAATGAGGAAAGAACACAAAAAACTCTATATAGCCGAAAGACAAGAATTTCTGAAACTATGTCTTTTATTCCATGCTCTATCAATAGTCATAAATCAATAGTGAAGTAAACACCATCAACTCTTGCTGGAGTCAGTAATGTAACCACGGGCAACTCTGAGACTTGCAAATTTAAAAAATCATTATAAGTGAAGCCAGCTTAATTTCTTCTTTGTGCTTCATCCTGCATTTCAGAGATCAACTCCCCTTCCTACATAGCTGGAAAGAAAAATAAGCCTAAATAGGCACCTTTTTCAAAGCTTGAAAGACCTCATCAATCTGGAAGGTTTTATTCCATTTTTAAATACCTTGAAACAGAATAAGCCAGACACCTATCTCCATCGTAAGGTAGTCTGATACAAGAATACTCTGTACATAATATACAAGGGTCCAGTACACATCAAAGCCAAATCATGGAACGATGCTAAAGGCTGTTTTGCCACCAACAGTGAGGAAACTCATTGGTGCGTTTGTAACATGTTGCCTCCAAAATGCTAGGAGTGCCAGGCAGATTTCTTTTCAAGTCTTCCTTTTCAAAGGGAGTCATAGCATTAAGTTAACCTGCATGAGATCAAACCAGATACCATTGTTGATAATTGCCCAACAAAGATCCTACACACCTCACATATACAGAGAGCTGCAACTACACCATCTGTTTTAAAAGTCTGTTACTAGTTTCTCAGCCTACTGCCTGTGCAATGCTATTACAAAATCCAGTTATACAGAATGCAAGAGAAGTCAGAGCCATCAGTGGGCTTCATTCTAGTCTGCTGCATGAATGTGATACTCTTCAGTACTGGATACTCTGATACCTCTTCAGTTATACAGCTAGCTATTACACGCTTTCTGCGACGGACAGTACCTGAAGTCTTCCCTCCTTTTAACAACGAAGGTATATCTCTATGGCCTTAATTTAAATTGTATGCAAGAGCAAAGCCTTATTTATCTCCAGGATGCGCACAGCAGGATCCGTAGTTCAGACCACAGGACTGCAAGTCTAAACTGAGAAAGATGCATTTCAGGCACAGATTGAGCCAATCCAGCTTTGCATCTGTCCACCGACGCTAAAAACACGCTCAATGAATTTGGGTTCCCTTATGAACAGATGAATTTCCACATTCTGCACTAAAGCAAACTTCATGTTGTTTGTGCGGTGCCAGCTTCTGTGTAAGACGTGAACTGGGTTTTATAACAAATGCTGAAGTAGAAGCCAATTTACTAGCCTGATGAGGTGCCTTTTCCACACAGTACATTAGAATTAAAGATTGTTGCCATCTTTCAGAGCTTCAGATTCTAGTACCAGACAGCAACAAGCTAAGAAATTACATAAAATCTATCATACAGAGCTTTACAGAGACCAAACAGACCAAATCTAGGGAAGTAACTTCAGATAATGCTCCTTACAGTACTAACCAAATATCAAACTTACGTTTAATGAAGTCTTTGCTTCCAGGCTTTGAATTACCCAGAACACAGATGCAGTCCCTGCAGCAATCCTAACCATTACAGAAGAGATCCATCTTACTAAAGCTTCATTTGACAAGATCAAGCATATTTATAGGGAAGTTATACAGGCATATAAACCCACAGTCTCGTTACTTCCACGTGGAATCTAGCACCAGGCTCAAGACTAGTCAGATGACCAGGATGTTTTTCCTTGTCACAAAAGCTGATGAGCAGACTGCTTACAGTACTTCCACCCTTTATGGTTTAAGCCAGCTTATATAACATACAGCCCCCCAAAACAGGGACAGCAGGAGCATTCAACCATCTCCTAAAAGCAGTGTTGAAGAATACAGACAGTACAGAGACTCATTGGTCAGCTCTGTTTTCATATGCATAAAACACAAAACTCCAAACTGTTACTTTTCTGTATCAGCTTCTTGTTTATTCAGCAATGCTGAAAGGCATGCTGTTTTTGTTTCTTCTCCACAGTTTCTGAAAAACAAGTAAGATTCTCTTGTACAAAATATCAGTTCATTAAAAAAACCACCACATTACTGCATTGTATAGTTTAACACTCCTTTAGATGTTAGAAAGAAATAGCTTAAAAAGAAAAAAGATCTTTCACTCTTCCATCAGCTGTTTCTAAAAAGTAAGATCAAAATACATGAAATAGGCAAGAGAAATATTTTAGCCTGTTTTTCCTAAGGAAAAAAGGCTCCTATGCTCACAGGCAATCTATATGCACAGATTCACCTTGCCAATTATTTGTTAATTCACTAATCAATTTCAACCACCAAGTTTGACCAAGGGATATATATTTCTATCCACCAAAAAAAATAATCATGAAGGAGATAACAGACTCTTTCCTCTCCCCCTCCAAGGCCAAATATGAACTACTGTTAACCTTAAGGCAACACAGAAATCCTTGTGATGCATTTGTGGGAAATAAGTAGAGGATGGGGAAACAAGATTCTGAAAGAGTTATGTGAAAAGCTTGCACCAAAATTTACACATTATTAGATTGAATTTTCTATTTTTCATTGACAATTCTGTAACAAAATTATTAACTCTTCCACTTTTGGACTAGAAAGCAAACCCTCACCACACTTACAGACAGCCCCTTATTTTCCAGCTGCACTCCATTATGAGATTCTAGTAGTCTACTCCATGCCCAATTACAACAAATATTGATGTTTATTCATATCAGAAGTGCCCTTTTAGCTCTTTACCACCACTCCTGACACTCTCCTACTTCATGTCTCAAGACTCAGCTGTTTTCCTTATAGTCCTTTGGTAAAACCTAAACTGGCACACTGTTGATTGTTTCCTTTTTCTCTGTTTCTGACTAAAACAGTTTACCCAACCACATGGAAGTACTGAAGGAAGTTATGTGAGTTATATAATATAGGTAGTTTTGCATATGTACCTATTGCTGCAGGTGTTACTTCTGATAACAAAACCATGTAATCCCCAGGGTAAGCTTCATATTTCTTATGTTTAGCAAGAATAAATGTGCTACAATCACTACTTTTAGATAACAAATCTTGCTTCTTTCAGTCAGCTTAAAAAAAGCCTTCAGAATAAGTTTCACTGAACACTAACTGAAACATCATTTGCCTTAGCCCTGTTGATATAAAGATTTTCTCATTCTGCTTATACAAGACAGACCTTACCTGTTCAATAACTACTTAATAAATAGAATGATTAAAAAAAATCTGTGCTGAAGGAATACATAAGAGACTTATAAAACAAATGTTACAAATAAAATGAATAAAATTATAGTAGGAGTATTTTTCAGCCACCCGAGTGTCAATGTACTGCAAAATGACAAAACACGCTTCTAATAACATTACACCCTAGAAAGGTAAGGAAGTGAAGAGACTGACAGTTAACTGAAATGTTTCACTTTGACTTAAAAGCAATGCATTACGCCAGGTCATGCATACTCTTAACAATTAGCTGAATTAAATTAATATGAGCTCGTGCAGATGTTTGTATTTCGGGTTAAATGTGGCTATTTTGACTGAACATAATTGTTTTCTTATTTGACCACAAAAATAAGAGCCCCAAATATCCTTTCTCCCCTTTTTGTAACTACGTGACCATTGCTGTTGCTCGTGTCTGCTCTGGTAATTGCTGGACCCTTCCATAAACTAACCAAATTCTCTGCAGCAGAAGTAGTCTGTCCCAGGGCACAAAAGCAGATCAGAAGTGTAGCTGGAAAAAGGAAGTAAGGAAGGTGGCAATGGAACCTCCACCTCTTGGTGGCAGCATGAGTTATACTAACATCCATGGAGTTATATACCTTTAGGAAAGGGCACAAAGAAACACTCCCTATATATTCCAAATAAGTATTGAGGCTTGTTATAATGTTAATTGAGTTTTCTTGTTCCCAAGTCAGTTTTCTGCCTGCTTGGTGAGCTGAACTGACTCTCTAAGGGGAGCCAGTTCCAAAAGGATTGGAAAGGCCAAGGCCAGCACAAGGGGAAAAAAGGACAAGAGCATGATACCAGAAACAAAGGAACAAGAGGCAATGTGATTACTCTCTTCAGCATCAGCAGCCTGTTCGAACAGTTCAGCTCATCTAGCCTCACCTTCCAGAGTAGATCTTTCCTGCATGTGTAAGATGCTAGAACATCATCTTCAAGTCAAAATAAAGTCAAACTGTCTACGTTCATACAACAGAAACCCCAGGTCTACTAAAGATATTAGAACACTGGATAATTTTTTTTTTTTTTTGAAAGAAAGCCGCAAGTTTGGAACAGCTTACAGATATCCCAACAAGTTTTCTCCCCAGATTCCATATTAAGCTTAAGTTTGCTTTATTATCTCTTAAATTGGCATATAAGCTACTTTCCTTTGGCTTGTTCAACATTAATTCCATTACAGATAGGAGACATGGAGGCAAGATCTCTCTTACTTAGGGGAAAGCAGACTCATTTGTTTCTGGAAAAAAGTCACAAGAAGTTTGCCCCATTCTGCCCTGAGTCAGTATTTTCAGTTAATATAGCTCTCCAAACTCTGATTTTTGCAAAGAAAGCTTTTGGCTCACCTTCATAATAATGAGCATGCATGCAATAAGTGAAGTGACCCATTAATTTATATTCAAAAACTACTTCAGCTGACCTTAAAAAGTTTTTGCAAGTGACTAACCACTCACTACTTCAGTGCAACATCTATAGGCTAGAGAAATAAAAAGGCTGAAACATATCTATATACCTATACATCTATCTATATTTTTCTGCTTCTTAGATCAGCAATCCTGAATGTAGAATAAATATTCTAACACCCTTGGATGTTATAATTTGGAAAAAGCTGCCCTGAACAGTATTTTCAGTAGAGACTCAGGCATTGGAGACATGCTGGTACACATCTGAAAAAGAAGTCAAAGAAACACTATTCGTACTCCAGATTACTTTGATGTAATGCTTGATCTAGAGGTCATTTACAAGTAAAGCAGAGTGTTCCCCTCTCCATTCTTCCCCACTTCACAGCAGTCTCTCCTGTCTGCTCTGCACATTGTTACTACTTGACCCACTAACGTAGGAGGTGGCAAAAAAAAAAAGAGGGGAAACTAATTAGAAAACTAGAAAGAGAAGGTAAGATTACTTAACCTTAACTGAAAAGAAAGGCAATTATCCTTCATGGCTCAGTTTGCATATACATAAATCTTACACATCAGAGTCAAGAATGCAGATTCAGTTTCAAACAACAGGGAAGACTTTCTGGAGTACCAGTCACCATCAGGCACATGAGTATAAATCTAACATCAACTAAAAACGTCCATTCTCTGTCAAAAATCACATATATCAAAAAAGTTACATGCATACCTGTTTTGCAGCAGTCTAGTCACATTGCTCACACAGCTGACACTTTGGTCTCTCAAAGATGTTCTAATCCTTTGATCCAACTTGGTACAAGAAAGATTATTTCCAAGTGGTACATCGTTGTTGTTTCTTGCTCTTTCTATTTGTCCCCCTGTGCCATTTGTAGCTTTTGGTGTACCCCCACACATTTTCTTTTGCTACAAATCCTCTTGTAAAGCTCCCTCAGAGACTAAATGCCCGCTGAAGAGATACAGCCTCGAGCTGATTTCTTTACTATAGATCAACCATTAACAATGGTAATTTACCATCAGCTTTCTTCCCTATACAGGAACACAGTCTGCTGAATTTCCTGTTAGGGGCAAAAAAGGTAAAGAGATCTTCAGATATTCTATAAGCCATTAATGCAGAAAGACAGCTGTAGCTAATGTACTGCTGCAATTATTCCAGACAGAGGAGCAGACATGACTTTCAGAAGCCATCGTAGACTTGCTCTTGCTGCTGTCAGAGTTTTTCCTACCAAGCCTGGTGCAAAGCCGTAGCAGATACAACAGCTAATATTGACTTTAACTATGTTTGTTTCCTGGTATGTGATTAGGTAGCTGGCAATTATGTAGTCACAAGACTGAACCATATGGCCTCTTAAAAAAAAAAAAAAAAAAAAACACAGTTGCTTTTGCAGTGACTCGCCCTTAGTTGCAAGGTTGTTCTAACAGTGGCTACAACACCCTGTTAATGGCTCTCATGTGAGCAAGTGTCATCTGACAGCCCCTAGCAACCTCATAGAGCTTAGGAGCAAATAAGAATCTGTCATCATTGCCATATGTTTATCAGTTAAAAAAAGTGACCAGCATCAAGAAACACACTAGATAGTCTGCACTGTAATGCTTTTACTTTTAAGGACAAATAGTATTTATACTTGGCCAAAAATCTGAAACTTCTATTTTGAAAAACTTTTTTAAAAAAATTGGAAGGGAAAAAAAACAAAAAAGTTTGTCACAGACATCAGGTTGGTTGATGAAAATTTATAGTCAAGTGCCTATTAAAACAATTTAATGACAGTACTGATGAAAAAAAAAATCTAATAAAATACTTCCAACCAAGAAAACTTAAGTTTTTAAACAAAATGAAGGAACCTGATATTTTGTTCAGGCTCAGGCAATTCCACTGCAGAACAAAGTCCTCTTCCCCATCTCTGCTTTAAAAATTATCCATACATGTCTGCTCATATTTCACGTTCATACGTAAGAACATGGCTCCCCCTCCCATCAGTAAAATTTTAGACATTTTATAAGATGACAGCCATAGTGCTATTTCCCTTCCAGATTAAAAAGGGAAAATAACTTTGCTAATGGTCACCCAGAAATACATTAGTAGAGTTAGAAAACACAGTAAGATTTCAAAACCTAGTGCTACGTGCTACCTGCTAAACAGCACAGCACCCTTCTTAAAAGGATTTCGTAATCACAGTAAACCCCAACCTCTAAACACTGGACAAAAGTCAAGCAGAAAACTAGAGCAAGGTTAGGTTGAACAACTTGCTCAGTTGCAGAAGGAAGCCTATAGCAATGAAACAAAGCCCAGTTTCAATTCCCAGAGTAGTGACAAGTATTAGATCACAATCACTCCTCCTCCCAAGTGAGGGAAACAAGTGAAAAGCTTTGGCCTGTTCTCAAGTTATTCAAACGATCTAGGAGAGGGCGACTCCTAGCCCTCACCTCAGTAAGGACTACTTTAAACATCAGGGTTCCTAGTCACCTTTGAAGTGCAAATGAAACAAGCAACTGATGGCCAGGTCCCTATGCTTACACTAAAATCAGCAACTGACAGCCTTCACTTCTGTCCTATCTTTCCCCCAAACAAAAAAAAAAACCACCACAAACAAAACAAAAATTCTGAAACATTAAGTTAAATGACCACAATATGGGATTCACATCAGGGACTAGAACTAGGAACTCCTGCAATCTCACTAAATAGACATGCTTCACAACACAACCTTATCTGTGGATGAGGTCATGTGTAGAATACTGTAAATCCCAAAATACCTGGGAAATTACCACTGAAAATCCACAGAAAAGTTTCTGAACAAAAAAACAAATAATGCAAACCCACATATGGAAAACACCCTGAGTCCAAGAAGGACACAATATAGAAAATGGAAGAAAGTGTCCTGCTCTCCAGATATAATCCTCTGGGAAGCTGAGTTTAATCACTCTTTTCTAGGCTATGTGACAGCATGCCACCTGCTCTGTTTGTAGGTCATTTCCTGTCCTTCATCTCCACTGCGAGACAATTGCCTAAATGATTTCAACTCAAGGTAATAAATACTTTAGCAAGAAAATTTGGGGTGGGGGAAAGAGGAAATATATATATATATATATGAAGTTATCTAATTAAGAATAATTTTCTATACAAGTTACAGCTGTCCAGTAAAACTTAAGCACTGTTTTCAAATCTAACAGAATATTTGCAGAGCCTCCCATAAGGTTTTGTTTTCCCAACAGCTTTAGAAGCAGGCTAGGCAAGCATAGGAAAACAGAGTTTGAATCATACCTGCTGTTTTAGTGAGCATTTGTTTTTGCAAAACATACATTTAGCAAAACTGATACACAAAAAAATGCCTACAACCCAGACATTCAGGATGAGTGCCAAAACATGTGTTTAAAGGTGAAGTGGAATTTATTTTGGAGCACTTAGTTATGAATTTCCCTCTTTTAGTCTGTTGAATAGCTTATGTAGATGATGTAGGTTCCCGTCCTCCCTCCTAATTTGAAGTATTTACCCCGTATTACTCCTCCCCTTTTTAAAACCTTGGATATGGAAGAGCTGTGCTGATGCCGCACCACATTCTTTTTACACAATGATTTAAAGTAGTCCTAATATGGTAAAGCACTATTAACCTCAGATGAACTACCTTGTTCAAGCATGATACACAGTTACTAGTTTCACACAAGTTAGGCAGGATACATTGCAGATTAGTCATGCAACAAGTGAAGGAACATGTTATTTGCAGTACTTCTCTCTCTCAGTTTAGATTTTCCTGTAGAGTTCTGGTGGAGAAAAATAAAGTTCTCGATATCAGATCCCTGTACAGAAAGGCTACTTAAAAAAAATAAATCTATACATTACTGTATGAAAAACAAAACAACATTGGATATATTTGTTCACTGAAGAGTTGGAATTCCACAGACTCCCTGCTTAGGGAAAACATACCAAATTTTTGCAAGGTTGTAGGCATTTTTCATCATCATTGCTAGAAAGCAATACCATTACATATACGCACAAAAGACAACCACAAAACCCACGCACACCTGATAGAGGCTAACAAACACAAGTTAAAGTCACCATAAATTGCACACATCAGCTTTCCACAAACATCAAGAACAGCCTACTAAACCAGTGTTTCATAACTCAGCTGACTTTTGTGAGTTTGGATTCACTGTTCATTGGCTTATCTACAAGTCAGAAGTTTGAGAGCTAGGTTTCATATAGTGTCTCAGTGATAATGTAAACAACAAACAAAAACCCAAACAAAACAAACCCTAGGCAAACAAAAAACCCAACAAGAACAATGTGTTTGAAGTAGTACCATAAGTAGTGGAGATGGTGCTCTCAGTTGCTAGCCCCAGAAATGGAATTCTTCATTAGCAAAGAGAAGAGCCCAAGATTTGTAATTGCACAAAAAGGTGCATATATTTAATTGTGGTTTACCATGAAGAAAAGTGTTTAAAGTCCTAGTTTAACAAAAATAAACACAAAGAAAGGTGAAGTATGCAATAAGGTTAGCACACTAGATCTATCACCTAGTCCTTTTCTCAGTACACAAAGCCTTGCTTAGTCTTAATTAGCTTTCCCTCTTCCATCCCACTTCCCTCCCCCATCCCCCATAGCTTCTAACAGCTAGGAAAGCTCAGTTGATCTAAATGAAGTCAAATATTTTACAGAAGTTGTTTCATATTAATAAACTTTATCATTTCAAAGAACTGAAGGTTTATTTTTTAATTTAACCCTCTTAAGGGTTTGTTGTTTTTTTTTCCCCCCTCCAGTTTATCTTTTTAAAGGCACCTCCAGTAACCAACTTCCAGGTTTCACTGGAGCCAAACAGTTGAGCCAAACAGCAGCAGCTGGCCGGGAGCAAGCAGTGCTCAGTCCAGCGTCTCTGCTGAGTGCCGGGGCGCAGGCCGCCTGGCTGGCCGGGCCACCCCACCTCCTCCAGCACGCAGCGCCGGGTCTCAGCTAATGCATCATTCCCATGTCACTTGTTCCAGCGGCACCATGTGACTGGGCCTACGTCCAGGAACACAGCTACTAAATACAGACACTGCCAAGGCACGTCTGAGAACTGCCTCTGCCAGAAAATGAGATGAATAGAAATCTCTTATCCTACCAGTTTTACTGCCTCTGCCTTCCCCCACCTTCTCTTGAACAGAAGAAAGAACTATACACATTGCACATCTGAAGGAGAATTTTGAGCAATAATGCAAGGCAGAATCTGGTATTTATAACACTATACCAGCTCTTGTTGCATTTCAGTGCTGTATGAAAGTACCAACGGATCTCAGACCTTAATATCTCCTACGTAAATGAGCAGGCCAGCACAGACATCACCACCCCACCTTAGGGGCGGTGTCCTGAGGCATGGGTTTGGTTGCCTGCTCTTTCCTGTTCCTTCTCCCTCTTCTGTAAAGCCCTATTTTTTATTATTTTTTTATTAAGAAAAAGTCTGCATGCAGCTTTCAAGCCTCTCTTCAAAAGAGTAGTTTTAGAATATGAAAATATAAAAACATGACTAAGAAACAATATTTATTAGACATAAGTAAATATACATTCATGCCAACTGATACAGAGATATGAACAACAATATTTGATGTTCAACATACTTCCCCACTGATATTTTCTAGTTAGCTGGAAAATATTCCTTTTGCTAAAACACACAAACACCTTCACTCTAAGTCACTAAAACCACCTGCATATTAACAGAAACAATTTTCTTACAGATTTCCTCCACTCCTGCTATGAAAAGGCTACATTCACAAGAGGGCTTTGTAGACTTCAGAGGACATGGCATTCTCTCTCAAACTTCACAGCCAAATAAGTTTAGGGTACTGTCTCCAAATCCCATCCTCGTCCTTGCTCTGAACGTGCACTCCCACCGCACAAGAGAACGCTTCCAAGTGGGGCTAGTGGCAAGTGCTACCCAGGGACCCCACGCCCTTCATCCAACGGAAATTCCTTCAGAAGTGATCAGGTTCAACTAACTCAAAAGTGCATACTCAGCAGTACAATTTCACTAAAAAAAAAAAATATATATTAAGATATCTGGTTCTAGGTGCACCCTCCCAGATTCATAATATATGAAATCAAAGGTGAGCTTTCAATTCTCTCAGAGATTGTAACTGAAAAGTTAGTCTGCAATAATCAGGAAGGGAACAAAAAAAAAGAAACTAATTATGTTGAATATTTATGAAAATTTACTGATTTACCCAACTGGCAAGGATATGGGAAAACACATACACAAGAAGGCATGCTTGAACACCCAAAAGTTGCTATAGCATGAACAAAGTCCATCGCCTCTGTCTAGATGAATGCCAGGAAATCCTGACTTAGATTGAATGAAGTGATAACATGGACGGATATAACGTCAGCTCCGGCATTTTTCACTAGTTATAGCCAAAAATATGTTTTGCTCTTCTTGTTGTTGTTATGATAATTTGTCTATTCCATCCAAAACACTTTCCTTAACCCTCTCTTGCAGGCAGCATGGAAGGTAGCTTTCCAGTAACTAGCACTGCATCTTGAAGGCTTATGTACATTTATTTTCAAGTTTCACTGGAAAGAGAAGGAGGAGCCACGTTTTAGGACCTTGTACAGATGATCAAGGTAATTAAATCACTCATGCCATAAAACCTTCTCAATGAAAAATACTACGCACAAAACCAACCAAACAAACCACAGTCCTGCAGCTGACTGGCACGGGCAAACCTAACTTTGCTGCAAGACACTATGTAAGAGAGTTACATTCTGTTTACCACAAATTGTGTAGGACTTTGAATGTATAAATAGTCATTAAGTTATGAAATAGCCTCCTCCTTCAGGCAGGCCAACCGCTCTAACTACTCACATCGGATTCTAAACATTTTCTCAAAAATACTGGTATTATATTAGACTTAGAAGTTTAGACAGCCAGGTCTATACATAATGACAGTTGACTACACCCAGTAACATGCTACGATTTGGCTGCCAAGTGGCAGTCTGTCAATCATGAAATATAGGACAAAAAAAATAAAAAAAAACAAAGAGCCATTTGCAACATTGTCATGCAACAGGAAAATGCTTCAACATTGAAGATTCAGTGATAGAAAGAAACTAAAATTTCAGTCAGCGAGCTTATATAGCAATTATCTATTTAGAGAAATTAGAACCTTTCCTTCTTGTGAGAAGGTAAGAATTGGTCAAGTTCCTTCAGTGTTTTCTAGAAAAACACTGTATAAGAAAGTCCTTTATAATGGACCTGACTTTCTCCCGAGATGAAGTCTACCAGAGCAGACTCACCAAGAGCCTTCTCAACAATTACAGATTCAGGACAACTTCATTAAAAAACAAACAAAACTCTCATTTTCTTTTGTAGTCAAAACAGGGCCCATGGACACAACTGTAATGAAGTCTATACTCTGGCCAACTTCTAGTGCTTCAGTAATGCAAATGAAAAGCCACTGCTTCTATCATATTTCTAGTTCACATGCCAACACAACATTTCAATACAAATACACAATTATTTCTTTAAGTGGTAAACAAAGTTTAATTCAGAGGTTCAGGTCACCTTTGACATTCCAACCAGGTGTTTTTTTGCTTGAAAACAAAGAAATCAGGCAGATATCGTATCGATGTGTATACAGGTTCATTGAGTCAACTGTTTTGAAAAACCCTTGTCTACTACAAAAATATAATGTTCTGTTCTCATTTTCCTGTCCATTGCATACCTACCCCTGGACCCATTATCCAGTCCAGCTATACATAGGCATTTTACAGTTACCAAGTGCCACCATAAAGTGACAGAAAAAGCTAGTTTTCAAATACGCATTATTTTCCTAATTCCATTCAAAAGCATTCCCAAACATATTCCTGTCCATAAGACTGCACACAGGAACTTCTGAATACAAGTTTAGCACCTGAATTGTTTCTGAACTAAACTGCACTCTGATCTAGTCCACAGTGGATGACTGACTTATATCCTCGAGTCTCCCAAATACTGAAGTCATCAGGTGTTACTCACCAACTCTAGAACTTGGAATTATATGTGAAATCATTTTAGCACTTAGTAAGCATGCTCTATATCCACAGCCAGATGTCACAAATGTCTTTATAATCAGAGAGGGTTAATTTTTCCAACTCTAACTTGATGCAATTTAGAAACTCTTAACAGTTGGTAAGGCAGAGGTTGGCACTCCTGAAACTGTTTCAACCAGCTACCATGTGAGAGCAACCTTCCTGCAGGCTAAAAGCCAAGATCAAGTAAGTGCTCAGATCCATGTCGCTACAGTTGTCTGCCAAGTGAACTGAAGTGGTTACCAACTGCCAGCTCTTTATTCCCACCTTCTCAGCACAGCTGAGGACCAGAACATATGAGCCCTCTGTAACTGTTTCTGCTTAACACAAACTACTGCAAGAGATGGTTATATCACTGACCTTTACATAGACATGACTAAGGAGGGCTCCAACACCCTCTATTCTATCAACACGATCGTGGAAGTGACAAATGTCCAGCAAACAATCAATTCCAGCACAGCATGGGAGAATGCAATAGCATCTCGTACCACTGCAGCCATTTGCCAAGACCAGAGCCTTTAACACCCCCGGGCTAACCCTGCTGCTATACAGCTGGGCCAAGTGGTTTTTGCACCTAACTAGCTTCTTCCTTGTGCCTGCACCGGAGGTCACCAACCTTCCTTTCTGGCAGCTCGACAGGTCTCTGCCCAGCTTGTTTAACCCAGTCACGTTAAACAAGCCAGGACCTCAGAAACAAAAGGCCCATGACCTTTCTTATAGTAAGATTTGTCTTAAAAAAGCACAACCCATTTTAGAGTGCAAGTTAGAGAGCAGAGCGTTAAATGTGAAGATTTTAAAAGGTTATTTTGGAGGAACATGAAAGGAAAGGCAACGAAAGATGACAGATACAAGCACTCAACTGATCAGCAATAGTTGGTCAAGCTCATGTGCCCACACAGGAAAAACAGAAGACATACAAAAATTTGTCTGAATATAACCTAATTTCTTTTAGTTGCAGACTTTACAAAGTTTCCATAACTGTCTTTTCCAGACCTCAGAGGACTTTAAACATTGCAAAGTTATATTAATTTCTGTAAAATGATCCACATTCAGTGAAAGAGTAACAATTTAAGAATGACCTGTTTAGAACTATGTATTCAAGAGTTCGTAGGTCCTTCTCACCGGGGTTTCTGTCAAAAATTATCATCTAATGTGCTCTTCTCCTATCTTCTGTAGCCCTGAAGCCATGGATTCACATACCCAGCCCTAAGTGTTCAGCAATTTCAGGTGTCAGATAATACCCAGATTCAGAATTCAGTGCAAAGACTCTGCACAGAAATCCAGAGCACTGAGTTCATTCAAGCCACTGCCTTCTTTCACAGAAGTCAGTAAACAATAACAATAAAAGCTAAGAGTTATTATTGTAAGAAGCTTCCTGACTTCGTTATAAAATACAAAGTACTAAAGTGTTCAGAGTTCTAATTTGAAAGTGCCAATATCAAATTCAGCCTGTTAGCACCTCTATTAGAAAAGTAAAAAACATTGTCAGTTTGTTTACTTCATACAGCTGATTTTATTAGCACCTGTGAAACTCCACGGAGCACCTTGGAAGAGAAAAGTTGACGTGTATTGTATTGAGGTGAGAACATGCTGCAGAGAAAGCTCCATACTGAGTCAGTAATTGCATCACACACAGCTCAAGTTTCACTTCAGCACAGTCTATGGAAGGAGAGTCATGAGTCAGTTTTAACAGCAGTAAGTGTGATGTAAAGCCCTCATGCCCATTTATCACTACAATTCTACAAGTCTCACCAATATCCAGGAAGCATGCTGACTGACAAAATAGATATTTTGGCTGTTGGTCATGTAAAAACACCCATACTTGTCCTAATTGTAGTGGGGAAGGCACGGGCGCTATTACTGAAACTCCTAAGCTAGTCCTCTCGGTGCCTCAGAAGAATTCTTTGCCTTGCAGTCTGCACAGGAGCGTGTCTTGTGACCTCAATCTTGCATATAAAAATATGACATTGCTATGGCATTCGAGCGACAAATGCATACAAATAGGGCAAATGGAGTGAGACAAGCAAAACGGAGAACCACCTGAGCCTGAAGATTAAGAAACAGAGGCACAGCACACACAGAGATGATTCACGACAGGCAAAGGTGAACAACCACGTCCACGAGTAAGTCAGATCAGTAGTAACCTGACACTATCACAGGAAGCGCATGCAAAGATGCAGACAGATATTTGTTGTCTTCACGAGTACCACCCAATTCAAAGTCCTCCTTTTCTCGCTTACTCTCTCTAGCAAGCCTGTTAACCACCATTCTACAGAATGGCATACCTCATCTTTCACCTAACAAGTGTGCCCATGGAAACCTTCACATTGCAAGTACTGATAATTAGGATAGCGTAACACTCTTACAACCCTTTGTCTAAGTGGCATGCAAGAAAACAGTGTGCTCTTAATCAAGGGTGCACTTAGTAGAAACAACTGTTGATAAATCTAAAACACAACACATGGCTCAAACTGAGTCTTCTCTTCAGAAACCATCCCTGAACACCACTAAGGTGCAAAGTAGGTTACAGAGGAAAGCACACGATTGTTAGTGTCAGAAGGAATACCTAAAGGAACAGGCATGTCACCAAGGTTTGTAGCACACATAGGCAGTATTAGTCCAAAGAATTCTCTTTGCAAAAGAAGTCCTCAGCAGCTTCAATATTACTGAAATGCCAGAACTAGAAATAACTTGCTTTTATGAAAACAATTACTCCATTTTCTAGCCCCTCTGACTCCAGCTATTTTGTCATATCTATTCTCTCTGGGTTTTTAGTTTGCTGTTACTCACTGTTCTGACCAAAGCTACAGCTAAAGGCCACTACCATGCACAGGAACATCTACATCCCACGATGTCAAAGTGGGATGACATCATTATTAAAGATTACAACATTTTTAATCAAACCTCTGCTGCAGAGGTTTCTTTCCTTTCCTCTCAAGTTTTAATAAAGCTATTCTGCTACTTCAACTATGTTTACATAAGAAAGGTTATGAAGTTTACATAAGTTTACATGAAGCCAGCCTCTACTAGCAATAAAGCTTTGCATCAGCTTTTAAAACATTTCTCTAATATTTCAGCTTTTATGAATGAATGTCCACATTTTTCAGCCCCAAGCAGCTCTACTTTCTCACTCACATCAACCCATTTACAACAGACAAGTATGCCCCTACAACATCAGCATCATTGCTTTAGATTGTAGTGCATTCTGCTTGAAGTTGTGCTACCAAAGGAAGGTAGCTCCAAGGCTTTCTGTTGCTACTATTCCCGAAATCACTTTCTGCTGAGCATAGTATGTGGCAGAGTACTCACCTACAGAGTTTTGGACATGTAAACAGGAAAAGTACCCTAAGAATAAGGAATTCAAGCATCTACTATCCAACTGTGCATCAATTTAAGAGTCAGGTGTGTAGGAAATACACTACTAGCTGGTTATGCCACATAGTAAGTTACTTGTAAATCAGAAATAAGGTAACTCACTGGCAAATCCAATTTGATCAGTCGGGCAAGGATGCATCTTTTTTCATAGAATTAAATTAAATAACCAAGGTACATCCACCCGTCTGAGAACATCAGTAGCTTACGCATTTCTACACAGGTTTTTAGCCATCTGTGGCAAAAAAAAAAAGAAAAAAGGGATGTCTTCTTGCAACTTTAAGAGAAAATGAGAGTTAGCCTCAGAGCACAGCTAGAGGAAACCAAGAGGTTGTTCAGTGACAGAAGTGTGTAGGGGAGGGGAAAAAATCAAACAACTTAAGGAGAATGGTCTTGGTTCCTGCAAAGCTCAAAAGCCAAAGGACTCAGGGGTTTGTTTGTTTTCCTCCAAAACAGCCGAAGGCTGGAAGTGTGGTTTCCATGTCAAAAGACCATACTTTCAATCATTTCCTCTCTAAGCTGTCTTCTTGAGTGAGACTGTAATAAATCTCTTTCTGCAGAACTTAATCTTTAGCTCTCATTACTGAGGGGAGGCTAATGCCAGAGCAGAGGTATAACACTGCACCTTAAGGATCACCTTCATCTCTCAGTGAAGAGGTATGTGGCTCAGACCTGCTGTTTAACCTTCCCTGCCCACATGCTCAGATCTGGCCCTGGGCTGCATTGCCCTTCCTACAGCACATAAAAAAGTGATTTCTTCCAAATGTTTTTTGAAGAGTTTACAGCCAGATGTTTAATGATATTTCTATGCATGAAGATGTACATGGGTGCTCAGTAGCGTTATTCCTGTGTGGATGTCTACAAAGCTGCAACGCACTCAAGAGAAACCCAATTAGGCTACAAGAATTTACTGAGGAGTGCTTCATTTTAACAAAGATATAAGAAACTGACATGCAAGCAGACTCAAAGCTCACTACAGCTTTCTTTCCTTTTTCAGAAGGTGGAACATTGTGAGGCTGGTAATAAATGGTGTGAAATAACGCTTAGCGAGTAGGATCTCACCAAGCATTTCAGTGCTATGACCAAAGGAATTACTAGTATCAGCTGCCAAACAAATGATCTCATATACCAAAGCTAACAAACTGTTACCAGATAGATATCCTGCAGTTACAACATGACATCCGCTCCATTATAGACACCAGAAGGAGCAGCTGATACTTAAAGCTGAAGAAACAGCCTGTTTGCAAGTTTCAGACACAGCTGAAATAACACAACCTTTTATTTTTAATAGAATCCACGTAAAATGAAATTATTCCCTGTTTTACAACATTCCTTCATTAAACATATCAATATCATATCAAAGAAATTTCATCAGAGGTTGTAATCCAGAAATTACACATTCAGCAGTGAAAGCAGCCTTTCAAGAACTCCAAGGCATTTCTTTTCGTTCTTACATCCCTGGATATAGGTACTTCATTTAAAAAAAGCTATCAAAGACTGAAATTAGTGTGAAACCTTAGCCCTCTATTTAAGGAAAATATCAATCTTTCATGTTGGAAAGTACAGAAAAGCACTGATGTGAAATCTCATTCTAGAATCAGGTAAACACAATTACAGAGGAACTGCTATAAATTTAAATACAATCAAACTACCTGCAACCCATATCCATTTCCTTAAAGCCATTCCTCAATGCCTTACTCAAATATATGCTTAGCACTTGAGACATTCTAGTCTTGAAATACTACACGCTTATAAAATACTCTATTTAATCCCTAAAATTTGAAATTCATGGGGAGTAGGACACTTGCTTTCTGCTGAGCACATGAGCCTGGTAGCACTCAAAAAAGCTGTACAAACTACTCTAAATCAATCTTGTAAGGGAAGTAAGAAATAGCAGAGGAATTTAGCCACATAAATACACATTTCTCACACACAAAGTAATTAGGATTTCCTCAGAGTATTAGAGGTTTAAAAGAAATATACTGAACCCCAGTTACTGAAATGTCTGTTGAAATGTGTGTGTATATATACATATATTTTTATGTATGCATCATACACATATATGCACAAACACATATATAGATACTTTTAGTTAAGGGAAGCAAAAAGAAGTAGTAACGGAAACCTGAAGCAGAAGATCTGTGTACAGAACTGCTTAGAACAAATACAATATAATGTCACTAATACCCATCTGTTCTCCAGCTGGTTTATAATTTCTTTTTTAAAAAAATAATTAAGATATTCTACAATTCTAACTACTACCCTTCTACCACTTCATACTTCCATTATTTTGAAGAGAAAGCCAGGCCAGTAGAAAGTCCTACTATCCTAATAGCTCTATATTAACATCTTCACCTCATGTTTACTTTCTCCTCACCCAGCAAGAAAGGGTTGTGTCTACATGGACGTGTAGTACAGCCCAACAGGGCCCGATCCACAGAGCAAATTAATTGGTGTTAAGGATCTGACACCCACACCAGACATGTTCTTGGGTTTTACTTTTAACCAGCTGTAGCCTGGTCCCAGGGACTGAATGCCCATTAGTGGTTGGAGCACACTCTCTAATTTCATTCATTCCAACCGGAATCCAGTTTACGCACCGAAGCCACTTGACTACATGAGCCTAAGTGGAGACAATTGAGAGGTTTTCTTTAAAAGAGCACTCCGGATCCAAATTAAGATGTTAATGCTCATGCACCCAAGAAACCATTTCCTGTGGCTCCACATTCAGCTATAGGCATCATGTCTCCCTTTGAGGCTGTGCCAGCTCATCCTGGTAAGCAGCATGGACCTTGTAGCTTGCTGTTTTTTCTTCAGAGCCAAAGAGAAGAAGCAGCACTGACATTTGGTCAAGCTTCAGCTCTCATTAAAGAAGAGGGAGCAGCAGAACAAGCACACACAGTACTTGTTAGAGGCAAATCTCAAGCCTGGTCGATGGCTCTCTGCAACAGAACTTCTCCTGATGTTCCCAAGAAGACTAAAAAATGCACAACTTCCTAACAACATACTAGAAAAGGGAATAAAACTAACTACAGTCCTTAAACGTATAGGCTTGCCATTAGAACAGAAAACGATCCTGCCACTTTGCCCCTAACAGGGGCCAGCAGCATATGCTTAACAGAGAAGCCACCAAAGGATTAAGTCTTCCCTTTTACTTAGGTCCAATCACATCTCTCCATTCAAACAGAGATTACTGTTCAACAGAAAGTCTATTAAAAACGCTGTAGTAGAGCTTCTAAGACCCAGTAAGTATGCTCCTGCAGGGCATCAACAGATCACTAGAAAGAAAAAGCATTGCAGCACATTTAGAAGTCATAAGGAAGAAGCTTAATGCAATATTAACTGGCAAAAAAACCCCCACCCCACATGCAAAATGCTTCAAATAATTTTATTAAATTTAAATTTGCCAAAAACTAATCAGATAGCAGGGGAATGGGGGAAAATAGGGGATAAAAAGGGTGATGGGTACCTATAATAGTATTTTAATGATAACACATTTTGTTTGAAGTGTCACATCATTTAAATGTTATTCAAACTGAAAACTGAATGTGGAATATCTTACCCAAGGAATGGGAAGAAGAAAACAAATACAAACCCTAACCTCACAAAATACTCCAGATGGAGCAATCTTACTGATTTTAATGGGGGGAACACTGTGCAAGGAATCTGCCTTCATGGAGATCCTCAATGAATCCAATCACCTTAAAACTAGAACTAACAGTATTGGTCTCTGATAGAGAGTACTTGGTAAGATTTTCAGTACAAGGCAAAATAATTAGTTATTAGTTAGTCGGGAATTGTCACTCAGTTTAAATGTGGAAAATATATTTGTTTTCTTTCAAATTAAAGGAGATATTTAATTCGTAAGGTGAATAAGCGCTACATAAAGTAACTACCAAGTATAGCATACGGACTTCACAGCCTCCCAAAATTCACAAGCCCTGTTCTCTGATATGAATGCAGAACCAGTACTGTGTCCTACCGCTTTCAAAGGAACCACCTTATAACCCAGATACCCTAATGCCATTTTGATGTCACTCCATTTTTCACCACAGCCTTGCAACTTTGGCCACGCACACAGCCGTGGCCCACACAGACCATCTTTGAAATCATAATGGCTCCGTGATTGTGACCTTTCATGCCTGGTACTATGGCACTTTGTGGATTAAGATATTTTCCACCCCTCTCCCTTACTATTCTTAATAGTTTTATCAGCGAGAGCCCAGATTCCAATTCAATCCTGTATACTATCTGATCACAAGACCAGTCAACTCATGCCGAACAGAAAAAAGACACAGAGCTTACCGGACATGCATGTGATGCTCACCAGGACCAGTTTGGTCTTGTAAGCAGAACAGATGCTGAAAGTAACAAAGCTCCAAACCACCAGCCTGAGCAAAATACTGTCCCCGAGGGTTTAGAAAACAGTAATAATTCAATATTATGTAAAGATTACATATTCAAGCCCTGAAGTAGCAATAGCTACTAAATCTCACCTTTGAGGGTTTGCGGTCTCACAAGCAGAGAGAGCAGTGAAAGGTACCTAATGCTCAGTGGGTCACCAGACTATGCACGTGTATCTAGGTCACAACAATTAAGCCATTTTCTGATTTTCCTGTGCTGATGAGACCCGAACACGAGTTATCACAGCAATCACATACAAACGCAAGGAAAGAGGCGGCCTGGCGCCTCTCCCCCGGCGTTGCCGAGGGGGCCGGGCGGTGAGCGCCCCACGGTTCCCGAGCGTGCCACTTCCAACTCGGATATAAAATGGCTGAGAGATCCAACGACAGGGAAAGGCGGGAGAAGAGCCACCCCGGCGCAGCGGTGTCTCCCGCCGCCCCCCGTCCGGCCGGGGGTGCCCCCTCCCCGCGGGCCGCTCCTCCCAGCCCCTGCGGAAACTTCGCAGAGGGGGAACCCCGAGGGGGGCTGCGGCACACCTGCGCTGCGGCCCCGGGCTGCGATGCTCTCGCTCCCTGCCGGCCTCTCCGCCACCTCCCCCGCCGCCTGGCCGCCCCCCGGGGGCCCATGTGGAGCCGGCTCCGGCGAGCCCGGACCCGCCCTGCCCCCGCCGCTCACCTGAAGGCGGGCCCCTCCCCCGGAGCCCGGCCGTGGGGGGCCGCCGCGATGCCGCCCCTTTTGTTGAAGAGCTTCTGGAGCAGGGTGGGGGCCATGCTGCCGCCCTGCCCCTGCCACCGCCCCGCCCGGCGGCGGCCCCACCGCGCCTCTCGCAGAGGCTCAGCGGGCGGCAAGCGGCGGCGGCGGCGGCAGCATCCCCGCCGCCGCGGAGCCGCCCAGCATTGCGCGCAGGCGAGGCGAGGGGAGCGCCGGCCCGTTCAGCCGCGCCGCGTCGCTCCCGGCGGCCGCCCGTCACCTGACCGAGGGGCCGGGGCCGAGCCCGACCGCCCGGCGGCGCTGACAGCTGCCTCCCGCCCGCCGGACAGGGCACGGCACGGCACGGCGCCAGCAGCCGGGCGACGGGGACGGGGACGCGAAGGCGCCGCGCCCCTCAAGCGTTCCCCATTGGCTGCGCGGCGCTCCCTGCCCCGCCCCCCAGCACGTGGTAAGGCGGTGGAGGCAGGCTTAAAGGGCCACGGGCCTGCCCCGCGCTGGGCGGTGGCCGTTGGGGACCTGGCGGGGGGCGGGGCAGAGGGGCGTGGGCTTCCGCGTGGGCTTCGGCAGCCTGTGGGCCCGTGGGGGTGTGCAGCTACACACGGTGCGGGTGTATCGGCACGCGTATTGTACCTATGTTACAGAGACGTAGTAATAAGCATGTGCATGTATATTTCTAATGTGTATTTCACAATACGTTTCCCTGTCTATAGGTTTATGTGTGCGTACGCACACGCGTACACACGCCTCCCCTGTATACGCACACGTGCAAATCACGTATTTGTGATTTACAGCCACATTTGTGGGCGCTGAAGCAAGCGTGAACAAACCGCCCCCTGTGCCAGAAGGGCCCTGACCGCCAAGCACGGTGGCGGCGGCCACGGCAGCGTCCTCTCCTGCCTCACGCCAGCCCGGCCCACGGCCCAGCTGAAGTTCGCTGGCTTTTCGGGAGCTCACGTCCCTTGTTTTGCTCCACGCACAGTCACCAGTCCGGGAAAGTTTTAATCTGATGTGTTTTCTAGTCCTGGTCTCTGTAACGGAGAGACTCCCAGGCATAAAAATTGCACAAGGAGCGCGATTCCCTTTGGGAATCTGAACTTTGACATCAGTCTTTGGCCAGGCAAGTGAGAACGTTTGTGCGGGAAGGTAGCTCTGCCGAGACGGTGCCTATTTTCACTCGTTTCTCTCTAACTGACCTATTTCATTCACAAAATAATTATATAATGCTGCTGCATTTGGGGGTCACTTGGAGCTTTATGTTTGTTTGTTCAATCTGGGGGAAAGGGCTGTGTGCGTGGTTTTGCCCAGCAGCAGGATGACACCACCACGCACCCACCAAGTGAACACAACTTCAAATGCTCCTTTTTAACCAGCCAGGTAGCTGCACAGTGTGGTGCAGCAAAAAAACCCCCAAACCAACAAAACCATCAGAATCACGATAGCTTCCTACTCTTTTCAGGAAACTTGGAGATGAGACATGGGGAATGGCAATCATTACAATACCTGTAATGGATCATTACAGTAGCTGACTGCAAACTCAACATCTAGTAGTGGCAGAAGAGGTGGAGGACATGCTGGTGCTTCGAAGCCAGCCTTGCAGTGGCTGGAGAAGCTGATTTCTCTTCAAAATAAAAATCAAGAGATAACTGTCTACTGGCCTGATGATCTGATCAGCCGCTCCCTCTATAACACCAGATTGAATCTCATAATGCTCGGCTGACCCTGTCTGGAGGTCCGTTCTCAGAAGGGATCACCGTTTTGAAGGCTCTCAGCCACTTCATCTGCAAGACTGAATACCCAATGTAAATATTTCAGCTTGGATGTTCTTATTGCTTTTCATTCTTTACTTCTGCCATCATCACCAAATGCCCCCAGTCATTAAGGTCAATTCACTCAACCGAAGCTGAAGGACAGAAAAGTAAGGGTACAGTGATGATAGTACACGGAAAGGGAAGTGAATAGCAGGGTGTGGCTGGACAAGATGAAAGACATCATGCCTGACATAGTAATCAATGCAAATGAGAACCTAGGCGTCCAGCTCCAGAAATAAGCACTGGACTGTATTTCTCAAAGAACAGTCTTGAGGAACCTAAAGTTGCAAACACCACGGCTGCCCCACCTGTGTTAGCAAGTAGTGCTGACCAGTGGGGGCAGAATCATAGGCTAACCGGTTGTCTTACAGAGCCCGATGTCCACATCACAAACATTTTACAGGGTTTTATTTTGGACTAGTCGTAATCTGGCCCTGTCAGCAGGATGAGTGTCAGTGGTTGGAGCTCAATTAATGTGTTTCTGAAAAACATCTGGTTTAGTTTCATCTGAAAATGATTCACTTGTATGCCCAGATGCCTCTCCAAAATGAGAAGCAAGACAAAAATGCAAAAAAGACAAAGCAAAAACAGCAGTGTAAATGCACCCTACATGTTGGCTGATGCGCAGTGCAAAATTAGTTCTCGATATTTTCTGTTAACGTGTGTGACAGTCACTATGATCTGAAAATGATAACAAAACATTAGGACACTAGTGTTCTGAAGGTTATTTCTGAAAAAAAATAATGGGGGAAACACAGCAGAATCAGCAAAGGATTACAAAACAACTTTCATGGTCAGTATGTGCTGTCCCACCCCAAACAGTTTGGCTAGAAGG
Source organism: Grus americana (assembly GCF_028858705.1). Lineage (NCBI taxonomy): Eukaryota > Metazoa > Chordata > Aves > Gruiformes > Gruidae > Grus > Grus americana. Next base: position 45,745,323 of record NC_072855.1, read on the forward strand.
AACACCTGGCAAAGCAAACGTGGTGATTTTTCACTGACCCATGAGTGCAAAATATGAGCAGATGTAAAGAAAAAAGCCATACCATCTGTCAAGCAGAGACCATTTACAGCAAGACAGTGTGTCTACAGCCCTCACTCTTTGAAGAAATATAGGAAATAAAAATGTGGCATATGAGAATCAAAACCTTATTTGTAATATTCTAACTAAGGGTCAAACTCTTTGTGTGCAGAGAAAGACAATGTAATTGATGAAACTTCAGTCAGAAAAGCAGCCAGATTCTTGATGTAGCAATAGATGGGACTTGGTTAGAAAGTTGTCAATACATAAAAAGGATCATTCACATCCTGGAATAGCTGAATGCTTGGATAAGTATTTATATGTTTCATCGAGCATAAATCTCTCTGAAGATTCTCTCCTGAGAATGTAGGAACAAGGTTTTATAGCCAGGACAGGCTGGGTTAAAAGGCAAGTCTCCTAAGTCACACTTTGTCTCCCCATCACTTAGACCTGGATGAAACGCTGAACTCTCTTATGGCTGCTCCCCTTCCACCCCGCTCAGTCCTGAATGCACAAGTCCAAAATGCTCCTAAACCTCTGTTATCAGAACTAGGCTTTGGAGGAACCACAAAAAGAAGCCAGAGGCCGGAACAGGTAAGCTCTGAAGATTTAACAAAAAGTTTGTTAATCCAGGATGCTAGTTAATGACTTACTGCTTAGTGTAGTGATGCATGCTAAGTTACATGAACACAGCAAGTCTTGCTACACTTTGCAATGTATCAGCAATACTCTGGATTCTGTAAAATAAATAAAAACTGACTTTTATTGCCACTTCAAACATGCCAAGTAAAATGTGGTATCAAGAAATGTCTAGAATTATTCTCTCTCCATACTGTTATTATTACTATTTAGCACAGTAAATCTTAAATTACTTTCCACAGAGAATTTTAAAACCTATTATAAAATGTATTCCACTTTGCAAACAGGGACAGAAACTGACAGAATGGGAGAGCCTGGGATTGCAGCCCCCTGCAAACCAGCTTACTCATCCTTCACTGAAGGGAGCGTTACATAAATTGCGCTGTTGCTGCAGCAACTTTTCCTGGCCCCTGAACAGTGCCACAAACGTGCTGCCTTAATATAGCTAAGCAGTTTCACTCTCTTTTTGCATAGAAGATACAGTCAGTGGAAAGACAGTTTAAAGGGAAATATTATTTGTTTCAAAAATACTGGGAAGTATTGATGTATGTAATGAAATATTTGATTTTCAATAGTCTCTGGTGTGAAAAATAGAGAGAAAGGCCAGATAAGGGGTGTCTTCTTTTAATCACCACAATATAAATATCGAGTAATATGGTGAGGACTGGACTGTGTGAACATAATAGATATTTACAGTCCTCTGAAGTCACTACTGTTAACTTATGTATCTTCTCAAATTTACTAAAGCAAAGGTACACTACTTTTTCCTCCAGAAGAGCCTGAAGATATACGTACCTGTGAATGTTCAGACGCTTGTTTAGAACCTGGTTTGGTTCCTCTCTACAACAGTTGTTAGTGTTGGTAAGATTGTATTTCTAAGCCTTCAGACCGGGATTCCATCCAAAGCCAAGCTGGAAATCCATATGTCCCAGGTTTTCAATGGCAAAATCTGTAGTGGGATTTCCCACTTGCTGGTTGCACTCTTGTCTTTAAATCCATGCTGATGTAGTTCACCTTGGACTCCATCCTACCCACATTAGATGCAGACCAAAAAGGCTTTCTATAAAAAAAAAGAATACAGTCATCATAATTGATATTTTAATACCTTTTGGTGATAACTATGATAAACAGCATTATACATTTACATGAAATTGCAGTAATATACAGGACATAAATTTGTATCAAACGTGAGGACAGGAATTTAGCAACAAACCCCACATCCCACATCAGCACTGCAGCAACAGCGGCCAGAGGCTAGCTAACACTTTGGGCCTCTCCTCCTTGCAAGCCATGGCTTGTACTGTTATCAGAAGTCATAGGCACTCTCTGCCAGGCCTCCTCATGTCCCAAGGTCCTAAATGCTATTCTGCTTATTTGCCTCTAAAACATGCTCTAAGCAGATCTAAAATATATAGCTAAAAAGTCTGCTTATTTTTGCTTGGTTCTTAGCTAAACCATTTCTTTAGCGATCAGCATATCTGAAAACTAGTGATGAGTAAACGCATGACTTTTCTTTCAATTCTGTCATATTATGTCAGCTCTGTGTAGACAATTTTCTTTTTAAAACATCCTGAGACAAGAACATATGGTTCTTTCATTGTTAAACATGGCATTTTAATTCAGCTTAGAGGAATCAGCTCAGAGTCAGTAACAGTTCAGTATGGGTTTAATCTGGGACCTCTTTATTCAGCTTTACGCAGAAAAAGACTTGGTGCAGATGGAGAACAATAAGCCTGATGATGACAAAACAGATTTATGTCTCCCTCTCCTGTCCCATGTCTCTGTCATGTAGGTGACATGCTTGATGTGCCAGGTCACATGGGAATAGCACATGATGTACCCCGTGTGTCACACGGCAGAGGAAAGGCTGAGTGGTTGCTCCATTTCACAGCAAGCAGTGAAAGCGTCCTCACCAAGACTTGTTACCAAAAAAATTGCATATTGGAAGTTTCTTGGTAGCTGTTCTGAAAAGCTGGTGAGGTATGTGTTTCAGTCGCTTGGACCCTATTCTGAAGCTACAATTCAGCCCAGTGAAAAATCCACAAACATATGATTACTCCTATACAAACCAAAATGGCTTTTAATATCCTTAGAAAAGGCAGTTCTGCACTGAGACAAAGCGCTTACCTTCTGGTGGAACATACGTGTTTAAGCTTCTGTTTTCTTTGCAGTGCGAAATACAGACTTAAAGGTGAAAAAAGAAGCAAGAAAAAGAAAAAAAAAGCAAAAAATCCTAGTCTGAAAATATAAATATTTGCCCATTTTACACGATCAGCAACAATTATAAATAATCTTAATTTTACAGTTTATTCGTTCGTGAATGCTATTTGACAGGCTAGAATGGTTATGAAATAAATTTGCTTATTGGGTCTTCCATCAGAGTACAAGTTTTAGAATGATATATGCATTTCTATGCATTTATCAATGATAGCTTCTTTAGTCAGGGAGGGAAGAAGAGGTAAAACACAAGATTCTATAACTGGTTGGACATATGAGATCCACAGCCCTTTGGCTGGTCTTGAGTTCAGTTAGGCTGGAGTGTCATACTCCAGCAAGTATGATGTACTTGGTGGAGTGGAGACCTGTACTTGAAGCCAATGGCTTCAAGTTTTTAGCACTCCCAACACATATTTATTTAATAATAATAATAATAATACTCAAACTAATTTTACTGGGGAGCCAAAGCTGTATGTGCAGAAAAATAAGTATCTGAATTAAAACATTTAACAGATAAGTAAATATAGGAAATATTTTGGTGATAGGAAATATTTTTAAACTACAAGATCATGAAGCATTAGAGGATCACAAAGGCAATTTTACTGCTTGAAAACAGATTTTAGAGGACTTTATAAAGTAAGTCTGACTTTGAAAGAGATTATTTATCTATCGATTTAGTGTACAGCTTAACACATTAATTTGAACATTAAATCACTCAGTAAATTCTTGACAGAAGTCACACTATATTTGTTTTTTACGATCTGTCAATGACTATAAATTAATGTGTAGCAATTATGCAACTGCAATGCTTGAGATTCATTCAGCTCACATATTTTCCAGAATCTACTACTGACACTGAGAAAGTTGCTTAATTTCTCGCTTGTTCAGCTCACATTTGCAAATTAGCACAGGGATTGCCTCTCTCTTTGTACCTCTGAAGCACCTTGCACATAAGGACTTCTGAGCAACTACTGCAATATGAATTACTAATCTAGAATCTAGACTATTCCAACTTGGCCAGAAAAAAAACTGCAGGGAGTGCGTCAGTCTGCTCCTAGAAGAATGAATCACTGCTTCTTCTTGAGAGGAAGCTGCCAACAGCTCTTGCGGGGGACACACACCACCAAAACACACTTTACTCCCATGTCTGCTAAAGAAATCTCTTCTAGACCGTACTGGCTTGGCTAGCAACTGCTTCACTGAGATCACTTCCACACCACTGCACCTCACCTATGCTAAGTGTAATGATAAAAATATCTCAGCCAGCGTCCATGGCCAGATGCCTGGTGACTTACTGATGACTCAAAGCTCTGGTGGCCTTTGACATTGTGGAGCATGTGAAATCCCTGACACAGCTGCATGACCTGGCTCAGAGAGAGAAATGCCTTAGCATGGTTCCACTGATTCCTCACTGAGTGTTCCCAGATGGTAGCAGATGGCTTTTCCTTCTGTTAAGGGTTCCCAGATGTTAATATGCAACAGCACTCGGTGCTGATCACCTCTTCTCTCCAACATCTGTACAAAGGCTGTGGGAATGATCACGATGCAGTATATGGACTGCAATGTTATTAATATCAATGCTGCTTTATCTTTTCTTTCAATTTGGGAATTACAACTGCCCTCTGACACGTCTAATATTGAGAACATACCGAGAGAGATGAAAACCAGCTTGATGAAGCTCAAGTCCAAACCTATAAAGATGACATGAGTTAGAGGAGAAAGCCTTTGGATGATACAATGAATCCAATGAATTGTAGAGATTTCTGGGATGGATTAGAGAAGTCAAAGGAATAGAGAGGCTCATTTTGATCAGCAGCATTCCCAGAAGGACATAAGTTTGTGAGAGTCAGAGGCCAGAACTCTTCTGCCCCTTCTGCTTTTGCCTCAACACATACCTTGCCTTCGTAATGCCAGCGAGCATAGGATGTGGCCGTGCTGACCGTTCCTCTGCTTGGGAATTCGGCACCTTGAGGAGCCCCAGCAGTTTGTTGACAGCATTCACATCCCTTGGTCAACACAAGTGGCTGAAAGAGACTATTTGCCTTGGAGCAATTATCGTGATACTCATACTTTGGGAAGAAACACATTTTGCTTTCAGACCGTAATAAGACTGGAGTTACTCAGTGTTTCTAAACATTTATGTGGCGACAGTCACTTCTGACAATTTGCCGATTTTTCCATGGGTCACAGCTTTTCACACAGCCTGCGTTTCTCTCATAAAACAGAAAGCCTGGCAAGATCAAAAATCCCTCTCCTTGCCCGCCCTTCCAGGCCTCCTGTGTGTGTTTATATCCTCAAGAAAGAAACGTGGTTTCTTGGCAGATTATCTCCAAGTCATTGAGGGCTGCTTCCAGGCGGGACGCAGAGGCAGACCTTTCCCGCAGGCCATCTGCGGGACCCTGCCTCCGCCGTGCGGCACCCCGTACCCAGCAGGCCGCCACCGCGGGCGGCCCTTCCGCCCGGCGCCTCGGAGAGCGGTGCGAGGCCACGCCGGGAGCACCGAGAGGCGCCCGCGACGCAGCCGCCCCCCCCGCCGCCCAGCGCCGCCGGCCGAGGCGCCCAGCCCGGCCACGCTCCCTCAGCCTCGCCTCACAGCGACGGCCCGCGCAGCCATTAACTCGGGGACAGGTTTCCTGCCCCTCGGCGGACACGACCCGCTCCGCCACCCGCCCGCCCCGCCGGTGGGAGGAGCGGGGAGCGGCCCCGACCCCGCGGCCGCCGGAATCGCGGGCGGCCAAGCAGGCGGAGCCACCGCGGCAGCGGGCAGCTGCGATATGTCGCACCCGTCCCCTCTCGCCCGGCCCAGCAAGCCCTGCAACCCCCGCGCCTTCTTCGATGTGGACATCGGGGGCGAGCGAGGTGGGGAGGGGGCGGGAAGGGGCCGTCGCGGCGGGGATCCGGGCCAGATCCGCGCGGTGGGGCCGGGGCCGGGCGGGAGGGCCGGGGCACCCGTGTGCGGAACGTGGGGGGCCCGGGCCGGGTGGGGGGGAGCGGCGCGGCTCATCCCTGGGCCGGGCCGCGGGGCAGAACGTTCGCAGAGGGGAGGGACGGTTGGGCTCCGGTGGCGCCGGGCCGGGCGCTGTCCCCGCGGACTGCGAGCACAAACACGCGGCCCCGGGGAGGAGGAGAAACGTGGCCCCGCCGCGAACGGGCGGCCTGTGGGGCGGGAAGGGGCCTCCTGCTGAGGCTTCCCCGCCAGAATGAACAGGCCCGAGGAAATAAAAAGGCAACAACATGGCTGCATCGGCACCCCATCCCCCGTGGCTTCCCAGCCGAGGGACATACCCATGGGCGATGCAGGGGAGCCTATACCGCCATCAGTGACCCTCTGCGACACGTTCTCTTTACAGCCTCACCCTGCCAAGTGTGGCAGACTGACACGGTGCCCCGCACCATATAGGTCCCCGGTGTACCTATGGCGGTGGCCTGCGCCTACACACGTACTGCCACGTGCTGTCGGTGTGCCCAGCTCGGCCTCCGTCAGGGTGACCCACTTGTCAGGCTGCGACGCCTGCCTTCAAGCTGTGGTCCCCCGCGCCACGTCCTGGGGACGTGCTCTGGGCCTTACCTGGCTGCTGCCGCGGCCGGCCGGAGCTGTCCTGGGCCGTGGTGGGCTCCGGAGGTAAAAGTGCGGGCAAACGGGCGGTCCCAGTCATGCTCTTGGCATCGCCGGTGTTGCCAGAGGTCATTTGAGAATCTGGGCAAACGGTCAAAATGGAAATAAGAAAACAGCAATGTGGAAGCTGGGGTAATATTTGAAAGCGTAGGTTTTCCAAATTTGCATGGGTGAAGACAGATGCTGCCTTTGTGTCAAGATGTTGCCTCTCATTTATTCATTCTGCTACTCAAAAGAATAAAAGAAGAAAGTCTGTAAGATGATTTGCCTTTTATTGATTTTCAGTTGTCTAATTTGTTTTCATTCCTGTATTAATTAGAATTAATATATTTACATTTAGCTTCCAGTAGAGTGGAGTTACGTTAACTAATTGACTGTGAGGCTGATGAGAAAACAGGAGCATCAACTGATGGCGGCTGCTAGGAGCGAGGAGTAGCTCTCCGAGAAGCCAGTTTGTGAAAAGATGAGAATTTGACACAGAATCCATTTATCGACTATTACAGGATCTGTTAGCTAGTCAGGTTTCACTTCCTTTGGTTAAAACATGTACATTTTTGGATTTAATAATTGTAATGTCTGTAGCTGTAAATAACCATCATTCATAAGCATGTTAAGTATTACTGTGTCTTATTAAAATTGGAGTTTAAGAGAATGAGGAGTAAGGTTGGTGTACATGCTTGGCATAAGCAAAATAAAGCCAATAAAAGTCTCCACAAACCAGTCTTTTTTATTGTATCTATTTTTGATTGAACAAGCTACATATCTATGTTAAAATAGACATAAAATAAGTATGCGTGTTAAAATACATAATTTGGCTTTAATATATGTGTTTGTGATTTCCCATGCACTTTTTTTGGCAGAAAATGCCTTTGGAATTTTTGGTTGTTTTTGGCAGAATCTGTCTTTATTCCCCTAAATTATTCTTGATAGTGGAATTCATTGTTGGTAATAACCTTGCTAAAACCTTGCTAAAAACCTAATGTCACTCTGCTAGCAATTGCACCAAAATGTAAATTTAACAGTAACCTAAATAAAAATAATCAAGTCTGAAACATTAATTTCCTTTGCCCTATAATGCTCAACACATGACCATGCTAAGCACGGAACTTAAAAATATGTCTCATTCTCTCTTTGTCATTTCAGTTGGACGCATTGTCTTTGAATTATTTGCTGACGTTGTACCTAAAACTGCTGAAAATTTCCGTGCGTTATGTACAGGGGAGAAAGGAACAGGGCCTACCACTGGAAAACCTCTCCATTATAAAGGATGTCCTTTCCACAGAAGTAAGTTCTATGAAATCCTCTGGTTTCCTGTTGGTAACAGAAGTCCTCCATTATCAGTGTTTGAAATAATGTTAAATAATATTTTGGAGCACTTGTTTAAGAAATAACTTGATTGAAAGTAAATTTTTGACTTTTTGATCCTGCTAGTGACTAGATGTTTTAACCATGCGTTAACAATAGTAAACTCTAAATTTACTAGTAAGTTAGCAATAGTAAAACTAGTTTGCTACGAGTTGTGAATAGGTTGAAAGGGATTTCAGGTAAAGGATTAAATATCAAGTGATGTCCACTTAACTGAAAAGGAGTACTTAGGGGAGACTTGATAAATAAAAGGTGGTTTTCGCATCTTTAGGTACAAGTGCTGGTGACAGGGATTGCTCTTCATCTCTGAATTGTTTTTCTTCCTGCCTTTCCCATCTTGCTGCTATATTTTGTAATTATTTTCTTTTACAGTTATTAAGCAATTCATGGTCCAGGGTGGGGATTTCTCAAACCAAAATGGCACAGGTGGAGAAAGTATATATGGTGAAAAATTTGAAGATGAAAACTTTCATTATAAGGTACTCTATTGAAAATACTAATTGTATTCAGTTTTTGAAGTTTCAGCGATTCTAATTTTTCTACAAGTTCAGAATCAGTGCTCTTTAGTCCAAGGTTAACATATTTTTAAGCAGTGGAAAGAATGTGGCAAAAAAATCCCCAAACTGGTTTGTCCTTAAAGTCTTTGTTGAATACAGAACAAATACATGTATGAATACATCCAAAATGAGGTCAACCTCATTAAGACAAAGATAACTGCAGTTTAAATTTTCTTCTTAATTGCACCATCAGAAATTCATTTGAAACACTACTTTAGTTCTCACTGAAGTAGGGATATTATTTTAAGAGTGGGAAATTTTGTCACTCTGAAGTATATATAGCATATTAGCATTAAATGGATTTTTTTTTTTTCATATACTACTAACATTCATAAGATTAGATGTGGGAAGTACCTTTCTTATTTCAGAAGCGGGGAACTCATGGTAGATTGCAGAATTAATCCAAAGGAAAATTTAAAAGAAAGCATTTTCCGTACTACAGTTATTTTCAATGATAGGAAAAGTAAAAGGCTGTTTATGAATAGCTTTTTTTTTACCCAAAATGTTGGAAAAATGTGCTGTGAGCAAAGCAAGTTTTTTGAATATGCAAAGGTCTCAATTTGAAGATGTCATTTTAAGAGATGCTGGCTTTGATGGCAGAAATTCCTACCCCTCCCATTACTTATTCCCATTCACGTATCAGAGCTCAGTATTTCGTCACTAGCAACCATTAGTGCAGTCCCACAAGCAATTTTGTCAGCCCAGCTATGGGAAGAGAGGAAGGAGCTGTTCTGCAGGAGTAGGAGAGATTACTCCAGTAGTGTTCTGTTGGCTAGGTGCAATTCTAGCTCTCAGCTGTACAACCTTTTCCCAGAGTTCCTGAGCCAAATCCTGGTTGAAAGATTCAGACCGTATGACTGGATGAACACCTCAGGCAAGGACTTCTCCCTGCCGCCATGGAAAGCCAAACACTGTATGGGAAAACAGTTTTCAAAACAGCAGGTTCTTCGAAGTTGTAGAGACTATAGGGACAAACCAGATGCTTAAATACAGCTGTTTCAGACTGTTATCTCAAACTAATCAACCTCCCATTGAGCGCTGAGGTCTACTTTACAGCAGTTTCTGCTCCCCTCCCCTCTGTGCTGTCATACTCTTTTTTTTTTTTTTTTTTTTTTTCCCCTCCCCTCCTCCCCACAGTATCAAGTTTCCTGGGAATACCACAGTTTGCATGCTTCAGTCATGTACTAGTGTCTTGGTATAACATACTGGCCTACGTTAAACAGAGTTCCTTGCACTTAATAACCAGATCAACCTGGGGACAATAATATCTTAATGACTGTGTCTTGGCAGTTTAACAACAAGAGATTCACAACACATACAAAAAGTACATTTTTGCAGGACGAGTGAAAATGAAATAATCTGTGTGATGGAGCAAGATAATTCTTATTTCAAAGAAGGAAAAAGTACTTATGGGAAACAAGATCAAGCTAATATCTTTTCACATTGGGCTGTTTAATATTTTTTTTTTTGTTATTTTGTGGCCTGGTAGCATGAGCCAAAATAATTAGATGGTGAAAAATCCCAACAAAATAAAAACTGTCTCTCTAGGAAAGTGAAGGAGTTAACCACCGCCCCCCCCACCTTTAAATAATAAAGACCACAATCCCCTAAAAGCCCCAGTTCTATGACATACTTTGTGCGAGTAGCCTTTATAAAATTAACAATACATACCCATCTTGACAGTGTAACATTAAAGTTGGTTTAAGTGGTGTTTTGCTGTTTCTTGAGGCCAGTGGTCTTGAATAATCCAGTGAGGAACTTCACGTATCTCTCAGGTGATCTGTGTAAACTCAGCAGCTGTGCAGGAGATAGAGTGTACAAGCAGCAGACAGATGTTACAGCATCCAGTCACGCATGCGGCTCTGCTTGCTAGGCTGCAAGATGCAGAGCGAGGCATTTGCCCTCTTCAGTTGCAATAGGTAAAATTAGTTGCCAACTGTAGGTAACTGGTTTACCACATTGTCCTTGCTATATATATTAATAATTGCCTTACAGAATCTTATGTATGGTTTTATAACAGACCTTTTATATGTTGGTTGTGATTTTTTTCCCCCAATGCAGCATGATAAACCAGGGCTGCTGAGCATGGCAAACGCAGGACCTGGTACTAACGGCTCTCAGTTCTTTATTACAACGGTGCCTACTTCTCACCTGGATGGGAAACATGTGGTGTTTGGCCAAGTGATCAAAGGAATGGGTGTAGTTAAAATACTAGAAAACGTTGAAGTAAAAGGAGAAAATCCTGCTAAGGTAAGCAAAATCCAAAGCACTTAGGGATGATGTTTATTCTTCCATTATATGATGTATATTCATTTCTTCTCAATGCTTGGTGTAATGTTTAGAACTATTAAATGTTAACCAGTTATTTTTACTAGCAGTGTTAATTTCCATTTTACTGTCCGTGTTAAAGAGGCTTTTGTTCTTTTGCTGTAAATTTCCTCTGCACAAACAATTGATTTATTCAACACAGCTGTGAGGGTTGAAGCCTTTATCAGGGTGGAAATACACAGTTAGCAGTGTACGATGGATGATGAAATTAAAAGGTAGAATTCACAACCCTATCTAAATGATATGTAATTCTTACTAATTTTCTATCAGAAGTTGTATTTCTGGAAAAGCCATCAGGGTGTAAGACATGTCAGTTTGTGGTGGTTTGAAAAACTAATACCTCTAACTTTAAAAGACTTGGCAGTTTCGGAAAGAACTGTCGTCTTAATGTAGTAGAACTTCCATGTCTTGTGTTTTGCTGCAGCTCAGCTTGCTGCCAGTTCTTCTTCCAGCCTCTCTGTGGAGCATGGGTATGGTGTTCTTGGAATGCTGCTCCTCTGAAGGCAACACTTTCTGTGATAAAAGCCTTTTGATGAGGATAGGCTAACGATGTGATGGGCTTCTGAAATCAACGCACCCAAACAACAGATGAAAAAGCATTTTTTACTGAATTTCGAAGAGCACTCAGAAGTTACAACTTTTTTTTTTTTGGAAGTTGTCTTAATAAGCAATACTTCTATTTGCACTTTTGTTTTTTTCAGTTGTGCGTCATTGCAGAATGTGGAGAGTTAAAGGAGGGAGATGATTGGGGAATTGTTCCCCAGGATGGATCTGGAGATGTTCATCCAGATTTTCCTGAAGATTCAGATATAGACTTGAAAGATGTAAGTATTTTTCTTTTAAGGTACTTATTTTATAGAATGCAAGACTTGTAGGTAATCTGAGTTACATGGTGTCTGTGATGATGTTCATTAAGCCTTTTTTCTTAAGAATTGATCGAGGTCCAGATTAAACGGTGACATTCAATTTTAGGAAAGAGAATGCTGTGGGAGTGGATAGCTGTCTCATTTTTCCAATTCTAATTGCAGCTGATGTATTCCCCAGTAACTAAAACCACAATTACTTACAGTTATTACACTTAATTTTTTTCTGTTGTTTCTTTTTACTTTTGTTTGTGCTGTAGTGACAAATTGCAATTACTGTAACGTCATCCTGCAGATGACTAACTTACGTTGTACCTACACACTTCTCTGCAACTTTTTAAATACCCACCCTTAAAATTATTTTGCCTCACTTACTAGAAATAATAAAGGATCAACCTTTTTAGAAGATTCTTATTACATCAGAGCTAGTTGTTCTCAATTCCCAGTAGTTGTTTGCTTTTGAGGCTGTTCAAACTGAAGGAACACTTGTTGGTGAGAGAGAGGGAGCAGACTGGTGAAAGCAGCTCTTCTGCAGGTTTTTACTGTATCATGAAAGTGAAATAGACAAACTGTGCAAATGAAACAGTGATTTGTGAATCACTGAAACCAGGGCAGAAGGGGGAAAAAGGGGGCTGCATGTGTACATTCCAAATACAGAATTAGAATAGTAAAAAAACCATTACAGCTAGAAACCAGAAACTCCTCCCATCTGGCTATTAAGAAGCACTTCAACTTCTGAAAATGTTTTTGGATAGGACTTGCTGTGCTTTAGAACTGAAGTTGGCAGGTGCCTGCCTCCTTTAACTTTAAACTTGTTCATATAAATTAAGTATAGAAACCACGGTGACATTGGTCTCATGCTGTGATCAGGTTTTTTTTTTTTTCAAGGTCATTAATTCTAGTAGAGTAGAAGTGTAAACTGATAGTGTTACAAATAGCAGTATATACATTTGTCTCAGCTTAAGACAACTGTGGTATAGACAGCAGTAATTATAAACTGTTTATTGCCACTGGAAAAGTAACTTAACACTTGAAATGTATGCCACTCTGGAAATAGAAATGATGGATTTGATAAAGACAGGCAGTTGTCTTTTTATCCTTTCATAGGTGTTTGAAGTGTTTTGAGAGAAAGAGAATTGTGTTGATACAACTTCTAGTTTGAGAGTGTGTAGAGTTCAGGTGACTTACACTGTTTTGAGAGCAGAAGACAAATTTTTCTTGGGAATAAGGCAGTCTTGGTTGAATACTTTGTTAACGTTTTCTTTTCTATGAATAACAGTCAGTGCGTTTATATATAGTTCTGAGTGGTAGCAGCGTTTAGGGGAAGGAGTTGAACTGCTATGTTGTCTCTGGTATTTTCTCACCCTTTATACTGTAGAAAACCCATTAGGAATTTAATCTTTCAGATTATTGTGTTACATAGAGAATATTATAGGAGTGGTTTGAAGCTAGTATTTTTCTAAAATTGAAATATTTTTATTCTGAGATTTTATGATAATCTTTGAAAGAGGATGGACATGGGATCCTACTATTAAGTAAATCAAGACTTCTTTCATAAGTACATTCATGCTTTATATTTTCCATCTATTTTATTAGGTTGACAAGATTGTGGCCATAGCAGAAGACATAAAGAATATAGGAAATACTTCCTTCAAATCGCAAAATTGGGCAGTGGCAGCTAAAAAGTATAGTAAAAGTTTACGGTAAGGCTATCATCATTCAATCAGGTAGTTTCTGTAACCCAAATTAATATTGCTATCAAGCAATGATATGTGCATTTAAAAAGTGCCTGTTGCTGTGCTTTTTTCTATTAAAAAAAAAAAAAGAAAAAAGAGCCTTCTGAATCTCAAACATCTGGTTGATTTTTAGGTACTTATTCAAGTAGATCTTCTACTCATTGCTAGGTAAGAGCAACAGGCAAGAGGTATTGTTCCGAACGGACTAAAAGCTCCTTTTTTAATACTCTTGCTGAGCTGGTGCATAACTGGGAAGAAAGCACAAAAGTATGCAGGGTAGTTAATGGACAGGAAGGGAGGGGAAACTCCTTTAGAAATCAGAGAAAAAGCAGGTTTAGGAAATTGGTAAGTTCGAGAGAGTAACCCCCAAATGTGACACTTAATAATTCATTATTATTTTTCTGAGGCTCCATACCATCATCCTGACTCCATATGTAATTCAGACTTGCCTTCAAAATCATGGTCGTTCTGCTTTTGTCTCCATACTGCTCCTTTCTTCTTACCATGCTTTTTGCTTTATGTATATGAGCTTCTCCTAAAACCTCTTTTTTTTTTTTTTTTAAAGTTATACTGACCCTTATCTCTACCTTCTTAATAATCACTGGTTAACTAGCAGTAACAATAATGATTCATATTACTGATTTCTTTGACTTGGAAGCTCTAATTTTTTTTTTCCAGAATGGTTGTGGTCTTTCATGTTTTGGTGTGATTTATAAATATTATAGGTGCATTCTGTTTGTTTTGAACATAACACAGTTTTGTATTATAAGTCTCCTTAGCTTTTTACCCTTTTCTCTGTTCTGATTTTCATCTTTTGCATGATGCCTGGCAAGTGGAAAAATCACTGGGACTATGTCTAATTTACTTTTTAAGTATTGCTTCTTTCTGTGGTCCAAAGCTGTATACAAAGCATGCAACGCTCAAAAGATAGGGCATGCAAAATTTGGACTTACACAGGCACTGATCTGCAAAGACGGCATTAATCATGGCATGCTTAAGATGTGAATGTATGCAAACACATAATTTCTATTTTTTAAATAAAACCCACGTAAGTTTTATCTAGTAGGCCATTAAAAGAGTTAGAACTTTTATATCCACAACAGACCTTTGCCACTTGAAATAAAAAACTGACAGCATTAGCACACTGTAAATTAAGAATGAGATACAGTTTGCCTATCAGAGATGCAGTAAATGATTTGGCTTAGTCCCAAACCAGTGTCAGTTTTGAAGTTCAGGAAAAAAGTCATGAAGGAAGACAATGGAAAGAAGGCGGAGTTACTAATGCTCGTAAAACACCCTCCTTTACAAAGTAAAGTTAGCTTCAGATTTTAGCCATAAATGCCTACATTAATAAAAAAATTACTGAGGGAAGTGAAGGAGAGATGAAGTTTCCACGAACGTGGAAGGTGCAGTGGTGATGATGACTTTTTGCCACAGATAAGCAACATGTTTTTTGAGAATAAAGAGTTATTGAGATAAATTCTAATGGTTTCATGCCATCTAGAATCGTGCATTTGTCTAAGAAAAAGAATGCAGTTAGTATAGTGAAGGGATAGGAGTTACAGAAAAACATTTTCCAGTGAGTTTATCTTTTTTGTCAGGGTACATCTTATATTCAGGTTAATAAATATTTGTAATAGTGGAATTGAAGCTGCTTTAAAAATTCCAGTTTGGAGAGGCCAGTTCACACATATCTGTGGAAAGATAGCTAAGGGCAGAACAAAATGGAAGTTGCAACACTAATACATGTTCTTTGTAAATCTGTTTTTCTGCAGGTATGTAGAAGCTTCTGAAGCAGTGGCAGAGGAGGTGGACAAACCGAAGTTAAAGAGTGTTGCTTTGACCTGTGTTTTAAACATTGGCGCTTGTAAACTAAAATTGTTGGATTGGCAGGGAGCCATTGAAAGTTGTTCAGAGGTAAACTTAATGTTTAGTATTTTGATTAACAATTGGCCTGTATAGAAAATCGAGACTGAAACTACAAAGTTTTTTTTAAAGAGTCTTCTGACCAGCTTATGATTTGAAAGCAAACAAAGTAGAAGGCTGATTGAGAAGTTAGTAATAACTTTCCAGTATGTGGCTTTTCAAGAAGATTTTGAAATTGAAATAACTCATTAGAAACAAGCTTTAAAAGAGGGCTGTTGCTTACTGCCAGAAAAAAAAATGCACACTGTCATTGTCAGTTTGGTATGCAGAGCTAATTTTGCATTGGAAAGAGTTAAACTGTCTTCAGTGAAAGAAGAATACTTTCTGGAAGACTAGTATAGGCAAAACATTTTACTTGTTTTTAGATTTGATGGTCTTGTATTTTATTAATTGAAGTGACTTTTCTAACTAAAGCCCTTTCAGGTTGACTTAGTAGTGAAATGAAACCAGTGAATAGGAAGGAAGGAGGAAACAATAAATACAGAAATATTGAAAAAAATTAGAATTAAAGGAAAAAAAAGGAAGTGACATAGACATACAGACTGAATTTAGTACATTTGAGGAAACTTTAAATAATTCATTAAAACTGTGAAATTTTGAATGAAGAATGCTCTTATCTGTTAGCAGAGGATCCTGAGCAGCATCTCTTAGGGCTTCATGCTGAAAGCAGGAGTCTTGGCTAATCTGTGTGTGAGGGGTCTTTAGAGAGCTGGCTTGCTTTCTAGCCTGCTGATGGCGTTACCGCATAGAGAACTTTCATAAACCTATATTCAGAATGGACAAATGGGGGACGAGGAAAAGGAAAAAATAAGGAAACTGTGTAATGTTATATCTGCCATTAGAAAATGGTAGAAATTGAAACAGCATGTAAGCATTACATATAGAAATTATTAATCATAATACTTGCCACTGAGGAAAAGAAAAAAACTCTTCCTTTTTTTTAAGATTATAAAATTGTTAGATAAAGGGAATGCCATAGCTGTAATAGACTTCTGTAAGGTATTAGCTTCCATCTCATACGCTGTTTAACACTTGTTATCAGTGTCTTAATCAGAACACCAGTTTCCTAGGATTAACTAGCAGAGTAGAAGGTAATTGTTAATGAGAAACTATTCACTTTTATGATTTCCTAAGGCCAAAAGCATTTTAAATTAACAATCTGTAATACATGCATTATTTGGTGTAAATAAGGAAATACAAACAGCTGAACCTGTTCAAACAAACCTTGCATTAAAATAGCTGTAAGCACAATGGTCAAGCTAAAACCAAGGAGTGCTACCTATGTGTACACGATACAGACACCTAATTTTCTAATTCTTGACACAGAAGAGGCTCTAGGCTTTAGAGCAGACATACCAGGATAAGTGCCCAGAGTAATACTTCCTTTTTATCAAGAATCAATACTGAAGTGATTTAAAAACATCTGGATGCATCATCTAATATCTAATTAATAAAGTTAATAAATGAAATTAATAAAGCCACACATTCATGCAAAGAGATTTCATCAAATCACTAAGAAACTATAGTCTTGAAAATAATCAAAAGACACACTATAGAACTATCTGCAATAAGAAAAAAGAACATGATCTTCACAGGCAAGAAAACAAAACACCTAGCTAGCCAAATTAACTGAGGTACTTTGAAAAAATAATGTAAGTAATCAAATAATGGAACACTCTATTTGTCCAGCCACTGTACTTCCTATTTTGATATTGTCGTATTAGAGCTGGCATATACACATTAGCAAAACCATTCTGCTCAAAAAAGGCATAATGACTGGAACTTGGCAGGGCTCCTGAAGCATGAGATGGATTGCTCGTATGTATCTTCTGAGCCCACCATGAAAAAAGCTTTTCAGGAAATGTGCGTGTTTTCTTTAGGATGCCATAATTTTGGTGTGAAGGAAGAAGCTGCAATATAGAGGTATACCATGAGATTGAAGGTTAGGATAATTTGACCTGCAGCAATACCTTTGCCTTGACAGAGAGAGAAAGAGCAGGTCCATGTTATCCACCTGTATGGTCATCCTTCACATAAGGCCACTTCTGGTGTGGGGATATTAAAACTGATTAGCTAGCTATTCAGTGTGCTACAATATAGCATTCCTTTTTTACACAGTTAATGTTTTGACAGCTTACCCTGAAACCAACTGGGGAGATTGCTGGTGTGAACTGTGCCATTTGCAGAGATGGGAGGCTGTGAAGTGTATGAAATGTTAATGTGACAATTTTATTAAATTTACAGGCTCTTAAAATAGATCCAGCAAATACTAAAGCTCTCTACAGACGGGCTCAAGGATGGCAGGGAATAAAAGATCTTGATCAGGCACTGGTAATGATCACAATATTTCATTTTTTTTTAAAAAGAATCTAAACACTTCATCAGAATATTAATTTATATTTCTCTTTTATTTAAGGCTGATCTTAAAAAGGCTCATAAAATAGCCCCTGAAGACAAAGGTAAAATAAAGCTTTTTCTTTATAAATTCTTTACTTTTTTTTTTTTTACAAATGTAGAAAAGTAACCAGGGTAGTATTTAGTAGGAAGTCATACCAGGGTGATGCCTAAAATGCTGGCTTGTAACAGCTTAAATGCTCATGTATTGAGCACAGAGCCGACTGAGGTGGAAAACCTGTTTTTATATAGCAGTGATGCTTCTGTTGCACTGGGAAACCTGCTTATGTAGGTCAACAGCGTGCCTCTTGAACCATCTCCCTACCTCACAGAGGTCTTAGTAACTTACTTAATTTCCTGGTTTAGTTAGCTAAGATTTTTAGCTCATAAATTCTGTGTTGGCACCAATACTATGGTTGCTACACCCTCCTCTACCTGGTAACCTTACTTTATTTCAACTGGTAAGAGACAATGGGTTTTTTTGCTGCTAGTATCTGACCTAATAGAAGATTAAATGCAGTTCTGTTAAACAAAATAACGTGGGTAAGTTGCAGCAGCATGACCTGGTCTTGACATATCAGGAGACCTAATGAAAAGAGATCACTATAACTGTATCATACGTTTTCTTTTTAATCAGCTATCCAGACGGAAACACTCAGAATCAAACAGAAGATAAAAGCCCAAAAGGAGAAAGAGAAGGCAGCTTATGCTAAAATGTTTGCTTGATTTTTTTTTCCCTAAACTTTCAAATCTATGCACTAACTCATGCACAAGGATAAATGGAGCTGCTTCTTTCATTTGCCCTGTACTGCAGTTGTCAGTGTTTACAACTCAACAGTCTGATAATAAAGACAAACTGTTCAAAGATGAAGTGATTTTCTTTTTTAAGCTCTAATACCTTGCATTTTCAGACTCAGGTATGTTTCTAATATGTAAAACAGCAGTGGTTGTGTTTTTACAGCTTAATAGTTAGTGCTTCCTAAGAAGCTTGATTTCACACCAGGACAATTTAGGCAGTTTCTCTTAGAGTTTTTATTACAGCAGACCTGATTTCTTGTAAGGAATAAAAATGATGGTAGACAGACAATGAAGGTGCAATGTTACACTTTTGTCTTAAACAGCTTAAAAGGTTTTATTGCAGATGGGCTCCCTATTATCATCAGGAAAAAAAAATCTAACTGTAAATTTGATGTAAAATGTGTAACACATACACCAGTCTAGAAAATTGTCACTGCTTTTTTTTCCCCTACTGCAAGGTAGGATGACATATAGTAAATCACTCCAAACAGAGAGAGAAAATACTTCTTTTAAGGGTACATACTAAATTCTTCCACCATACCCATGATTCTGGATATGGCTCCTATTATCACTGAACTTCAGCAATAAATCCAAGATCCAAAGTTCCTTTGTCAGTCCTGAGAACTTTCTTCTGCCTGCCACACAACTCCTGTAAAGAAGTCCTGTTTAAATAAGGCTAGGGTTTAACCAGAAGGCACCAACTTCTCCATTTAATGCAACAGTCATACCTAAAATTCAGAATGGCACATTAGTCTCAAACTCTTCAACATTCAAGTCAGTGCTGTATTTCAATTACACTGCAGCATAAAATACTTGTGGGTGATCAGAAGTCGCTGAATAGATTTCCTGTCAGTTTACATCCCATTATAAGCTGGTCCTCCGCCACCTTCAGGCACTACCCAGTTAATGTTCTGACTTGGGTCTTTAATGTCACATGTTTTGCAGTGCACACAGTTCTGAGCATTTATCTGCAGTCTTGATCCTTCTCCTGTTTCCAGAGGAATATATTCATAAACTCCTGCAAAGGGCAAAAGAGAGCTGTCACTTCACTCAGTCTCCCCCTGCACATTTGCTCTACTACTTGGCAGCAAGCACAATGAGGGAAGTCTATTGCTAGTGTGAATAACCTGCCTTTTTCCATGTTTACTAATTGTTTTGTCAACAAAGTACTGTTAATGTAACATATTTTAAGACCTGCACTTGAAGCCTCTTCTAGGAGGAGGATGGGGATAGAATGCTTGAAGTAAGTAGTAGGCCAGCTGGATTTTTTCTCAAGTACTTAGTCTTTCGTCTTGCAAAAATCAGCTCAGGCACATTTTTATTACCTACCTGCTGGACAAAATCTTTGTTCTGGTCCATCGAAAACAGCCAAATTCCTGCTCACAGGGACGCTGTCATCTTTGAGAGTTAAATGAGCAGGCTGGTCATGTTCATGGTTTGTACCACTTAAAGCCACAGACGACAGGAGATCAAAACTGATTTTTCCATCAGGCTTTGGGTATTCAATAGGCGTGCAATCTTTGGCTGGCTTGAGTTGAGCAAAATCTGGTCCTAAATATATTTATTAGTTTCAGTATAAGTGACTGTAATTTGCAGTTACTCTAGAACAATTTCATTAAGCTATTTTAACTTCCTTTGTCATCAGAATGAAATATTTCATAAAAGGTAGCCTTTTTCATGAGACAAAAAAACCATGCTTAGTAGAATAGTGTTTTAATGTCTTCTGTTACATTGTGTGCTAGATAACATGACAAAGTCTGCTTCACTGCCTTACCACCGATTTCTTTTCTACACTCTAAGGCCTCGCTGCTTGACCAGATGTGCTCTAGCTTTAACTAAGACCAGAAAAGAATGACATATACATTTAGTATCTTCTATCAGGAAATAATGCAATTACCTGGATGTTTTAACGTCCATGGTTCCATTCCTCTCAGTAGCCAATAAAATATTCCTGTGTAAATCATTCCTCCGTACACACCAAGTATGCTGTGGCAGGATGGCCGGATGTTTCTAACCGCATACAGCTCTTTCCAGACCCAGGACTTCTTCAGGTTCTCTTCATATTCTTGCACATCGAGTCCTAAAGCAGTACATTACTTGTTAGGTACCTACAGTGAGTAAAGACTATCCTTGAAATAAAAAATAATTGCTGAATAAAAGCAATTGTTAGCAACAAAGGCAACAAAATGAGAATTTCAGAATAGTAAGCTAGGAATGTACCAGACAACATATTTCAGCCTCTTGAAGAGACCTGTTTTGTTGACACTTATTAGGAGATACTTGCTGCTCCTTTGTAGCCTCTAGTAAATGACCCACAAGCAGCATTAAATTGCCTCAAACATCAGGAAAATATAAAGATAACCGGCCAGGTGGCTACACTGGCAGCTGTATGGGAAAACAGCTACTTGCTCATAGAATCTAAGAATCAGCCAGGAGAGTCTACCTGTGATCCAAGAGTCAGGTTTGTAATTTTAACGTTGTCAAGTTCAAAAGCTGCTTCTACAAGTTATGCAACCACCAACATTCACATTTCAGTAACTATAACTATGGCCCAATGGATGATGCCAGTGCTACAGAACATTTTTTTCCCCTTTGTAATTAGCAAGTTAATGTGAGATATTTGACTACAAACTTTTGACTTAAACTCTTTCATTGTATTCTTTACATATACCAGACATTGCACACTTGACACGACACATCTACTGTGGCATAGTTAACACCAAGTAATTATCTTGGAAAAAACCCCTTCAAATCAAAATTTTCTGACAGCTTCCCCTTTGCCATTCTCCATTACTACTGTATAGGAATAGATGTTCTAGATAGTAAGTTTTAAGCCTTGTCTATACATGGAAAACATGCTTCAGTCCGTATTTTCTGTCTCACATAAGGCTTTGAAAAAAGCTCATTATCTATGCACAGAAAATGGGCTGTAATATTCTACTGTCTTGACAAAACTGGAAACAGCATATAAAACCTGTCTATAATCAAACAAGAGTGCACACTACCCAGCAAGAGTGTTTATTGTTTCAGATAGGTTCTAAGCATTTTACTCTGTTGCACTAGTTGAAGCTTTAACCTCTGTGGCATGTTTCAGCTGAAGGAGAGCTGACTAGGACTGTATCCACCCCCTACAGAGAAGACATTTCTAAAATACAAATCATGTGGCACCTGGCTGTAGCATCCATCTCCAGAATAACTGAAAGTCTGACTGGCTTCTGTCTCTGCACAGTCTTTGTTAACAGATTTAAGGGAACAACTAATTATTTCAGACACATTTAGCTACTGCTAAGCTGTTCGCGGTTCCAGTTAAACACAAGGTAATTACAAATCAAAGTACAGTGATCTTACCTATGGTCTTTGATTGGAGATTTTCATTGATTAACTGGCTAAAGATGGCTTCTGAAGCCAACATACCGCTTTTCATTGCGGTATGTGTCCCTTTGATCTTAGGAACATTCATGAGTCCAGGACTGCAACCAATTAATAATCCACCTGGGAAGGTGAGTTTGGGTATTGACTGAAGAGGAAACAGAAAGAAAGGTGATTGGTTTGGGGGGTTTTTTTTGTTTGTTTTTTTTAAAGTGAAATCACATTCTGGAAATGAAACTGGCAGGAGGCTTGAGTGTCCTTTACATTTTTAGACTTGCATGTGCACTATCTAAAAATACACCAGAGTTATGCCACTTCAGGAATTTTGGCATAGTAAGCAAATAAGAATACAGGCATTGACAAGACAACATTTTCCTTGTATCCTCTCTCCAGTTGCTTTGTCTGCAACAAGACTGTGGTAATGTCACCCACTGACACTGTTTTCCTCCTTCAAGTTTAAATGAATTCTTTAAAAAAAAAAACACAACAAAACCCCTGACACATTTGTGTTCCCATTTTCCACAGAGTAAGTTGTATATATCTTATCTAACAGTTTATTACTCAGTGTTTTTTTTCCACATTTTTTTTTTATGAAACTGCACAGTGTCCTCCCTGTCCTCCCTCAGGTCCCACTTAGTTTAGAAGTTGGTCAGCAGCCAACAAATACATTTTTGGTGCAAAATCATTGTCTTACAGAACGGGAGTAAGCAACATAATGTCATTGAGGACAGTCAACTCACAAACCTAAGACAGATTATTTGCAAACATCAGATCTCTATATTAATACACTGTTATATACCTGTATTAACTAAGCAATACCTCAACTATCAAGACAGTTATTCTCACCCTCGTCCAATGAGATCAAGATTTTAGACAAGGAATAGCTTCAGAAGGTGGACTGACTGCAGCACTTTGAGCAGAAAGCTGTCATCAAATCCTAGGTCTGAAATTGCTGAAGCTAAGCTATGCACACAGCATTCCTCCAAAGTCTTCAGTACTGAGCAATGCTTGTGAATCTAGCATACTGCTTTTATTAAAGCTGCCTCAAAGAATTTATTTTTTAATAGCCTAAATAATTTGACCCCAAACAAGTAGTTTTATTTCATGAAAAATGTAAAAAAAAAATTATCCCTTGGAATTCAAGATGATCTGAAAACCACGTTTTGTTTCTTCTGCTTGTTCAATTGTTCTCTGTTTAGTATTCCCCCCAGGGCTGGCCACTTTTGAATATTCATATAGTAGTCACTAAAAAAAAAAAAAAAAAAAAAAAGTACTACATACCATTTCCCCTGTGTTTTGGGCAATTTGTTTAATCACAGACTTGGTGATTTGGTTCGTAGGAATGGTAATTTAGGCTGAAAACACAACTACACCTCTTAATTTAGTTTTCAGTGACCAGAAGTTCAGCTACAGAGCAGTATTTCAAAGGAGTTAAGTATGTCAGATGTCTTCTCTTTTCACAAGACCCTTGGCTGAAAACACTTATTCTGTCACATCTATTAGGATGCAATGATGCAGCACTGACATAAGCATAGAAAGATTTCTTGACTGACTCTTTGAATCACGTAAAAAGATGGTGATCAAGTATTTTTCTTCTGCAACAAGCGTTTCACTTAATAGGTAGTGACGAACATACTGTCAAAGTATAAATGAGACTAGTCATGTAACAGGAAAAGTTCCAGATACTGCAGCTTTGTTAGTAATTCTCGTTAGTACCATGGGAGTTGGTGCCTGTTTTCCCAGTCAGTTTATGGAGCTGAAGGAACACACCATGCCAGCATGGCACAAGCCCTCCTTGCCCCTGAGATACAGGGTGAAACTCTTTCAACCTTGAGCACCTGAAGAAGCTACCACCCTCTTGGCAGCAACTAGACAAAACAAGGCTGGTTTGGAGGAGGGAAAAGGGGAGACTCCTGCTCCCTGCAGAGTCGTCCCCCCCCACCCCCACCACACAGGGAACCCCACATTCTCCACTTAGCTCGGGGTTGAAAAATCTGTTAAGTGAGTCTAATGTTTGACACTTCCATGGGTCATCAATATGAAGGTTTTTTCCCCCTGATGTTCAGAATATACATTGCTCAACAAGAGCAACACCTTTATTTTTTTCCACAAAACTCTTAAATCTTTTCCAAGTTTTTTGATGAAATAGGTACAAAACAGAGGTTGCATGGGAATTTCTTAATTTTAAGTGCTTGATTTTGCAATTTTAATAAAAGAAATAACAGCTTGTCCTGGTTTTCAGCTGGCATAGAGTTGATTTTCACAAGAAGCTGGGAGGGGACACAACCAGGACAGCTGACCCAAAGGAGTATTCCATACCATATGATGTCATGCTTAGTATATAAAGGGAGCTGGGCATTTTCTGGGTGGTGAACAAAAGTCCAGGCAGTGAGCACATTGCATTGTGTATCACCCATTCTGTATATTCCAAGTACTGTTGTTATTTCCCTCTCGCTTTGCTGCCCCAGTAAAGTGTCCTTATCCCACCCATGAGTTTTACCTTTGTCTTCCCATTCTCCTCCCCATCCCACCAGGGGACAGAGGAGTGAGCGAGTGGCTGGTGCTCAGCTGCTGGCTGGGGCTAAACCACGACACAGCTATGTAGATGTAGTCTATTGAACTATGTCCCCTCTCTCATATCTGAAAAAGCTACAAAATCAGGGAAACATCCAAGAGTGCTCGCTCTCTCTCCCATCAACTTAACATCACTACATGTTAAAGACTAAAGAACACAGTCATAAGGATATCTAACACACAAAAAAGTTTAGATTGATGGTAATTTTATATACCTATTTAATGCAATACTGTTACCAAAATGAAAACCTGAGCTACAGAACAACTTACATAAGAAAATATTCCTGGACTCTAGTGATGCAAATGAGTCAGACTGCTATAGTTATTAATCAAAGCAACACATGCAAAAGAAGAGCTAATCTTAAAAATCTTCCTAAGTGACTCATCAATAAAGTTTTTTTTTTTTTTACTGAAAGCATGTATTAAAAAGCCATTTAAATTGTGACTTCATGATAAACTAGACAATTCTATCTACAGGAAATTAAAAAAAAAACCAACACAAAAAACATAGCATAGTGCAAAGTAAGTGACATGTTGTTTTAAGCTCAGCAAAGAAGTCCAAAGATTAGGCAGAGACGTGCAAGAGCTGTAGTCTTACTGCCTATGTAACTTAGCACAAACAATGTCTGTAAGTGACTTAAAAAATACCATGTTCTTTCAGCCATATGTTTCAAACAGTACGAGGAGTATGCAATTGAAGTCAATCTGGCTACCTCATCAAAGCCAGAAATTCCATAATGACTGTGATAGAGAAACCAGTGCATGGGGTGGAAAGAGAAGTCCCTCTTGCATAAAAGTCTAGATTAAAACATCTCTGCATTTTGTATCTTACCTGTGTTAATAAGGGACTGACAATGGTTTCTGAAATAAGTTAGCAGCACAGTCCCATTACAACATGATATGATATATTTTGACTGGAGAGTGGACAAAGTAATCAACCTGCAGACTGATTAAATGTGTACCACGTGTGTAATCAAGAAGTTGCTTCACAAACCCATGTGACTCAGTCCCAGGCATGCACACCACTGTCAAAGCCTAACTCCACAAGACTGTGACAAGAGTTACACTGCTGCTGAAATTCTACTTGCATTGCAAAAGCTGCACAAAGCCACATTTATACCGAAGAAGAGGTTCAAAAAGAAAGACAAAGTGGTCAGCAGAGTGGAATAGTCCCACACACATGCTGCAGATCATGAACACTCAGGCTAATTTTAAGTTCCAAACTGAAAAGAGCATCTAGAAGATGCATCTGGGAGTCCAGGACACACAGCCATGCCCTGTGTTTCAAGATTCCCACATGAGAACCTAACAGGTTGAAAGGACTTTAGCTGCTATATATAAATTGTAGACTATTTCTCCTGCAAGTTGTTCCAACCCTTTGAAATGACCTTAAGTGTCAGTGAATATATTTTTAAAATTTAACCTTTTAGACTCCTTAAGTGAACATGAACAAGGTACTCCATCTCCCAAGAAAGCAGAAATTCAAAATTGTGCATGAAAAAGACCAGAGGTATCTGTCTGTACTTGAGGAGGTGAAGACTTCTCTGCCAAGCTACATAACAATTTTGGCACCATCATGGACTTAAGAGTCAAGCATTAGAAAGAAGTTCCCTCTGCTAGGATAAACAAGCAATTTGGAACATATGCCCCCCTCCATCCCAAACCCCACATAAAACCCCCAGATGAGTGGTGCTAACCTCTCTTCCCCAGGGTTCCAGGCACAACAAAAAATGATCTGTAGCTTCTTTGCTGCTGAACACATTTGATTGTAATATGAACTCTACTCCATACTTCATTTAGAAAGTAAAGTGACTATGTCAGAAGATTTTTAGTATGACAGAGCTTAAGTCTAGCAAATCTCAGCAGCCAGTATTCAGCAAGACAACAAGACTTTTCTGTCCAGCAAAACTTTTGGCCTTATTCATCTTTGTTATAGTTCAGCTGTTTCCCAACAGCATGCAACCTGAATCTACAGCACTAAAAACATGGCTACAGAGAACTCAAAGTAAAAAACTTCATGAAAAAGTTACCTGGAAACCACCTTCATTCAATGCTCTGGCACCATAGGCAATCCTTGTTCCACCCTCCAAAGTAGGCTGTACACTAGGGTGGTGCTTCCACCTCTGAAACTCCCTAAATGGATTCAAATAGGGATTTTGATAATCTAAACCAACCTAAAAAAAAAAAAAAAGGTTGCAACATTAATGAAAATAAAGTATGAAATTTCAACAAAAGTTAGAAAACAATCACGTATTACCACATCAACTCTTTACATCTATTATACTAAACCAACCTCAGGATCTTTCTACTTGGAGAAACTACTGCCAAAAATACATTCTATTAACAGTATAGTAGAAGCAAATCTGAGAATTTGCTGCTATAAAACTGTTCTCTGACTTACGTGAAACCTGAAGCATGGAAAATATTTAATTGCATTGTAACCACCTTCCATCTGTCTTTGAAATAAAATAGTGACACTAAATTAAGCATGGTTTAATGGGCAGGATAAGCGAGAAAACTTGTTTAAAGTTTGTGTTTCAAAACCTCTTTGCCCTAGAAAAGCTGGAAGAGGTAAACAATTATTTCTAGATAGTTGTGTCCTTGTGCTCACATATTTTAAACAGTTTCTCACATCATTTAGTGGAGTCAATTAACATTTCTAATTAGATGGGCCATTGTAATAAAGCACAGGGGAGCAATGATGAAAGCAGAAAATGGGGGGAAAAAGACTTTGCCAATTGGCTGGATGCCTAGGATTGTTATCTTATGCATTTGAGAATTTGCTTAAAGATATACTCTGCATTTCCCATCTTTAATATACTCTTAAAAGGACTTATGTTGCCCAATTTTCTCATTTGAGAAATGGGTTATTTCTGGTTCCTGTAAGCTTTATTTGGGACAAATAACAAAATACATCATGAACCAGCAACAAACAGTACCTTGATTTCTCTGGCAGCTCACTGCTTTTAGAGCACTGCTTGCATCTACTTTCCTTGCTAGACAAAGTTAACGAACAGTTTCCAAAACAAGTGCAAGATAATCCTAATATAAGAATTAGCTCAGACTGACGTAGCTGTAAAGTTCAAAGACAAAAAAGTGCTTCTATGTTCACACAAAAGTTGATTATCTCCTATCTGGAGATAACATCACTGATTACCATCCTCTGTAAAATCAAAGCTCTACCCTTCTAAAAACAAACAGGATTTGAATGTCTACTGTCTGTACTTATTTATTCCAATATCAGAAATCTGCACAGGATAAGTACACGTCTGAAAAAAGCTAACAAGTTTTTCCAATGTTTCTTACAAAACGGTTAGACAAAAATACGGCTTTCACCGCCCCACACACACTCTGGAATCCTTTTGAAATCTAGGAGGCCAAAGGGTCACCCTCAATCCCATGCTGCTAAAAGTCCAGATTGTGTCCCTGACTCTTACAATGTCTGTGTGTAAAGCACCCACACAGGATAAATAGTGCACACTTCATTTAGGACTGTAGGCACTAGAAAAACATTTCCTACCATTGCTCCTTGCATCACTGGCTAGCAGAACGACACACTCTCTCTAGTGATCTCAATGTTTCTGATAAAGAGGCAATAAGAAGGAAGATGCTGCCTGTCCAATTCAGAAAGACAGTTGCTAAAGCAGGCAAGTCAGATGGGGGTGAAGAATGATGAGAACAAACTGAAGATCTCAGAAAAGAAAGAGATACTGCTTGTGGATGGGAAGCTGCAGAGCACTTCCACTTTATATGCTTCTCTCATAAAGTGGATATGCACCCAAGGTTGACGCACGAATGAGGAAACCGAATAGTACAAAGTGCACGTGATTTAGATATTTCTTAACCTGTAAAAATTTTGTGAGCGCAGTTTTGTTTAATCATCTGGAGTACCTCTCATAAGGAAAGGCTGAGAGAGTTGGGTCTGTTTAGCCTGGAGAAGAGAAGACTGAGAGGGGATCTCATCAATACTTATAAGTATCGATGGCTGGACTTGATGATCTTAGAGGTCTTTTCCAACCCTAAGACTCTATGAAATATGTAAAGGGTGGATGTCAAGAGGATGGGGCCAGACTCTTCTCCAGTGACAGGACAAGGGGCAACGGGCACAAACTGGAACACAGGAAGTTCCATCTGAACATAAGGAAAAACAACTTAGGGTTACCGAGCACTGGAACAGGTTGCCCAGAGAGGTTGTGGGGTCTCCTTCTCTGGAGATACTCAAAACCTGCCTGGATGCAATCCTGTGCAACTTGCTCTGGGTGATCCTGCTCTAGCAGGGGGTTGGACTAGATGATCTCCAGAGGTCCCTTCCAACTCCTTACCAGCCTGTGATTCTGTAATTTGGTTTTGGCTTTACCAAAATTTGTTTGGATTGCAAAAAAAATGTATTTGTAAGTTTTCCATTTTGTTCTTAACAAAAGACACTGAAGTAAAGACAGATTAATATGACAAATTAACCTTCCCTAATATGAGAATAAACGCACTTCAGATTGAAAACTACTAAATTTAGTCTGTTGCTATTCTTGTGTTTTCATCTTCACATTAAACCAGAGAGAATAAATGGCATAAAAATGAAGACCAAACAACAAACAAGCATGAAAAAAACCCCTTCACTTACCACAAATCCAAGAGCAACTAAAGGTTCACCCTCATTTAAGTGGTAAAGAAAGGATCCTCCATACGTATGTCTGTCTAAAGGCCAACCTACAGTATGTTCTACTCTTCCTGGTTTCCATTTCTTTTCATCAATAGTCCATAACTAAAAGGAAGATCACAAAAAAATTACTTTCTATTGCAAAGTAGTGGCCTTTCAATAATAATAAAAGATAAACACACAATTAAGTATAGAAGAAAATTAATTTACTGCTACAACCAACATATAAACTGATACAGCAAAATACCAGGTAATAAGTAGAAATACTTGTTCTGGATTATCATTGAAGAATTTCCTAATACTTCTCTTTCTTGAAATGTTGTGCATCAGAAGATGTAACAGACTCCAGCACTATACCCCAAATTTTCATTCAACCACAAGACCTTTATATTAGTGACTTTGATAGATACTCCTGCTAAGGAATGCAATGCTTACATTGACTCTTTTCTTTAAAAGCTTTATTTTTTCATATTGATCACTGCAATTTCTTCACATGTTTTTCAAGGTCAGGCTTAACAATATCTGAGTTGATCCAAATATTGGCTGTCAAACAGGTTGTCCTCTCTCTGCTCTCTCCTACACATCTCCAGTACTCATCTGACCCATGGTGAACTCACAGAAGCATCTTTACATTTCCACTAGTGAGTCAATTTTCTGCTCATTTCACAAAACATCTCTTTGCCATGGAGTTATGTGCCAGGTACAGTCTAATGACAGAGGGCAGTTGAGCACCATTAGATCAGCTCAAGCATGGAGGGCACATCCACATGAATGTTCCAGCTTAGACTAAGTAGCACGTTGTTGAGCAGGACTCCTGATTCCTCTCACTGTGCTTTGGTTCACATCATACAGCAGCCATGGAAGGCATGAACTGGGTTCCTTTCACATGGAAATCAACTCTAAGACAGGCTCCAGAAGCCAATCTAAAGCATGCCAGTTACAAAAGGGCACTCAGTCCACAGGACTCGACCAAAGGTAGTCTGAAGTAAAAATAACTCTGAAATGTGCACAGTATGGCTATCAGCTCATCAGCAACAACTATTTCACTTTACAGATCCATTTTTATTGGACTGTACTATTTGCTAAAGCAGACATAGTCTCATCTGGAGGCAAAGGATCTCTGCAGCAAACCCTTGCTTTAATGACAACTTAGGTATTAGAAATTTTAAGAAAGCCTGTCATACATAGGAACATTTACAGAGTGGTTATTCTCTGCAGAAACGTAAACTAATTATTTAACAAATATTTTGTAGCTGACAGCACATGCTTAAAGTAATAAATAAAGAATATGTTACAGTCAAACTCTGAATATATTCTAAGTAATACAGTTCTATTTTATGAGTGATATTTCCCCAAGTATAAATTATTTCAAAACCAAAACCTGATCCTTATCTCAATTTTATAAGCTCAGTGAAGGTTTTTTTTTGGGGGGGCGGGGGAAGTCATCTGGAAGGTGTTTCAGAGACCATGAGTCATCATCTGGAACAGCCCTTTTCTCTCTCTAATGAATATACAGAAAATCCATAGAAAGCCTTTCCTCCCCTCCTCAGGTATTAAAATCCCCTAAAATCAAGCAGAATGAATCTCTTTCTCATTTAGTAAAAGTACTGAAAACAGATTTCACAAATTAATGTAATGTGATTTCATGTTAAGACATTAGCAGAGTGGATTCACAGGTACCTCTAGTTATAACACAGATAGAAGAAGCAGCTGAAGCGAAACAGTCACAACATTCAGGGAGGATCATCTCTGATCAGCTTCAGACTAGCACAAATTCTGAAGTCTGAAAGTGTAACTGAAAATCTATCATTCTAGTGTCTTACATAAATTAGCTTGAAAGCAAACAGAAACTTCCTTACAGCTTCACAGTATCTTCCTTAATTGTTAAAATTATGCAGGTAATACCTCTTTCAGTCCAATGCCATAGCTCTGGGGTTGACATTTCTCCCTTAGGTTGTATTTTTTGTACAGCTGTTTGGCTAGATGCCCATGACAACCTTCAGCGAAGATGGTGACTTTAGCATGGAGTTCCAAGCCTCTTTCAAAGGTAGCCTACAAGTAGAACATTTCATCAGCAGTTAGATCTGTGCCGCACCAAACTCATAGCAAGAAAGTGGAGGACGATAAAGTGATTTTACACTACTTCGTGGCACTGCCCAGAACCTACAAACCATTGCAAGCTATGGCTCTAGTCCAGTTGTCTTTTCCACGTAACCATGATGCACCCCTGGCAAATCCTGTAAGGGGATTACAGTAAATCATCATTTGTTAATGAAAGTATTTGTTACTGAGAGTATTTTCTGGATCGGAGCACACTTGTATCACATCTGCTCGCTCATATGGTGCAAAGGAACCCTGACAGAAGAAAGAATCTTAACCTATAACTTCACACTTCAATTTTTGCTCATGAAGTCAGAGTAGAATAAAACATTGTCTCCCCCTCACAAACACATAAGACAGGCTAGACAGACACACTAGATCAGAAAAACCTGCATCACCCCTGCCCCAAAAGAACCCAGTACCTCAGAATAAAGTTACTATAATATTACACCAGTCTTACATGTTAAAACATATTGTAAAATTAAACTAACATTAAGTATTATTATGTAAAAAAAAATTCTCATCAGAAATTCCAACGAGATTGAGAGTAAGATAAGGGGAACCTGCACACTCACGTATAAGCATGTCAGCTACGTATGTGAGAGCACTGGACAAGAATATTAATAGATTATATTTGCAATGTAAGGATATAAGATTCTAAATATACATAATCTTGCAGGGAAAAAAAGAAAAAAGCTTGATTTGAGACAGAAAGCTTAATGTTGAAAAAGATATTGAAAACAGTTTTGGATGAAGATATCCAGCGGTACCCAATAAAACCATCTCAAGGTAAACCAGCATATGTTCAGGAAAAGCTTATTGCTTTGGTTTTAAATCGTCTCTCAGGTGAAATCTGCTTGTAACTTACTGGTTGGAGACCTCTGAAAAAGGCTAGCAAATGAAAATGTTCCCTCTAGTCAGGAATTACCTTTAAACAGGATTTACAAGATTTCTGTGTGTATTCTTTGAATTTCTGATTGCCAAGCTGAAAATTAACTAATCTTACAAATTACTAAGAGAACTACACGGAACTAAAGATTAAAAAATATAACCTGTCCAATTTTACGTAGATTTATATACAACAAATCAATTAACTACAACTCTACACTGTAAATACCAGAAATTCATGAATTTGAAACATTTCAGTAACATGCAAAGTTCTATTTCACAGTTAATATCCTTCTCCAGCATCTACAGAAGAATCAATGTGCAACTTTTTACTACGTATTTTTACCATTGGCATTTTTGTTTGACTGGTGCTGACTGCAAGGTGAAACTCTATTCATTAACCACAGTCTATTTGATTAGGCTCTGTACAAACATATTAAAGATATTCTTGCCTTGAAGGTTATACAAACTACATTTATTTGCCTGAACTTTTATACGCTGGGGGTATCATCAGCTGACCTAACCGACAGTTAAAACACCTGAATACTCAAAAAGTTTGCAGTAGTAGCACATTAATTATGTACATTAAAGAAGTTAATAGATACATTCTTCCAGAATAAATGGGAAAAAATAATCTAGGTTTTGAGGATGCTTTAATAAAAAGAAATAATCATAGTACCTTTCCATTTTAAAATTAAATCTTGATGACCGCAGCAAGCTGTATGCATTACTTTCGCCCCCTACTGGAGACAATGCATACCTGAAAATAAGGGCGAATATTCTATTGGAAAAATAATATTACTTTTCCCTGCCACCCCTTTCTCCTCCATTGGAGAGAGTCTCTTAAAACAAGAAGCAGTCTTCTCATTCCCTGCCTTAAATGAGAAAA
Organism: Grus americana; assembly: GCF_028858705.1. Taxonomy (NCBI): domain Eukaryota; kingdom Metazoa; phylum Chordata; class Aves; order Gruiformes; family Gruidae; genus Grus; species Grus americana. The sequence continues at coordinate 45,778,293 of NC_072855.1, forward strand.
ATAGTCCATGCTTTTATGTGAAAGTAAATATTTCTTTGAAACTATTTAACCAGTAAGAAACTTACGAAAGAAAGATCTTAAGAAAAAACTTGTACTCAGAATTTCTGCAGCCAGGTAATTATGTGTGAAAGCTGTTCTGAGTTATTCTCACTACGTATTGCACAGGGAAGTTATATGCTTACCACAGTTTATACATTCCACTAAATATCAGCCCAAGTCTGACACTTCGGGCAGAGGGTCACTTACTAGATACAGAAATGTGACCAACCAACAAAAAGGTATAAAGATTCAGCATGTACCTTGCCCCAACAAGGTAGACAGACTGTCAGCAAATGTGACTGCAGTTGTCAATATCAAAGAAAACAAATTGGCCAGAAACACACTCCCATGTTGCCACATGCAGCCAGACGACAGCTTTCCATTTCACCTTTGCACCTGTTTTCTAGGAGTTCCTGGAACCCTTTCCTTTGTTTCCTGATTTCACATATGCCAAAGCACCCTTACAGTATTTCCTTCAAGTCACACTCAAACAAACCTCCTTTCTGTGAAGGCTTTTTCTATTAATCTCAGAAGTTGTTTACGATATTCTGAGACCAGAGCTTTCATGGGTAATCAATCCATTTTATATACAGAGAGGGAAGACAGGTACTGAATTTTATACTTTTTGTTAGCCTGCAGCAAGACTACTGATGGTAGTAGAAGCAGATGTATCACCATTTCCATAATTAGACCCCTAGTTATGGGAAGACAGCTACTTACTTTAGGTGCTCCATCCTTTTGAATGCCTACATCATTAGTTGCTATCCCTTTCACGCTACCGTCTTCATGAAAAAGAACCTTTGGAAATATTTAAACAAACAAACAAAACATTTCAATGATCTGCCATTTTAATCCATTCATAAAAAGTTCTAATGCAGAACTTCTAAGCACTATGTCTTTAATGGTCAAACTTGAAGATTATGTATTTATTAACATACTGTATGATCCACTTGCACTTTGCTGGATCTAGGACAGGGAATTTAGACACTGAAAGAGTCTTCACAATACGCTTCTTTTAAAAGGAACGTTGTGAATGTACAAATAAATTGGGAGCGGAGTGAAGGGGGTTCCAAAAGACGCTGTTTGTATACACACACTGATGTCCGTATTACCTCAGCTGCTGCATAGCCTGGATAAACCTCAACACCCAAAGCTTCTGCTTGTTCACCGAGCCAACTCACAAAGTGGCCCAGACGTACTATGTAATTTCCATGATTAACCATCGGAAGTCCTAGGCAAAAAAGACACACATGCATAAACCACAGAACACTAAGCAACATAACAAAAGTTGTATACATCAGATGTCATATCTTCTTCTACAACTACTACATTCACAGTAACATCCTGTGTTATTACAGCCATCATCTACAGGGACCCTATCACTGGAAGCTATTTACATTCCACATACACTTGCTGTACTACATTGAATAAAATACATCGTTTCATTCATGCAAAAGTTGAAAAAGAAAATGACTTTTACCGCATCACCAAACTTTACCTGGAAGAATTGGCACTGGAATTCTGTATTTCTTTGTTAAAATTCCAAACTTGTCTTCAGTTACAGGAGTATTAAGTGGAGCCTACATTAAAAAAAAAAAAGGAAATGGAAACTATACTGAGAGTTATGTTTCTCTAGCCAATCCAACAAAAACAACAAATAAATGAAACCAGTTGAACTGGCAGTCAATTAAAGGTTTAATAAAGCACTTCTAAAGGAAAGTATCAAAAGATAAAGTACTTTGAGGCAGTATCAGTTAAGAATTAACACAACTATGGAGGTAAAAGAACTGGAACAGGGCCTTGCAAATCACTTCTATAGCTTGTACACAGGCTTGTGCTACATCAATATTCTAGACCTTTCTAAAGAAGGCAGCTCAACTTGTGTGTTTAGCCCAGTAACACAAAACAACTAGTCGACAGCCCACCTCTTGCAGCTCCCAGGTGACAGCAGGCAGCCAGCAGCCAGCCAGATAGCTGTTCTGGCAGAGGTGGCAGCTCATCACGTGCTATCCTCCCTCCTAAAAGCATCTCAGGCCTCCATTACACCACTACGTCTGCACAAAAATCAGCGTACTATGCATCATTTCCTGAGGCAATGAAGAACTATTGTACAGAAACAAGTCTGACATTGCTAAGAATCTGCCTACTGCTTGTGCACGGGAGCTGGATTCTGCACAAAGCAGTTAGTGTAGTGCATCCCAGGATGCACCAGACATACTGCGTACATGCCGTAAGGCCACCGTATAGAAGAGCAAAGGCCACAGCGTATCTGTGTAGACATAAAAATTTAGCATAAAACTCAAGGAAACAGACTAAAAAGAAGGTAGGGGTTTTTTTTGTTTTGTTAGACCATCATATTTTAAAATGGTATTAAGTATCAATGGCACCAAGGTACTAAGTCATACCAGAATGAGTCAGATACGGAGTTCATTACAAGCTAGTGATTAATTGCAGTGTTTATGTGCTCATACATACCCCTCGCTCCTTCCAGTCTGGAAAGAGTTCTTGTAAGGACCGTGGCTCAAGACAAGCACCAGACAGTGTATGGGCACCAATCTGAGAAGCCTTTTCCACCAGACAAACGCGTATTTCTTTGCTATGCTCAGCGGCTAACTGTTTGAGTCGAATAGCTGCAGAAAGACCCGCAGGGCCTGCTCCAACAATGACAACATCAGCTTCCTCTGCAAATCTTTCCATGTTTACCCCTTTAATAGAAAAGAAACCAAAACACAACATAAACCAATCTCCAATTCCCCCAGGGTCTCTCTCACTAAACCTTGCTCTGTGATACTGGTTACTGGGTACCCCAGAAGCATTATTTTGCATACAAGGAGGCTAAAAATTCAACAGAATCCTCACTTCAGTACTTGGAAGAGTGCAAAAGGACATTAGCATCCCAAAGTAAAATCAGCTCTTTTTAAGTTGAAGGGACATATACCATAAAAACAAATACTCAATATCTCTATGCACCAAAAGTAAGTATCATCCTAGAATGTTAAACTTAAGAGCCCAGTTGACTAACTGTATCAAAGACGCTCAGTGAAACTCTAGGTAAGGCAGAAAGAAAAGAAAAAAAGCCCCTTAAAACAGGTTACTATTTTACACTATTTAATCAGTGTCTTTTCTGGAATTGAAGCCATTAAAATTGCTGAATGTAGAGACTAGAATGCCCAGAGATTTATATAAATCTTATTTTCTCACAAACTCTCATGGTAAGAACAACTGAAAAAATCCAACAGATACATACATGACAGAATTAAATCTTGTTGTGACAGTCACTAAAGCAAAAGCTGCTTATATATATTCTTTAAATATCTAGGATTAAGTTTAATCTAATCCCATTTTATAGCACTAAAGACACTCATTTTGAGATAGCAACCACAAAATTTAATTTGGAATATTAGTACTATATTTTAGAGTACAGAATTTCTGTAAAAAGAAAAAAAAACCAGCAACACATTTCAGTGTCTTTAAAACTAAGCAGTAATAATAATGCTTTTAAAGAACACATTTTTTCCACTTACCGTCCCATCGTTTGTCTTTGTCCCGAGGATGAATTGTATAATGTGTAGTTATGCGAGGCACAGAGGCAGTAGAGGCACATCTTGCGATATGCGGTGATGGAATGCAGTCTCTCTTTATCAACTTTAGAGCATGAAAGCACTGACGTACTGCAAAAACAAGAAACAGATTTGTCAAATCAGTCATTTTCCAAAATTTTCAACTTTCCAGAGACACAAGTTGCACAACAAATATGATAGCTCCCCCTCCAAAGGCCACCAGGTGATGCGAAGCTGAGGAACCATAAACACAGATTTTAAGTTCGTGCTATATAATTTTATATCAGAAAATAATAGTAATAATAATAATAATAATAATAAACAAAGACTAAAGAGCTTCCCCTTTAAGCATTCTTCACACAACAACACTCTACGCTGGCTAGCTGTTTCTGACAGCTGACATAGGGTAACGTGTGTAAACAGATAAAACACATTTAAAGTTCCTATTTCATTTTGAACTTCAAAAGATTTCAGACTTCACTTAAAGTGACCAAACTGTAAAGATAGGACATGCAAGTTCATCTCTTCTGACATCTCAAGACATGTTGAGACACACAGTTTGGACTACTGATACTAGACAGTTCATCTAAAGTACATGCCACAGTCTACAATAAAAGCTTAGACTTAAACCCATGTATACTTTAGCCAAAGCTAGGAATTCTTGTTCTAATTTTCCTCTTTCTCAAAAAAATTATGAAGATGTGTGCGATTTATACTCAGAAAACTAGCATGGTTAGCACCAAAACTAGTTATAGTCAAAAGGTCTGTGAACTAATGCACCTTGACAGGTATTTTTCCTTCCTTTAAGGATTTTCTTTCTCTAATTTTGGGGGTAAAGAAGGAAAATATATTTAAAATAGAGTATTTCTGCAAAACTACATAAGTAAAATCACCAACATGCTATGACCAAAATGTTTTGTTGAGAATGGTGACTGGCAAGGCCAGCACAAACATCCTCCACTGTAACTCTGCACAGTGACAGTCAGGACAGTCAGGTCTCTCTCTATATGCCAAGTAATGACTATTATCTATGTTGGTTTCTTAACAGCAGGTTTTATATTTAACCAACATAACATAAAAGCTATTATCATATCATCTCATGACTCTCAATTATCCTTTACCTGCAACCAGGCAGGATCTGAGAACAAACAATATATTTCATAAGCCTGATAACAACTACACCTATACGTATATATTCAAATGTGACACCTTAATTTAATTTTTAAGATATTTTTATTTGAGCAGAACTGACAATACTATGAATTACAAAATAAAGCAAAAAAAAGTCCATTATTTCACACACACACAAAAGAAATGAAATTCAGCTCAGAATTTATCTGATCATTACAAAGGCAGGTCCAAATCCTGAACGGACAGATTCTTCCCAGTGAGCGAGCCGAGTTTGCGCCACCACACTACTGAGAGCTTGCGGACTTGGTAACATGATGTGAAAATTTCGCACGAAGCAAACAATCCCTAAGAAGAGGCTTTACTCTTCCGCAGCTGTTCAATAACTGCTGTCAGGATGCTGTGCCTACAATTATTTCGTCAGTAAGGGCGTGCACTCAATTGCTTTATTTTACCCTTTAAAAGAGGCAACATCTAGTACCGCTCCAAAAAAAAAAAAAGTACATTTGCTACGCACCACGTTACAGACAAATACAACAGGTGAACAACCCGCAGTTCAGGCTCGGCCAGCGCTCACGCACAGCTCCGTCCTGCCGTTCGGGAGCACCTTCAGACGGACAGAGGCCGCCGGGGAGCCACGGCCGTGCCACCGCCGATACCCAGTGCCGCTCATCGGCTCCCCCCGCCCGCAGGAAGGAACCCCCACCGTGGGGCCCCCCCCCCGCCCGCAGGACCCGCTCCGGGCCCAGCGGCCGCCCCGCCGCCCGGACACCCGGGCGAGCCCCAGCCGCGACCTTTGCTCTCCTTCCGCGCCGCGCCAGCCGCCGGCCCCACCCCGCCCCGCCGAGCGGCGGCCGCCCCGGCCCCGTCCCCTGGGCGCGGTCAGCCGCCCCCGGAGCGAGCCGGCGCGTTACCTCGGCCGGAGGACGGGCAGCCAGAGAACAGCATAGCAGCGGCCCGCGACCCCCCTTGGCGCCCTCCGCTCCTCGCGACCGCCCCCCGCCGGCCCTCGGCCACGCCGCGCCTGCGCACTCGGCTGCCGGCGAGAGGGCGCCGGTCCCGCCCCGTCAACCGGCAGGACTACAGCTCCCAGAGTTCCCGGCGGCAAGGCCCGTCCCAGCTTCCCTCGCGGGGCAGCGGCTCGAGCCGGTACGAACCGATTCGCTCATCTAATTTAAACAGGAGACGCTCGGAGGAAGCGGGGCGGTGGGGAGGAGTCTGGGCTGATGCTGCGAGGGCCTGCGGCGGGAAAGACTACCGCTCCCGGCGTGCAGCGCGACGCCCGTCGCCGCAGTGACGGTCCCGCCCCTCCCCAGGGCATGCCGGGATGCCGGGGGCCAGGCGCGGGCGGGCGGGAGGCGGGGCTCGGCTCGGGATGGGCGGGGCGGGGCGGTGTCCGTCAGCGGAGCGGGAGATGGCCGAAGTGGGGCAGCTGTCGCCCGCCGCGGTGCCCGAGGGATCGCCCGGCCCCGGGCCCCGGAGGACCCGCGGCGGGAGCGAGGGGTCGCGGCCGCCGGCCGGCGATACGTGGGAGCTGCTGGAAGAGGTGGAGATGCAGATCGGCGACGTGAGTGCCGGCGCGGCAGGCAGGCAGGCGGGCGGACGGGGGTCCCCTCACGGAGGGCACCTGGGGAGGCCGGGCGGGTGTCGGCGACCCCCAACCTCTCTGCCGTTCCTCCAGGCCGCCTTCTCCCTGGCGAAGATCCTGGAGGCGACGTCGGCCGTGTCGGCCCAGGTGGAGGAGCTCGCCACCAAGTGCTCGGAGAACGCCCGGTTCCTCAGAACATGGCGGGACCTGCTGAGGGAGGGCTACGAGTCCCTGAAGCCCAGCGGCTGACCCTGCCCCGCGGCGGCTCCCCCCGGGTCACTCTGGGCTGCCCGCTTGTATCGGACTGGAATGCGGTTCTTCTTTTTAAACGACTTTTTTTTTAGGGATTTCACGTGAATTTTTTGTTTTCCCTCAGCAGCTCCCCGTGAGCCCGGAGTTCTTTCAGAAATACTTCATGATTCGTGTGGATGTTGTATGTAAGTCACAGACTAAAAGAACTTTGTTTAGGGAATCAGTTTTTGACTTTAGACTCTTCTGTTGCAGCTCAAGCGATCTCGTACGTGAAATATTCTCCCTTTTTTTTTTCTTTCTTTGCTGATGTGGTGGATGCAAAGTTAGTATGTGTGGTATGTCCAGAACTAATTACTGGTGGAGAAGTGGTGTCCTGCGAGGAGGTATTGTCAGCCCTCCTTTTTAAGAGCTGTCACCAGCACAAACCCTGCCAACTCCAGAGAAACTTGCTGATCTGACTTCAGTTTGTCTATGCATGCTTTTTCTCTGTGTTGAGGATGGGATTGTATGGCAAGTTGTGGCTTATTTATGAGCTTTAGATAAGTCCCATATCCCAAACCTTACTATTTTTAGCAATATTGCAATATATTTCTATAAATTTTGCAAAATTTTACAATATCTTTTGTTGTAATAAAGTGCCTTATGATGGACCATATATCTCTGAATGGTAGAAGTTTAATAGCATTGTTTACTGATCGGATGAATTATTTTGAACTATAAGTAAAAGCTTCCATCAGTTAGAATCTATGAAATGTATTCTCCCATGTTTTGGGAGGCACATTAGAGCTTTTTCACTATTAGGTCCTATTTTATATCTTTGCCTTCAGCAATTATTAGTTATTTAGTCCAGAGCTTTTTGTCTGAAAGATCACTAATCTGTAATAAGTAGCTGTACTGAAACTCCTGTACCTTTACCAGAGCAATGTGAAAAAAGTAATGCTGAAATGCAATGGGAGGCTGTGGGAGAACATGGCTGTACCATGATTTATTAGTCGGCCTTATTTTTACTGGTAGAAGGACTTTTTAAAAGACAAACTGTAGTTTTCTTATCAAAACAATAAAGGTGTTACAAAAAATTCTGAAATAATGAATATTCTTGTGTTACTCATAGAAACAAAGATGACATTGAATATATTCACAATCAAGTGAAAAACAGAAGTAATGCTGAGGACAGGCATCCTTGCGTATCTCATCAAAAACAGTTACAGTCATTGAGAAGGCTTGGCCCCTCAAAGTACACAAGTTCTATTAAATTAAGTTCTAATTGCCTCAGTTAAAGGCTGTCCATGTGCAGGATTTCACCCAGCTGTTTTTAACCCACAAGCCAAAATGTTGCTGAGCAGCTTGGAAAAGAAGCGATTTTGTTCAGCAGATAATCTTTTATTTCAATAAAACATACAGTAGTGGAAACAAGAGGCTTAACAATCTTCAATTTCAAGATAATCCAAAGTTCTGTAAACAGTTGAAGTGTGAGTCACTTTTCAAATTCTACTTCTTACACTGTCAAGAAGTTAAGTGCAAACATTGGAAGTATCTTTTAACTTCATTTAAAAAAGCTTCAAATCATCAATGCAAAAGGAGCATTTCTTTTACTTTTGTGGGCTTCTAGGCTATTGGACTATGAGCACAGTACTGAAAGAACTAGGGCAGTCGTAGTAATTCATAATGGAAAAGATTCTCTTCAGTAAAGATATGTGAAGAAAAATGCCTCTAGAGGATTGTCTTAGATGGGATATTATTTTTTTTTTCAACCTTGTAACACTGGGAAGTAAAATAATGCCTCCAAAAGTGCTGAATGGCTGTGCTCCTTAAATTATTTTAACTGTAATGCATCCAATCAGATGCAAAAGGTGATTAAAATGTACATGTCATGACAGCTATTAAGACTGATAGTCTTCTGTTTGGTTGTCTCCCATTATTCCATGTACAGAATGAGACATCTTAAGACTGAAATTTGTTGAAGTTTGCAAGCTGTGGGGAGCTACTTACGGTAGCCTGTTAAGAAACAGTGAGGAAAAGAGCAGCATCAAGGTGTTGGGATACTCAGTCCAGTCTTTCCCGGGAAGGGTGCTCTTCTGAAGGGGGAAGCTTCCACCAGCTGTAGCTGGGGGTCACTCAGTTGAGAAAAAAACCCTTTTTATTTTTTCTTCTCCACAGTTGTGGTTCTGCCTGAATTAGAACAATCATTACAATTTCAGGATCGTCTTTACATGAGTTGAAGTAGTTGGTAAATTTTTAAAAGGAATAAAATTTCCACTTGTCTGGCTTTGACAAGTACAATAAACTAGTCTAATTATGAAATTTAAATACTTTTCTTAGGGCTATTTCTCCCTAAAGCTGATGTAGCCTAAATATAGCCAGTCAGAAATTTTGAGGAGAAAAAACAAATTCTTAATGAGAAAACCAGTCAACTCTAAAAAATTCAGCTGTTGAAATGGGGAATTTAAAAAAAAAAAGTTTAATGAAAATAATCCCCCCCCCCCCAAAGATAGGTGATTTTGAAACATTGTGCTTTCAGGGTGAGATGTTTTAAATGACAGTTTGGTTTGTTTGTTGGTTTGGTTTGGGGTTTTTTTCCACATTCTTGGCTTCTGGGAGGAAAAAATCAAACAACTGACTTCTTATTCTGATCTAGGATGAGTTGTCAAATGTCAGGTACTGCCGTGAGATGGTAAAATTGTTGTTGTGTCAGTTCTACCTGCGAACGGACACACTGCTCCCTCTTCTTCCTGCTTTGGTTCACATGAGCCCAGGTGCCATTTTTCCTCCCTCATTTTTCCTCATTGCTGTAAAGCAGTAAGCCCACAGATGTGAAGCTAACAGTGCAGATGTCACCATGAAGATTCAAAATTTATTTACGTGTATGAATTTAGCCTTGTTGACTGTGTAGTCACCGAAGCATCAGAGGAGTCTGTACAAAGCACAGGCTTGGTTAGCTTTGGCGTGATTTCATGGATTGGCCACATCTCTACCCAAATGAATGACGGACCATATGTTTTCTTACTGCCTTTACCTCTTTTGGATCTTCTTTGTCTGTAATTATACCAAACCTGATGAATCATTTCTTTGAAAGGTCGTGTAGTCAAAGTGTAGAGAAGAGGATTCAAAGCACTATTTATTGGCAGTATGAAAATCACTACCCAAGAAGTTATGGTACCTTAGGGAGGGAAAAAGAAAGGAAGCTGTAACATCCATTCCAGCGTTTGTACCCGTTAATCACACAAACACTTGATGCCTATGCAGCACAGCTTCCTAGTGAGCAGGGTGATCATGCGCTCCTAGGCTGAGTTCATGTCATAACACATACTTCTCTTTTTCTCCTCACTATTATGCTTGCACTGCCCTCTTACCTCCCTCTGTTTCCAGGACCTGCTGCAAAACCAGACATTTTTTACCCTCCCAGTAGTTCTATTTGTCCCTTTTACTTTTCTGTACCATCACTCCCGATTTGCCCTGGCACACTTCTTGTTCTGGCTGGGCCCCATTTTCCTGCCCCAAAACTTTTTGTCTCTGCTTTGCTCTCCCTGTCTCTTCCTGTGATCTCCGTTCCCCATCCTCTTCCCACCACTAGTGGCATCCAATCCTAAGGATGTCCCTGATGTCCTGTACTGCAAAGCAATATCCTCCAGTCCCTGTATCCCCTCAGAGATTGGTTTTCTCCTCTGCACCACGACTTCTCCGTTCTTCCCCCTGCAAAGGGCATTATAAACATCATCCTTATTTCCTTTTTGCCCTGTTGGTAAGAGTTTCTGTGTTCACACCGTCCTCCTTTTAAAGGTTTCCTGTTCTCCTGCCTATATCAGGGTCTGTGTGCGTTTTTCATCCCTTCTTCCTCATCCTCACTGTTTGGGAGGTAAGTCACCTTGTTACCTGAGGGGCTGGCAGAGAAGGGACAGGATTAAAGTGCTGAAAGAGGTTAGTGAGTGCCCTCCGTTGCAGTGTTTGGTTTATAAAACGATTATAGAACTGTTCCAACCTGCACAAAAAACTTAATTCACTCTCCCTTCCTCAAATAAATGCTACCAAATAGGGTTTAAAATTTCTGCAAACTCAGACAGCTATCTGTGATGTCTTTAATTTTATGAAATGAGTAATTACTGTTTAACCTGGTTTATCTAATGCAGAACATTCATTTGCTGAACCCAAGATCACCCTGCACTTCAGCAAGGTTTCTTGACTCAGAATACATCTGCTTCTACTTTTCACAATATTTTCTTTAAAATTTCTTAGGTGGTTTGATTACGAAGAAGCATTTTAGAAGAGTTAAAATAAGTGAAAATATTTGTCATAATCAATGTAAGTTTCGAACATTTGAAATGCAAGTCAAAACTTTGAAAAGGTAACTCTCAACACTCCTGGTCAGCACATAAGACAAAATCCTCTGAGCTATAATGTTTTCTCACCAACGTAGTATTGTGACACATATCTGTACGTTGAGTCTGAATCCGCTGTTGCTGATGGTACTGTTCATGTTCACATGGTCTTTCTAACAGGGTTTGCAAGCCCTACTTAAAGAAGCTATTTTTCTGGCATGTACTGGTATTCCAAAGAGAAGGAATAAAATAAGGTGCATTTTTAATCTTTTAGGTTATGGTATTTTTATATGGGAATATATTAATAGCATAAGAAAGGTAAACAGAGTTTTATATAATTTAATGTTTTGAACTATAAGTACCAGTTCGTAAAAGAAAGTTATTTCAGGATAACTATTATATTGTTAAATCAAGATGGGAAACACTGTATTGTCCTGAGCCATATTTAGGTGACAGAAAGAGCAAAAGCTGTAAGATGAGAAAAGCAATTCAGCCTTGGTTTTCAAATACATTTTGTACATTTTATAGATATTCTATGGAGATAGACTTGAACAATTTGAATTTTGGGTTTTGGTTTTTTTGCTGACTCTAAGGTGATTAATCTTTGATGATTATAGAAATATAGTTCAATGCAGTAGTAAAACTATAGAGTTCTTTATATTGTGTGTACATATATATAGATATATAACAGTTCATTATAGTAATATAGTTCAATATATTAAATTCTTTTTCTTCTAAAGTAGAAACAGCACTCTTCATACAGATATGGTTGAAACAACCTCACAAAAGAAAGGATATACCTGGTATTTCTACTTGAAGTAAAGAAAGGAGTTTCAAAATAAAAATGGGTATCCAACATAGTGCATCAGTAAATACAATGAAGAAAAAACGTTTAGCAAGGATCATCTCTTTTTTAATATGATTCCGAATTTCAGTAGCCGTAATAGCTGTTTGGTGAACACTGTAGAACATACTCCCATAGGAAAACACAATGATGATAAAAGCTGCCAAGTTTACACCTGTTTAAAGAAGTTAAAATTAGTTATAATTTAACAGCATAATGGCAATTCCACATCACCTATTTGCAGGCTGGGTAGTAAAGAAAAATGTTTCATCTAACCTGCTAGTCCCATAGAATTAAGAAGATCTGAGTCTGTCTTCACCTGAACACTGAATTTTCATCTCTACTCGGGTATTTGTTTCATTCATCGCCACCTGATAAATGGCTGCCATCTGATCCTAACCACGTAGTTCTCCTCTGGTCTTATCATTGCTCTACTGCCCTGGGAAAGTCTGTTCATTCAGGAACTTAACGGCCATTAATTTCTTCCTACTTTCTCAGCCCTTCGTGCATTTTGAGGTATGTAAGTATCTATCTAATATAGTAAAATACTCCGGCTGGAAAAAGTGTGTATGTGCTTGCTGGAGCATCTATATACGAGGTGTGAACATCACAGCAAAGCTATCTTATTTTCTTGAGAGTTAAGTTCATATGCAACGCAATCATATATAAAGAAGAAATGCTACTTACCTAAAAAAATGACAACAGAATAAATCTGACTTCCTGAACTTTCTGTTTGTTCTGAGTGAAGAGGAAAACAGACGCCGTTGGTGCCATAGTAGTTCCTGAAAAATTCCTTATTGCTCAGTGGGATAAAAGCAACAGCAAACCCAATTATCCAGATAAGAACCAAAATGGAAATTGTCCTGCGTTTTCTGGGCTTCAGACACCTAAAAGGATAAACTATGCAGATGTATTTTTCCAAAGTCAGGTAAGTCAACAGTAAGACTGACACCTCTGTAGACAGAATAGCCAGCGATCCCACCAATTGACAATGAATACTGTCCATCCACAACTGAGCGTGCTTGTTGTATTCTCCACGATATTTAAGATCAAAAGCTCCAATCACAAATAAATATATTCCCATCAGACAGTCAGCACCTGTGGGCACAGTGCTCAACATCATTATTTACACATCTGAATTTCCCATTCTCTGTGTATATGTAAATTGGAAAACAGACATACACACATATATATGAGTACATATTAATAAGTCAGCTAATATATAGATATAAAATCAATATTATAGTTGGAATGCTATTGTGAATTACAATTAAGGCGATATAATTCAGTTCTGTTCCTTTTTTTGTTTTAAATTTTCATTTGGACTGACAGTTTGTTTCATACTTGTTTCCAACCTGATCTTTTGAAGCTCAGATAAATGGATTTGCAAGTAGAAAAAGATATGGCTTCATTTATAGAAATATTCTTGCAACCCTTTTTTTATTCAGTCTTATTCCTTTTCATATTGACATTTGGCTTAAGATAATTTGCTTTGAGTAGGGCATCTCTGCTAGCTTCAAAGTTTAGTTTTGGTTTGTCCACCTTATGCTAGTTCAAAACTGATGTCCATGCCTAGTAAGGGAAGAGGAGCTGTCAACACAGAGCTGAAGGCTTCTCAGGTATTTGGGTTAGAAGTTTTGCATCGCATTCAGATTGTTCCCATGGAAACAACAAAGTTTCAAAATCACTGACATGCTGTGTTTAGAAACGTTGCAATCATTTTATACTCTGTTGACAATTATCTTTCAAAATGCAACTAATTGCATTTGTGAAATGCTTGTAGGTTCTCCTGTATTGAGACAAGGTACTCGAGACTATGGTGACTGTACTGCCAAATAGTTTGTCCATAAAGGTGTCTTGCTTTTAGGACAAAAATTAAAAAAACCCCTAATTCTTAATATTGGGGAGCTAGGAGTGATTGTTTTTCTATATTTGCATAAGTAACCTTTTGCTCATGCAAAAAATAGAATAACTATCTTGAACACAATGTTTACATGCACAAATTGCTATTTACTCAAAAATGCGTGGTATAATTTAGGTTTATGAGCCTTTGAAAAATTTGGAATTTTATTTCTCCTTGCTGAAGAAAGTGTGAATTAAACCTGCAGCATTAAAATCAAATGTGAAACCTTTGGAATTATCAACCGCCTATCGGTACAGAACAAAAGCAGCATCTAATGAGACCTCCCGATGCATAAGGTACACAGCATTTTGTATCGTCATTCACAACAACATGAAAGTTCAGTTAATCCGGTGCTGGAAATATGTCACTCCATTATAACAACAAATATCATACATGCGATGAGCAGACTAAACCAATATTCTTTTACTTTTATGCATGGAGTACTCACAGCAGAGAGACATTATTGAGATGGCATGGAGCTTATTCTCTGATCTGATGTAAGGCCTCATGCAGATAACAAAAATATTTCCAAAGCAGGTGATGGCAGAGACAACCCAGACAAACACTCTCTGTATGATGCTGGCTAGAAGATTCTCAAGGGATGAAATCCCATCAGTATTGGGCTTACAGCTGCGCACATGAGGGGCATATCCACAGTACTGGAATTTCTTAAAATATCTGGTTGTGAGAACGAAAAACAGATAAGAAATGGTTTTAGCTTGGTTAGCAGAATATCAAAGCTCTCTAGTAACTACTCAGAAAACATATTCTGAAAGAAGAAAAATTAATTAAAAACTGTCAAATTCGACAGCTGCTCACGTGCCGCTTTGCATACACTACTGTTTTCAGTATTCTGTAAATTGTAAAAATCAGACCAAAAAAAGCACACTGGAATAATCTACTTACATGTGGGAAAGGTTTCTAAGGGGTCTGAACATTCTTCTCTGGATGTTTGCGATTTCAATGCCCTCCAAGCTGCTGTAAACAATATACTCTCAATAAAAGGCAATAGAAACTCAGTAGTAAAAGAACAAACTTTATGAATGTTTAATTGTGTTTCTGTGATTATATGTAACTAGACATGCACTTTAATTGCATGGAATCTGTCATCCCTTTGAAATTTGAACAGAAAGTCTGCGTGAAAGCTAAAGTTGAATAAAATTAATTGCAATTAAACTCGCTGTTCTTCCAAAAGCATGAAGGTGGATCTTTTACTGCTCTCAGCAGTGCAGTCTCCGATTATTATGTTGCCCTTCCAAAGTATTGTTCTACTGATGCTCTTTCATCATCTCTGGGAAAATAATAGCTTGTTCCAAGAGTAATGTTTTACATGTCTCTTCTGTTTTTATCCTAGAGAGTGCTTTACTAGACAAACAAATCACTGCAGGAATTCAGTCTTCATCGTGTCACGAGCAGCGGGAAGCTGGGACCCAGAACATGGCATGTAAGGGAAAGCGCTGACTTTCTTGTGACACGTAGATGGGATTTCTTATTTTATTTTATTTTTAATATATTGAAATCAGCACTATTATTTCCCCTGCAGTCCTAGATCAGGCAGAGGTCTTTGGTTCTTCTTGTGAGGAGCCTTGTTTCAATTCACCTTTCAATGCTTTGAGCACAATGTTCCCATAAGTTCTGAGCATATTTAAGCAAAAGTGGAGAAAGGTACCAGTCTTACTGGTTAGTTGCTTTGGGCTGGTGAGTAGTTTTGCTAGGAGACAAGAAGAAAGCCCCAGATATGGAAATCTGTTAGTTTTATTTAAGCACTGCACTGAATCCTGGCGTGTGCTTTCCCCAGCTATTCTTATTATTTTAATCTAGGAAAGAGGCTGTGGTAGGTTGACCCTGGCTGAGTGCTGAAACATACAGTTTCCTACAGATCTCAAGATTTAATAATTTTCTCAACTTAAAAATATGGAAGGCCATGGTCAATTGCATGAGTTCTTTGGTGTTAAATAATAGATAAAATATATATTGTAGCCTGACTGTTAGGGAGGTAATTAATTTTTCTTTTCTGTGCTCAGCTGCTTATTTTCATGAAACTTGTACAGATTTAGTATTTTCAGATCATTAGCCATTTACCAAATTTAGTTGAAATTGGCCACTGGATTCCAAATCACTGTAAGGAAGCTGGACTGGCCAACAAAGGTCTGTGCACTGCTGGCTGCTTCTCAGGGGTCAGTTCATAAACTCCTATTACGCTCCTATCTAAGGAGACATCTCTTTTTGGATCTCCACCACCATTTTGAAATGATGACCGACAAGAACCAATGCTGTGTTCTACCAGGCTGGTTATCGCAGACATGCAGTGGCCTGTGAAGATGTACTTAAACCTACTGCAGGATAGTTTCAGATTTGCAAGAGTGTCGCTCCATTATTGCACAGTTTTAGGAAGGTCTCTTCTGGCAGACTTCAAGTTCGAGCTGCTGTGTTAGTGCACCCACAAAACCTCCCTCTAAACGCTTCAAAAAGATTTGTAAAAGTCCCACCTCCCTCTGGCATGGCGGCCGAATCGTACTTGGTTTATATTGTTCTTTTCATGGTCTTGGCAGTAGATTCCGTAAGAATGGGAGTATGTCCCCAAACTTGCACACACACCAAATTCCTTTATCATTCCTGTCTTTACCTATGCTCATGGTACCTGCCCATGGCCTTTATAGCACAACTGAGCCTTGCATGATCCTTAAGCCCAGTGAACAAATTGTGCACGATCAAACGAGGGTTGCATTAATCTTGTTCTGTAATAGCAGAAAAGAAAATGTCCTTCTCTAAGCTGAATTTATGATCTCTTTTTCTTGGAAAAACTTCCATTATGAAACTGGTATTTTCAGGAAGGAAAATTTGAGTATTGCTAGTAATTTTTTTCCAGGCTCAAATTGTTGAGGATCATCAATAAAACTACAAACTACTTTTCTTATAAAACATGTTCTGGATCATGTTCTTCTGAAGGAGAAGCGCATAATCACAATGAAAATATAGCTAAAATATAAAAACTCAATACTTACAGGGATTTGAGTTTAATTAAAAAATCAAACTGGTCTATTTGTATTTTCTTGATTGGGTTGTAAGAAAGGTTCCTGTAAATACAACAGTGACATAAGTAACTTTGTACATCTTCCTTGCAGCTTTTTCTAAAAATAAAGTCAAACTATGTCATCCATTTGCTTTTCCAATCCTGCGTGAAGAACTCGTACAATTGGCAGTTACAGCTGCAAATGGTAACATTCATTTAGCGTTATTCAGCTCGTTAAGCCAGTGGAAAGAGTAGTCAGATGCTTCACAGACATGCTATTGCCACGTACGCACACACGTACACACACAACTGTCTCCCCCAGCCTGCTGCTTAAAGGTTTTGACTATAGAAATATTTAGTTATTAAACTTCCCGGACTTGTTTTTCAAGTAAAAGGACCTAGCTGAACTGCATGCATTTAGACATAAATTACAATTGATTTTGCTAGTTACTAAAATCTATTTTTTTGTAATCATTTGTGTGAGTTCAAGAAGAGATGGAGGCAGTGGAATGTAAAAATAGACATTAGTATTAGACGCTATCACTCTGTGCAAGAGAGTTTCTATGTACATCCCCTTTTACTTCTGCCTATAACTTTTCCTTATGTTTTTGTTTTGATATTGTAATTAAAATGCACAAACTCCAGAAATGCAGCTGCACACAGTTGGTTGCCCCAGTGTAACATGATGGATCCCAAGGATGCTGGAAAAGCACAAAAATAAGTTATTCCTCATACTACCTCCCCCTCCTCCAGAGAGGTCTTCAATTTTGTGACTAGTGCCTCTTTCAGATTATGCGAGAAAGATTGGGACTTCCCAGCAGCAGCATTGGAGAATTTGCCTATATATGCGTCATGAGAAGAAGAGAGAACATCCTTCTGGTTTTGTAATGCCTTATGCTTTTTTGGAACTCTTTCACAGGAAAAAAGCAGTTGCAAACAAGGCGTCTGTATGATGCTCTTACATGCTTATGATCTATTTTTAGAGCCAAATCTTGATATCACATTAAACATTGCCATCAAATTATTAATTTCTCATGATATAGCTAACATAGCTCATTTTGTATACGCTAACAAGATCGAGAAAAAAGCAGAATTTGAACTTGCTATCTTTCGAGACATGCAAATACACATCTTTTACAAAACTATTCCAGGCAAAATGTTATACTGAATTATTTTTGGCTTAAGTATTTTTTAGGCAGAGCTTAAATGACGCATACAAACAAAGGTGCTCTTTTCTTTCCCAGCATTCATAACTGAAAGCATCACATCAAATAAGTAATATACAGTTATATATATTAATGATCAAGAATCCTTACAGTTGTGAAAGCTCCTTTAGATCCTTAAATATATACGGAGGAAGTGATTCAATCTTGTTGCTAGCCAAATCTCTGCAGAAACAGCCACAGGTAAGATACAGTAAGTTCTTACTAGGCTCAGTAATTTTACCGAACAGTTTTGCCATTTCAAGACACACAGTTTTATTCTAATTGCCAAATAGCACGTTATTTATTACATGGGTTATCAGAAACTTGGACTACAAAAGAATGATGTTAAAGCAAGGTGGGAAGCTAGATCCATCAGACCTGTCTTTGTCTAGTTAGTTCAGACATGCCGCTAGATAAATAATTTTTAATTAATTTTTTACATCAAAAAGAAAGTAAAATACCCTTAAGTTGTGCCGTAGGAACTTGAAAATAAATTAAACATATTATTTCATGACAGGAATTCTTTCACATGGACTAGCCAGCACATCTTTCCCTTAGTTCTTCTCTCAACCTTGCTCCTTATTTTCACTAAACATAAATCCTGATAACTGTGGACAGAGGAGTAAAGGTCA
Organism: Grus americana; assembly: GCF_028858705.1. Classification (NCBI taxonomy): domain Eukaryota; kingdom Metazoa; phylum Chordata; class Aves; order Gruiformes; family Gruidae; genus Grus; species Grus americana. The sequence continues at coordinate 45,796,770 of NC_072855.1, forward strand.
CACGCACCTAGACTGTGGTGATGTAAGGTTAATTAACGTTATTCTGTTCAGGGAACACATCGATCTTTTCAGCAAAAACCCTGATATTATTGATACAGGGTATGTATTTTATCGTCTATTTCTTTCCAGTTAAATACATAGAAAAAACCCTCAGATGAGTGCTGTCTCCAGAGCACGTTATATGAAATAGAATTTATGATAAATGATATTTGCAATATGAATTATAAAACTTTGTAACTTGTGATACAAGTAAGAGAAGAAATCAACTCACAATTCATCTAACATCTGGAGAGAAGAAAAGCTGTTTTCATTTAAAGAGCTGATTTTATTTTGTCTCAACACCCTGAAAGAATAAAACAAACTTATGTTACTGTTTCTTGACATATGTTTGGTTTCAGAGGAAACATTTTATAAACTTTAAAATTTCTCTCTTCTCTGCATCTTCAAATATTTGCCCAATTCAGTTAACAACCTAATCCGATCGAGCAGCTTACCATTTCACCATGTGACGAATAACTTCTGGTGTCTAGACATGCATGTATTTGTGCATATATATAAATACATTTCTAAATCTTACTATCAGTCGTATCACTTCACATAGTTGCATATATCAATGCTTAACTTTGCTATAACTGTGAACAGTGGTTATTGCATATGGCGCTCATTTAAGACCAAGCATTTTGATTTAATCTCCTTGAGATCTAAATAACCGTGATACTCGGGAAGCTTTTAGATTAGCTGTAATGAATCAGTTGACGGTTCAGCACAATCATATCTCGCTCTGGCTGGCTAGCATATCCTATTACTTACAGCACAGTTAGAGTGTTGCAGGAGATGAAAGTGACATTTCTTACATGATGGATATGGTTGCCTTCAAGGTCTCTGGGATATAAAAACAAAACATAAATCACTGAAAATAAATCGAGGCGGCATTTATTCTAAGGTAATTAAAGAAAAATACTACCAGAACTTCATGACTGCACAAAAGAGAGTGGGAACCAGACATCTAATTTTCCACACACCTAGTTGATGACTTCAGGTCACCAACCCCGCAGTGACCCAGCAGGCACTCTGTAAGAGCCAGCACCCCATTAGAAAAAGTGGCGTGGAAGCGCCATAAAACGATGACAAAACAATAATTTCTAGTGAAATAAGGTAGACTTACAGCCAGTTTAGTCTTGGCATATATCGGCACAGAGGTTTATCAGGCAAATGAGCAAGAGAATTATTAATCATCTCTCTGAAAAAAAAAAAAAAAGAAAAATTGTATAGCTGGCTATACTTGCCAAAAATTATATTACAGAAAAAAATAATCTCTCTTAAGTTTGTACTTTGGAAAAAAAGACAGTCAAAGCTTGATTCTCTTTTCATAGTCTTGGAGGTAGTATTATTTTCTTAAACTTCTACATATTTTCCCTACGGCATTCTGCGGAGCAGTATTTTATCCTTAACTCGTTAATTACCAGGTAAAGGAAAGATGTTCACTTCACTGCTTTTTCAATAAAGCAGAGCAAGTCAATACAAGTATTTCGACTGTTCTATCATAGCACCTAACCTCTGTTGGTGAGAGAGGAAGGGGGGGACGGAGGGAGGTTTCCCTCTGGGCTGCAGGGGAAGGGAGTCCCTCGTGTTTGGGTCCAGAGGGGCAGTGACAGGTTGCGGACAGGGTTTCGGGGAGGGAGGCTGGGCTGCTGCCGGGGGCCCCCCCACCTCCTGCACCATGGCTTGGTAGGACAGCTGGCACCCATTGCTGCAGCTGCCGTGGCCTTGCCCTCTCAGTGACGTTGTCTTTTTACCATTTTCCCCACCCATGTCCCTATACTTTTCCAAACACCACATGCCCGCAGCTGCCAAATCTTCCTACTCCAGCACATCTTGCCTGGGGGTAAGAAAAAAGCAGGAGGCGTACTGCTAGCACTCCGTGGTGAGCAGCCGCGGTCGTTACAAAAAGGTTTTCATGTATATATCTATATATCTGCCCTTTCTATTCTGTTCTTTTAAATAACACTTTTGGCTCTTATTCCATACTTACAGCAGAATAAGTGATTTGAGTCCATAAAATGTTAATGGCGAGATCCGATTTATCCGATTATTTTCAATTATCCTATAAATTACAGCAAATCAGTATCAGATCGATAATTGACTGCAGTCTTAAGTTGAACAGATGATAAAAAAATAACAGACTTTGAAGTGGATTTCTTCAAATGCCTGTTCAAACTACTTAAAAAAATTAATGCACTACTCCATAGCAGGTCAGGGTATACATCGAATTAACTTCCTTTCAGAAGAATTTGATTTAAAAAAAAATTAACTTAGAGAAAGTAATTGCTTTCAATTTAGAAAAAAAGTATTTTCTTTCCAGTTTTAGAATTCTTTGATCAAGAATTTGAATGACTTCTCTGTGAAAACAAAGCAGCACCACATAATGGCATTCCACGGCAATCCATCAGTTCAAAACACACAGAAAAATCTTAGGCATATTATTACTTGCTTATTTTTAATAACTTCACTGAATCAAAACAGTATTTCATTTCATCTGTCTGAAAAGCAGTACTAAACCAGAATTTCAGATTATGACAGTGATTTTGTCTGGGACATTTTCAAGCACTATTTACAGGGAAAGACCTGCCCAAAAAATTATCTTTCTACTGTTTTATAGTATCTGAGTTATTTCTCGTATTAATTTGTAACAAGCAATTACTAATAAACATTATTTAGTATTGTAAAAGTCATCAGTCATTGGAGTCATTAAGGCCCAAGAACTAATTTATACTCTCACCAAAGTCAATTGGATTTTTACCTCACACAGTGTAACAGGAGTTACTTAGTTATTATCTAGTATGAAGTACTGCTATGCACAAAAATCAAAGCAATCCAAATATTTCTTTGTCTTGCTTTCACCATTCCTTCAGAAAACAAACATACAAATCAGAAAACTACATACAGCCATTCCAGTTTGTGGAGATCTTCAAAGACACCAGGCTTCAAACTGGTTATCTTGTTGTTGCTCAGGTATCTGAAAACAAGACCAAAAAGATAAATGAATGGAATGATTAACTAGCATCAGATGTGTGGAAAATTTATTTTAGTATTTTTTTTTCCTTTCCAGTTTATCAGAATACTCCTAAAATTTTTCATAATTATCATTTTTTATTAGGGTAATTTTCATGCCCTTCTTTGAAAGCAAGGCAAGACACTCCGTAGCGAGGACTTTCAGAGCAACTGTGTAGAACATTTTGTCTTATCTATAAGAAAACACGGCAAACTAAATATTTTCATTGTGTCATATGTCAGGCCCTTTGCAGTTTCCTTTTATAGAGTGATTTGTTGCATGAATGTTTCCAGGATCCCATTCAGTCTCAGCTAAGGACGTTAGTCAAATGTGGATGCCAGAATCATGGAAAAAGAAAGACTGAGAAATGAAAGGGTGGGGGTGCGTGTGTACTATAAAGGGTCTGGGAAGGTAATTAACAGCAGCTGTAATAACAGATAATCAACCACACTCATGGAACCAAAAACTAAAAGGTACAACATTTTAAAATTTTCCTTTTACAAACACTGCAGAAACAAAAAAATGAACAATGCATTTTATGTGTCATCTCTTTCACTGAGTGTTATCCATAAAAGTTGGAAGCACCTTTCAAAAACCTGCTGCAAAATAAAGAAGATAGTGTTCTCTTCACTACCGATACTGGTTACTTTGGTTTGCTTCTGTAAACCAAAATACAATGTTAAAGAGTTTTCATTCATCACAAGTTCTTGCTTTTGTTTTATTCCTTTTTAATTCCTTCTGACTTTGTGCAGGTAACTACCATACTGTCTCCTCTTCCGTTCTGCAGATTTGGGGAACCGGGGTGAAGTATGGAGCCCACTTGTACTTTCAAAGTATTGTCCTGTCAGATAAACTTGGACAGATAGCTACTTCACCGATAACTCTTTATCTATCTTTGCTTTCTCAATCCAATCATTGAGTTAAAGATTTGGACCATTTTGCAGCTTCCTAACATTGAATCAAATAAGAGCGAGACATCCGTAGCAACTCTCAGAGCTCCTCCTGTTGCTCTTTACTTCAGTATTCAAAAAGCAATACTTACAGTTTCGTCAAGTTGTATAAACCTTTGAAAGCACGTTCAGATACAGCTCTGATTTTATTATTCTGAAGATACCTAAGAAGATATAAACCCAACAACAATTAATTCTCTAAGCATGCAAAGTCAAAGCAAGCATAAATAACCAATTAAAATCTATCAACTAAACTGAATGCCTGTGTGATACTTGAAGCTGTCAAACTTGTTACATCTTAAATTTGACAGCACCCATTTCACAGCTATAGTTGCAAAGACTGCAAAATAAAGAAATACCCCTTGCCGCAGCAGCATTACAAAATTCATTCAAAGAGCCAGTTGCTTTGCCTGAGATGAACAACGAAGTAGTTCCTGTTTTCGGTCCTAACCTTGCAGTTCTTACCTGTGTGACCTGATCTTTATGTTTAGCCAGGACCCTGCCTCAAGCAAACTTTTGCATGGCAAATATCAAATTAACACGAGTTTTTGAATGTTCTTGTTATGGTATCAGACACTTTTAAAAGACTGTGGATTTTTAAGATGGTATAATAAAAATACAAAGTGAATGTTGCTAATTTTCTGTAAACTAAAGAATAATAGTTCTTTTCTGTCTATTTGACTTTGTCTACTTTGATTAAATAAGTTAAAAAAATATCAATTGCAAATGCTAAATCCTTCTAAAATATTTTTAAAGCATTATAATGCTATTCTCTAAGAAATATTTAAGTACAAATCCTTTAAATTAAATTACAGTCAATGAAGTGTCCAGATGCATTCCTGTTAAAAAGCAATACGAAATCTGACAGTGGCTTTTAAAAAGTGGCTTCGTGTCAAACGCTGCTCAAAAGCTTTCTGAAAATGTACAGTTATCATTCAGAAATATGTGAAATTAAGTAAACATAATTCAGTAACACTAATTAATATTAATATACATTAATGACTATTTATTTTAATGCAGATGTGTCTTTCCAGGCTTTAACAGTGGTACTTAACTTTGTGAACACCAGATGGTGCTGCAGTACAGCACAGTTTCCAGAAAAGTTACGGTCCACTAAGTCTTCTAGGCGCACAAGGGCCTTGGATTGGTGACGTAAGAGCCCTGCTCTAGACTTCTGCATTTGATTCTTAATTTCACTAATTCTATATAAAGCAAAGTTGTCAAAGGCTATGATTTTTGAACAACACATATGTCAGACACCATAAAACGTAGCTCAGTATTGCGCTGCTGTAACAATTTGTCTAGTTGAAGCGTTATCAAATTGGTACCAGATATAATTAGGAGTAAAACCAAGAGCCGTGTGAGTAAGCTCCCCATGACAGTGGGAAGTTTAACTTTTCAAACTTTCATTTGGTGGAGTAAGTGGATTAAGTTACTTGAATTTCTTTTGGTATATTACTGTTCGTTATACATGTAACTTCCTTCAGACACAGTGAAAGTTTAGCATTTTTCTGGTATAAAATAGTCAATATAAAAAAAAATTAAATATGCAGAAATTATGGTTTTGAAAAAGAGAGATGCCAGATAAAGCTATTTGAGCCAAAGAGGTTACACAATTAGATGATGTACTGAAGGGTAAGAAAAAACAAAATTTTTGAGTATATAATAAGAGTTGTCACTTAGACGTTAAGATCTGTGCGCATATGTGAGAGGGAGAGGATGAATATTTAAGGCACTAAATAGATATTTTAAGTTGAAGTACTGCCTTACAGATTTTTAAGGTCTTGGTATTTCTTGAAAATGTCAGCAGAAAGTTTCCTTAGCAGATTCCTCTGAAGAGACCTGTAGGAATGAAAGCACGCAGTAAAACCACTCTCCCGGCTTCTTACAGTGCTGACACTTCTGTTATTCAATAAGAGCAGCTTTCACACTGCTAAATAACAAAAGCAACATGAAACCATCTGAATATGCTACCTCTGTTTGTCTGAATATTTGTATCTATTTCAGCAGTAAGCCAAATACTTTATCATCAAAAAATATTCCTCCATGTCCCCAGACCAACTGACGAAATAATAGTTAAATCTAAAAGTTAAAAAGATACAAGCATAAACTAAAACACAGATTCATTTCGAACCTCAAATGCATACAGCTCTTATTTCCCAGTACATGTGTCCCTGTGCCCCATCTCCACTGGGCACCGACTCAAGTCTCCTGTCAAAAACCAAAAATCGTTCAGGGCATGGTTGGATTAGAAGAGAGTCTAGCCCAAAAGCCAGCTGAACCCACTCACTGCTTTTTCTAAAGCTAGAACTGGGCCATTATTTTTGAAGTCTTTGTTGACCCGGAGCCAACAGCCAGTTTAAATATATATTTGACATTGCACTCAATCTTCGTTATGAAGTATCGCAGTATTCGAACAGGAACCAAACAAGGAGAAGCCCAGCCACATGTGAGCACAAACTGGTACCAAACAGAAAGATCCGTACCCCTGCTTTACAGGGAGGATCCTGGGGTAAGGACACACGATGCTGCTCTCTGCTCATCCCGCAGAAAACGGTCTCTCAGAGGGTGATGTGCAACCTACGAACAATATCAACCATTCTCTGATCTCTTCAGAAAGTTTGGCTTACACCTACGTATCTGTATGATGACCCAGCCCAGATTAAACCCTTTTAAATAATGACATATTCTGAGACATCAAATGAGAACTAAAAAGATTTGCTCAAACAGGTAGTTCCACTGAGTTCAAGGTTATTGACTTTATTGGCAGGAATATAGACTAGGAATAAAGGCAGGTGCATAGAATAATGAAAATGTCTTAAGCATTATGTCTTAAAAGGAAACATTTCTTCCGCAGATTTCTTTAGATTGCCTGAAACTGTTGCTAGCTCAAGTCACTGTTACAAACATGAAACGATTATTTCACACAGAGTTTTTAAGTTCCTATTCTCTCCTTTTCTGCAGGGAACATTGAAGGGCTTGTAAACAGAGAGACACTGTGCTCACACAAACACCGGCTGAGCCAACTGGCCATTACTACAAGGCTGTAGGTGTGAAGAGGTTGTAGGATCGGTAGTCAGGCCAGAACAGAGCAAGAGAGGACTGCTCTGCTCTACTTACATTATGGTTATGTTTGAAGAGACTGACGGGACAGCACGCAATTTGGCAGCATCGCAGAAGACCTCCAGCCCCTGGCAGGTACACTCTGCTGGCACAGCACCAGCCACTGCGGGAGAACAAGCACGTGGTCGTGGCAAAAGGTGGGATGGGTGGTGCGATGGGATGGGGAGAAAAGAAACGTGGTGTAAGAGAACAGTGAGCACAAAGGCAGACATACCAGGCTGGGTTGAACAGAAATTGAAGCACACGCTTTTATGTAATTAATTTAGACCTGGGAAGACACAAACCGTAAATACAAAGGGACACAAAAAATTATGTTACCTCCTGACCTCTGTGAAAGAGCTTTTACAAGCTCTTGAGCTTTAGGCTTGATATACAGGAATCTGGCATGGTAATGATTTTTCAAATTTTTTGTGGCTCTTCTTTAGATTATTCAGTTCTCTTATATTTACAAGAATGAGCACAATTCTGTCCAGCTGAAAATGGGTCAGGAAGTCTTTGCTCCCTTTCCGCCTGTCTGTGCTTTAAGGAACTGCTCACAGCAGACAGCAGAGTCAGAAAATCTGTACGAAGGGATGAATGCCTGAAGAAGCAGAGGAGGTTTGCAGAACCATTTGATGTACGAAGAAGTGACTTTGGAGGAATGCTGTCTTTGTTTCACTCTGAAACTTGTGTTTCACGGTCTTCCCAGCTGTATTAATATATCCAGATAAACATTCATATTGCCCTCCTAATTGGCATATGTTTGACGCTTCTCTTACAGAAAATGAATCACTCTGATTGGAAATGAAATGAGCTTCAATCCATTTGTTTGAAACATTAACTTTGGCTTACTATAAATGAAACTGCACTATATGTCTCTTTCTGATGAGCATATGTGCTATATATTTCTTTCTAAGAATCATCAGTAATAATCAGGCAAATAATATCTGTAATTACTTACAGCACTCAGGTGTCTTCGTCTGAAACGCATACAGAGATTTCAGTTTATTGTATTTGTCCTTTGTATAATGCTTATCAAATTGCAGAGACCATCCATTGTTGTCTTCTAATAAAAAACCCCCCACAAATAGAAGACACATTAGAATAGAAATTTCGTTGTGTCACTTTTTTTTGCCTCAACTTTTATCTCAATAGCATGATTTTTTCAGAACATTTCATAGACCATTAGATGACCTTATCTTTATACAGCTGCTTAATCACAGGTATGCATGGAGATTATGAGCTGCATAGTAGGAACAGCTTATTATACCTTCAACATTGACATTTTCCATGAGAGTTGCACCAAAAAAGTATAATCTTTCACTTTTTGTTTACGTAGGAGTCTAAAAATGAGAGGCAACCATATATTTTCCTACCTCCTTAAATGTGCAGGTTTGTCACTTGTCCAGGAAAGCTCAACTGATTACTACCACTCTGACGACTTCTTTCAGAGGGCTGTCTCACACTATCACAACCTGTAATTTCTTTCCTGGAAATCTAGACAAAGGCCCAATGAACACTGCTTTTCAAGAAAACGGGTGACATGGCGTAACACATCCAAGTCAGTATGTTTAAGTTAAACTTAATATGCATCTTCTTAAACAAAGCATTAATCCATATTACCAGTTTGGTCACTGCGCATAGATGTACTGGAGCAGAGTAGTTTATGGCCATAAAGGTGAAAATTGAAAGGCAGATCTTTCAGTTCCTTCCCACAAATGGAGATTTCCAGATACAGAGGTGCTGGACATAACTGCAGACCTGTTTCATAGAGTCATAAACTGGTTTGGGTTGGAAGGGATCTTAAAGATCACCTAGTTCCAACTCCCCTGCCATGGGCAGGGACACCCTCCACTAGACCACGTTGCCCAAAGCCTCATCCAACCTGGTCTTAAACACTTCCAGGGAGGGGGCCTCCACAACCTCTCTGGGCAACCTGGTCCAGTGCCTCACCACCCTCACAGTAAAGAATTTCTTCCAAATATCTAATCTAAATTGACCCTCCTTCAGCTTAAACCCATTACCCCTTGTCCTGTCACTACACTCCCTGATAAACAGTCCCTCACCAGCTTTCCTGTAGGCCCCTTCAGGTACTGGAAAGCCGCAATTAGATCTCCCCGGAGCCTTCTCTTCTCCAGGCTGAACAACCCCAACTCTCTCAGCCTGTCCTCACAGGAGAGATGCTCCATCCCTCCATTCAGCTTCGTGGCCCTCCTCTGGACTCGCTCCAACAGCTCCATGTCTCTCCTGTACTGGGGCCCCCAGAACTGGACGCAGTACTCCAGGTGGGGTCTCACAAGAGCGGAGTAGAGGGTCAAGGATCACCTCCCTGGACCTGCTGGTCACGCCTCTTTTCATGCAGCCCAGGACACGGTTGGCTTTCTGGGCTGCAAGCGCACGCTGCTGGCTCATGTTGAGCTTCTCATCCATCAATACCCCCAAGTCCTTCTCCTCGGGGCAGCTCTCAATCTATTTCTTGGGAGTCTATTGTATATCTGACATCTGTAAATTAACTGATCAGGTAAACACTTCCAAAACAGGGCACAAATACACACCACACAAAAAAAAAAAAAAAAAAGAGAGAGAGAAAATGAATTTGCCTTTAAAAAATGTGATCCAATTTTAGTTTTATTAATTTGGGTCTGACCTCTCTTCAGCTTTGACAACACCCACATCCTTCTAGTTTAAAGCATCTTATGTAATGAATGCGCACCAGTAGCAGAAATGCTCCTTAGGATGGCACTCACTAGCTGGTGAGTCAAAGCATCAGTGATAATTGAAAGCATTACTTTGTAATGATACCTACTGTCAAATAACATTATATCTCTGAGGATGGCTCTGCTTTACTAGTCATTACAGTCTTAGATTCACTTTTATGATATGTTAGCAATTATCTTCCCCCCCACCCCTTTCACACAGTAATAGTTCTGTTACACTTAAATACCATTCCTCATAGACATTTCTCTATAAATCTTCATATCCGAGTATGCATTACTCCTATATTTATTGGCTTCAAAATAGGCAGGGAGAAATAAAATGTAATAATTTCTTTGCAACTTTTCCCCTCCTGAAATGGCATCTCCTTTTTCATGTCACATTACAACTCCATTGTTTTCTCAGTTGGCAGGGAAATTACCTTGAGAGCATCTCCCGAAGTACCTATCTGCCTACAGACTCTTAGCAGACAGAGCTGTTCCGAGAGCTGCCAGCCCCTCCGCTGCCTCAGCTGAAAAGATGTACTATACATGCTGATTAATAGATATTATGAAAGCTTAAGTAACTTCAGGCAAACTATATTTTATCTAGTTATTCGTTTGTTATGCATAAATCGGAAAGGTAAACAATTCAAAGCAACCCAAAATCTCTGTCTTCAGGAATTGCTCCATTAAGAGAAAAGACAGACTTGAAAATCTTGACATTTTCACTTGAAAATTAATGTGAATTAACTTATGCCCACAAGAATGCCAGCTTCCCACCCAGGGAAGGCATTTAAGCACATTTTACTAACTTCCTCGAGAGCACCTGGTACACTCTGATCCACAAGCAGTTTTGCCAGGTTAGATCATTAAGCTGATATTCAGAAGCAGCCTAATGCATTTTGGACAAAATGAAAGGTGTTGGCAAACCTGCAGAAATATTGCTCCTGCCTGTTTTAAATGCTCAGCAGTTCAGTTTTAGGACCAGCTCACGAAACTGCAGCATGGAATCCATAATTGATGAAGCGATGAGAACAGATCCTTTGCCAAGCGGTGAGCACCTTATAAACCCCCTGCCCCGTAGCTGGGGCTGTAATGAGGTTTCCCCTATCACTATTTCTGAATATTTAACTAGAACACAGCCATTAACTTTCATTTGCAAGACTGGACCCAGGAACTGGGACCTGAAGAAACTAATGGGAATACAATATATGCAGAGGAGATGAGATTTAAGAAGAAAGGAATCTTTCATTGAGGATTTTTGAATAGAAATTTGTAAAGATGTATTAAAAGTGAGATTATTCTTAGAGTATAATCACACCAAATAAATATTTCGCAGTCAGTAATACAGTCACAAAATATTTTTTGGACTTTCTAATTAATAATTACATTCACAGGAAGTTTTGGACAACTAACCGCTTATCTGCAGATTCTGAATATATAGTTAAAAGTCATAAATTCTAATCCTCCTGTAAGCCAATGAACACATAAACTGTTGTTTTTCTGCATTTCCCTGCTTCTGACACTGAAGAGTGGATAGATGAGATTTTATTCCACCTTTTAGTATTTTGAAAGCGCTTTGCCATGTGACAAAGCACGTGCAAGAGGTGACCGTCACTGCGGCTCACATCTGCAGAGAAAAAACACGAGCAGTGCCTCCTACACGAGGAAGCGGTTCCCCACAAAGGGGAAATTCACCACCATTTTCAAGGAAGTTGAGAGGCAGCTGTGTGTTTTTGGGTGGCCATAAAAGAGAAAGGGGGGGGGGGGGGGAAAGCACAGAGAAGGGAGAAGATGGATTAATTTGTACTGGAAACATTCCAGTTGTCTGGAGTTTCTGGTCAGTTCATTTGAAATAACGGGCTTTTCTCATGGCATTGGTTTTCGTGCCTTTGACTAGACATACAAAGCCATATCTGAATATAACAAAACAAGTTTTTCAAAGTTTTTCAACCTTCAGAAATGTTTGCTTTGGGCTCAAGTTTTGTGCCCAAGCCTGGGACAGTCTTTATTTTATACAAACTGTTTTGTCAAATCCCAGAAGAATGTATTGTGCAAATAACTATATTTAGTACAACCGTTCGGTGAAGCACTCAACGCCAGAACTGTAAATCACTTTGTGATTGTTTAGAGTTTATATGGTAGGTTTGTGACCTGTTTACCTCTGTCGAGACGAGGTTCTCCAAACACTTTAAGAAATGACTGGTAATAGCACTGGTCTTCAAATCCTAAATCTATCATTTGGGGGAGTACAGCTCAGATGAGAAATTACTTTTTCCCAAGCCAGTTCTAAAATAGATTATGTTGGCTGCACTTCTGTAAAAATGAGATCTGAGAAAACAAGGCATCAGCAAATCTTCCCCCACGTGGGATAAGTGAAATAAGTAATTGTAAACGGGCCTTATCTGACCACTGATTAACACACTGTTCCTTGCTAAAAGTTGTCAATTACCATTTCTGATGGGAAAGAGAATGGGTATGTTAATCCTGACAAACTACAGATTTGAATAATCTGTTCAGTGACAGATCCAAGAAAATATCAGCTTTACTCAATTGAAGATACATCTCTTATTTAGGTTGAAGCTTAGGAAAAGGACATTATCTATACGACTTTCCCTTTCTCTTGGCCATGTCTTCATGGGTTATTGTGGAGAGAAACACTACCAATGAAATGCATAAGCACTCTAAAGACACATGGCATCACCCTTTGATTTCACCTTTGCTGTTGGTGGCCATAACCCGTGGACATATTTCTTTCTGCCAGTTGTTCAAACATACTTTCTCTTGCTGTAAGAAATTACTGCAGGCTTTTCACAAAGATATCTTTTAGTACAACAAGGAAAACCTGTATCCTCCAGAGAAGAAGCAATTCCTTTGAAAACGTTTGCAGATGAAGGAATATCATTGCCCTTTTCCACAGAGTTGGGGCGTGCCTAATAACTTACAGTAGAACCAAAACCACGCTGAGATTTTTACAAAGCGGAGTGTTGTGGTGCCTGGAGCATTCAACTCTGGGAGTGAATCTCACAGCCCCAATTCAGATACCCAAGTGGAAAAAATGAAGAATCTATAAGCTGGACACCTGCCGGTCACGGCCGAGGCAGCTTACCCCACACCAAGCTGCGTGTCACTGCGCACCGACTGCTTCCTCTTCCTGCTGATTACTTCAAATGTAGCTTGGCTACTCATACGGGACGATGCAATCACAGAAAACCAGGCAGGAATCAAATCAATTCAAATAAGGTTTATGCTTCTCTGGATGAGCTAGATTACATGCTTACACAAGTTTATTCTTGATTTTAAAACAACTTAATTAATCGAGTGCAGCTTTTAAGAAAATAGGCAGGCTCAAATTTCTGAAAGATAAATATCTTCTCAATATTGTAGCTTTATTCCTGTGCAACACTTGCATAGGGGAGTTTTTCAGTTTATATAACAATACTTTTAATCTATAGAGATTAATTCCATTTTCTACTCTGTTTTTCTTGAAGTATTTACAATTTTTTAACTAAATGTGACAGAATAAATTAAAATAAGCTAATAGCACGAATACATCTGTAAAACCTTGAGTTGGTTGAAAGCTCCCTTAGCAGTAAGCTACTACAGTGGAAACCAAAAGAGACAAAAGTCTCGTGAAATGTAGAAGTTCCTCTCAGTTATCAACAATATTTAAAGATCTCAGTAACAAAATCAATTAAAAGCCTCCAGAACTATACGAAAAATTTCCACATGAAGCTTGAAAATCTGATCTTCGACAAGTATTTGCTACATTTTGAGCAGGCTGCTGACTTCCAAGTGTTTTCTTTTTGCTTCATAAACAGAATTTACTATCTAGGACTCAAAACTGAATGGTGTCTCATACATTTAAATCTCACATTTTAAGTACGATGCGGAAAAAAATGTCGTGCCAGGAAAAGATGAGACCAACTGTAGCATTATTCATTATTAGTATTAATATGAAATCTAAAGTCATCAAACTCTTCTGCAATGTGCTGAGGCAAAAATGGGAAACTCAGACCCTCTGAAATTTCTCATCCGTTATGAGCAATCTTGTAATATTAAAACATATATCTTTTGTATAGATGTTTTGAAACATCCCATAGAAATTTAGGTTTCTGCTATGGAAATCTAGAAGATGATTTAATGAATCTACAGAACTGCAATAATTCTCTCTAAGTTTATAGACCTTCAAAGGAACACATACAAAACCAGCATGACATCTATATAGATTGTTATTACTTTCATCCTGTTGAATTTTATAGGCTCTTTTAAAAAAAGAGGTAGTAACTTATTACTTATTAAATAAGGCAAGCCCGATGACCGCACGGCACACAGTAACAGAGGAGGCTCGTGCTTTGAGAGGTAAATAGGCGCGAGACTTCAAACAGCCGCTCCCTGCCCCAGTTCTTTCAGAAATCTGTCTGTGATTTCCAGCCTACGAGCTAGACAGAGCTTAACGAACATCTCTAAGTGAACTCTACGTCTGGGGACTTGAATGCTGCCTTTTGTTCAGAGACCTCTTCGGCCTGGAAGCAACACAATGGTAAATACGTTTAGCCAGTGAAGAACTCCTCCGGAGAGTCAGAAACATCTTAAATTAAATCTGCGTGCCTGTTCTTGCTTCACTGGACTGGAAAAATGTGGCTATGACACTGTGATTAAAAAACAAATGCAGAGACACTACAACCATTCCCAAAAAAACCAGTTTTGCAGACCTATCAGCAAAATTGTCCAGAAGCCAAATATCTAAACACTGAGGAAACTTGTGCTCTCAAAATAGCTCAGGCTACTTTGTTCCATTAACTACTACATAATTAAAGACCTTGCTTGTGAAAAAAGATAAAATGAAACACTCTAGCATGGTGTTCTTTCCATTCCCCTTTTATTATTGCTAGTAAGTAGAGTGGTAGTCAAATACGTAACAGTAGTTGCTGGTTTTTTAATGCTCCATTCACAGTGCAACAGTCCGGTCTACAGATGTACAAGCGATTAGGCCCAATGAATGCAATTTTGGTTCTGAAATAAATAAGAATTCTGAAGTATTTGCATTTGTAACAATTCTTGTGCTAAAGTACTTTTTATTCTAAATGAGACTTATACTTGTGTTATTTGCACATAACCATTTCCTCTAGAGATTTACTAGTCATAAATGAAGAACCTATTTCAATAACCAGTTTGGAGATAAGAACTATTCAATAGCACAAAACAACAGTAACCCTAATTTTAATTTTAAACAAAGCATGAACCATATCTACTCAATTCCCAATTAAATTTAAGAAAAGAAGAATTAGGGCATTTATTTATGAGAGTTATATATCACTGGCTGCACGGGCAGATATTGTATATCTCCTGTTTCTGTGATGGTGCGGGAGATCACAACCAAGATTTCTTCATCTCATTTAGCATAAACACATAAATAAATAAAAATCACTGCTAGCACAGTGTTTCCAAACAGTCGTATCCAGTACTATTTAAGAAGGCTAACACATGAGTAACAAAAATTGGGTTTTTTTTTGAAACATCCCAGCTTTTCATTAGTTTCCTAATTTAGGTAAGTTGTGGTTCTTTGCTCACTGAAGACAGCGGGAGCCTTTCCATTGATTTCAGTGGAGTCAGTCCAGGTCGGTTCTCACCAGGCTCAGCCTCGCTTCATAAAACATGTTGTGGTTAAAAGCCCAGGTGGTGTCTCTGAAGATTTTATATCGATCTTATTGTTTGCATTTTAAATTAGAACAGAACATCATCAATCCAATAACTAATTAGATTTTGACTGCATGTTTGGGTACTATCAAACCCTAATGGAAGTTAGGAAAAACTTTTCAATCTGAAAGCAGGACTACCATAAAAAATAGGTGCACCTGTACTTTACATCCAAGGGATTTTCAGAACCTGTAACTACAGGATGCTGACACATTGTGCTAAATATATCAGAGACAAAGCAGTAGGGCTTAATCTTAGGCTTTAAGACATATCATAAAATACGCCTTCAAATTGGCCAGGTAGGATGTCAAGTCCAGAGATTCCCCTCAAAGGAGAAAAGCTCAGAACTTCTGAGATTTGATTATGTTTCTATATTTCTCCATTTACAGTTTTGTACCAAACTAAATTCAAGAGCTGATGGGTGGTTTTGGAACAAGAAACCTGAGGTAAGTTACACTGCGATTTACTGGGAGGCTTCTCTCCAAGAACCGGCATCGTATTAGCATCACAGCTCATTTACAGTTACGGTGAGCAAATCATGCTAACTAGCCAGCAGAAAGGCTGGAACATTACGGTTAATTGCAACAAAGGAAAAACAAATATTCAGTCTCTCAATGATTTTAAAATTTAACTGCATTAAGAATTTTTGCAGCACTTTGTAATTAGCATGCTATGACTACAAATTGATAACTGACCCAGTGATGTATCTAGAAGAGATAATGACACAAAAGCTGTTAGACTGATAACATCACACTTTTATTTGTGCATTTAAGAGTAGGAATATTTTACTCAGAGAAAGCTGACCCTTTCCTAGGACAAAAGTTTGCCCATTCAGCCCTGTAAGTAGATGGCATATCAGAAAACTTAAAAAAAAGAAAATATAAAGTGCTTATAATTTTTAAAATGTAAATACTTAATTAGGGAGCAGATTAAGGATTTTTTTTTTTTCTAAAGCTACTTAGATAATTAATATTTTCGGGGAAAAAAAAAAAAAAAGAAAATCCATAGATGATTACCGGCAACGTTACTTGTCTTCTGTCCAAATTTGTAGAGTACATTTATGTTATGATTTAACATTTCATACATTTTTGCAGTTTGTCACATGTCAGAATTTGTTCATCTAAGCAAACATGCACTTCAAGATAATAAAACACATATGGACTTAGTGAAAAGCTAAATCTCAAATACTATAGTTCTGTTATTTTTGTTTTCTGTTACTCGACCCCTGTTTTATTCTGCTGTTATCTTTAATTTTGTTTTGCTTTTCATCAAGTGTCAGTGTCAAAGCAGAGATTTTAAAACGCTTCTTTCAATGAATACATACTTGGGAATATGTACTTGGCACTTTCACTATGCCATTGGGCTCTAAAGGGCTTTTTTAACAGTAACATTGCAGCAGTAATGTCTTCAATGTAAGAAATACTCTTTACTCGTTTTAGGAACAATTCCCATGTCCACACTGCCTTAGCATTAGGTGAGCAGAATTTGCTGTTATGCCTAACATTTATCCTCCCTGCTCACGTTTAAAAAAAAGCAATGAAGTAAACAAATGTTCTAACCTCCCATCTACAAACATCAAGTAGCTACAGAATCAAATCTTAACAGCTGTAAATAAACAGAAAAAGCTCTTCCCTTGGAAATTAGGCTGAAACCATTACATTTGAAATCAAACACAGTCTCAGTAGGACAAAACACTATCAAACTCACTCTGCTTTGCCAGCTTGAGCTTTAATCGAGCTTGGGCACAAAAGGATGCTGGTATTGCTTTACTTTTTTCTACACAGTTTGGGTTTTGCTAACAGATAGGGAAATAACTCCAAGTGAAACAGGTGATATAGGCTAAATTGTTTTTAACATTGCACTTGGTCTTTTTAAGAGCTCGATGGTTCAGAAGGGATGAGCATGGGGCAGAACAACAGAGAACAATTTACTGCCATATTCAAGCCTAAAAAAGGAAGTCCTCAAAACCATAAGCTTTTATGACACTTTATGAAACTTTAAATAAAAAAAAAAATTTAAAATATTGCATTTATGACAAATTTGCAGAGATGCCCACTTCTACTTGATGGACTATGTTTTCAAGTTCAAAAGGTAAGACTGTATTTTCTATGCACATTTAAGGTTATCTAGTCATAGTTCAAAATAAGCCTCCTATCACTTTGGGCATGATAAGTTGCCAGCCTCCTCCTCTTCTTATTGCTGCTTACTACATTGCCTCAAGCTCTTCCCCATCACAATATAACACAGAGTATTTTCTCGGGTTTGGAAACCCAACTGGGTGACAAAGGCATGCGAATTTTCAAAGACGAGTGTTTTCTCTCTACTGTAACATATCGGCTACAACCCATCCCTTTCTAGAAGTGGAAGAAACGCTGAAGTTGAACTGACCAGCGGATGTCCACACACTGAGGTTAAGGACTAGCATGGTGGTCTGAGACCTAGAGTCTCTTCCCAACTCGACCTGTGATGCTGATTTCAGGTCATGTCACTTCTCTGAGCCTTAGTTTTATGTTTATGATTTGGACACGGAGAACACGGTGGAGGTGAAAGAGGAAGCAGATTTGAAGAAGGTGCCACAAAGCCCACCTTTACGTGCTTGGGTTGGATGTGAATGGTGATTACAGCACATCTGAAAACAGATCTCACAGGGAGGATTCAGTTTAGTTTCAACTATTTTTGATCATGTTTTGCTGTTACCGGGCGTGCAGTGCATGAAACAGGACTCATTTGCAAATTGTCTCAAAGATTACAACAATAAATATCCCTATAGGAATGAAGTGGGGAATGAGAGAACTTTGTCCATTAAAAGAGGGAAGGGGCAGAATTGCTACAAAATAGTTGGAGTGACTCGTTTCAGTATTTTCAGAGGCTCCTATCACGTTGGTCTCTTTTGCACTGATGCCTTTTACGTTTTGTTTCAAGGTCATTTAAAGACTTTTACAAAGTAACTCTCTTGGAAGACCTACCTGTGCTTTTTATGCTAGTTGCTTCTCCACTTGTTTCGTTCACTGATGTTTCTTAAAAGTGTAATTTCAGTAATTGCAGTCACTGTTAATATTCAGCATGCTTAGGGGCTTGTATTGAACAGCTGAACTTTGGATTTTCTTATCTTTAGAGTACCTGGTGGTTTGTCTTTTTGATTTTGGGGGGTTTTTTGATTGTTGTTGTTGGTGGTTTTTTCGTCGTGTGTCGTTCCCCCCCCCCAAACAGAAGTATTACAGTCTTCAAAAGAAGTCGGGTTTTTTTTCCTTTTCTTCTTCATCAGTATTGTCCTTTCCACCACAGAAAGAACTACTGTCCATGACAGATTCGTGCTTTGTGTTTCTTTATAATACTGGTATGTACATAAGATATAGTCTTCACTATAACATTTTTCTGTAGGCTTAAGGTAGTGCTAGTGCTTTATCCTGAAGAAATTGTTAGCAAAGCTAGGTAAAGCAACTGCTGTGTTTGACATACATGCATTTTTTAAAAATTTTTTTCTTTTTTTTAACTTATTTGTGAATTCCTTTGAGGGTCTACACTGATTTTTATTCCTCCCCACAGTTGTTGGGTTGAATGTTGTAGACTGGCCACCTCAAAGCTCTTACTCAAATTTATGCGAGATGAAAGTGTGCAAGAATTTAAAAGTTGAGCTACTTTAATTAAAGTACATTGTGGATGAGATTAAAATTTCCAATGGTACTGCATGAAACAATTACTACACTGGAATAATTTCATTCTGAATTGCTTTTCTGTAACCAGAAGCAATGACTTTAACTGAAAACTAGTTGTAAATTTTAAAAAAATTGGTGGAAGGAAACAGATACAACTGCTGGCATAAGGCAGGCATACTAAACTGGTCCTGGGAAACTGCAGCAGAATAAAAAAAGAGCCGGATAGTTTCTTTGTCTTGGGAGCTAATCAATGAGGCTTCCTTTCTTAGTTTTTAAGCAAGATGAATGGTCACAGAACAGAGCTGTCCCACAAAGATCCCCACACTTACTGCAGCGTAGGGGTGTTGCAGAAAAACTCATCAGGACATTCCATATTCTCAGGCAAGTAAGCGACTCTTCCTTTATTCAAACAACAAAGTTTGACTGCAACACCAGTTTTTGAGAAAACGTTACTGTTAAGTATGACCTTAACGTGTTACACATGGCACGCATTTCTAAATGAGAATATGGGATCAAGATATGAAAAAACCACTAATTGCATAGGTTTTCCAGTAAGTCAATACAATGACTCCTCATCTTTTGTAATTTAGGTTTTCAGAAATTGAGGTTAACTCATTCTTGAATTACTAGATCCAGAAGAGGATTCAATATTGCAGCTGAATTGTCTTGCAGCTTATACTGTCTCATATGTCACATTATGAAACTGTGTATATCCTCATTGCCATTTGATCAAGCTGTACGCTTTCAGCAAGTCCATGCATGATAGACCCTCTGGTACTCTGCAGAAATGAAACATGGATAAACCAACAGTTTACTGTACTTGGACTTCTTAAACATAAGAGGGCATCACCAACAGCAATGTCTGCCACTGTAGGGCAAGATAATTGCAGAAGAAGAATAGAACAAGAGCCAATATTTTTTTCAGGATTTTGATTACTGGCTACAGAAAGTGTGTTTATGGCATCAGCAAATGACATGAACCTAGAAGAAGATGCAGGTCCATTAGATGGGATTAGAATTAAAAGTGACTTTCATATGGAGTAAAATGCTGAAATTTGATAGGCGTAAGAATAAGATACCACACATAGGTTCAAAAATCAGCTCCACAGATACACAGTGGGAACAACTATTTTCAAAACCTCATTGACACCGCTGAGAACGCTTGTGAAAAATACCTTTACCTTGAAATTTCATTCAGAAAATTTATTTTGGTATTACATAGCTTGGAAATTTCAGTTTTTGTTCCCCCTCCCCCCTGCTCTAAAGGCTACCTGTGTGGCTGGGACAGGCAGACCGTTCATCGCTCGGCTCCGGGGAGCTGGAGGCAGCATGCGAGGCAGGGCACCACGCGTCTGGCTGCCCTCCACGTCTACAGGCAAACGGCTAAGGAATAGGAAGTCTAGTTTCCCCATCTGCCACGGATCAGCAGCTCTGGAGGGTAGCTCTGAAACTGTCCAGGCTGTTAGTAAGCTGACAATACCAGTAAATAAAATGTGCTAGGGATGATTTTCTCCCCCGTGGTCATAGCTCACAGCCAAACGGCTAAGCTCTCTTCTCACCAAATACCGGGAGGCCTTTCCCAGACTATCCCAGGTCTGTGCCACCCTCCGAGCAGCGTCCAGGCGCTGCGTGAGAGATGCTGCTCAGCACGGACTAAAGCTGTGCTCACAAACGAGCAGCGTGGACAGGCGTGTCCCAGTGCGAAGCCCGTGCCCAGCCCCTACTCAGTTTGCAGCAGGGGTAAAATCTATGAACTGAGCGAAGTTCACGGCTGCCGTCCGGCAGGGCCAGGAGTGACGAGGATCATGACGACAGCAGCAGCAGTGGCCTGGCTATGTGTATTCCTTCAGATTTTGACATTTCCAAGCCCCGAAGCCTGGTAGCAGCGCGGCTTGTACAGCTCACACAGTCACAGTTTTGGTTGTCCTCCCGAGTTAGGGCATAAAAGATTTCTGAAAAACCTTGAAAATTCTTCTAAATTATGTTTCCCATCCAGCTTTAAAAGTCACATTAAGCATAATATAAACTCTGTTAGTGCATACATCTACCTTTCCTAAGCAGATATCTCTGCTAGATCATGTACATACATTTGCACACATCAAAATGACACAGGCAAACAAGTTCAAAGCGTGGATAAAATTGGATAAACCGATACCATACACAAAAAAAATGTGGTACTTCCTTCCTAGCAAGTGGCTTGTTGGGTGGCCTTGTTAGCTAAACCAAATACTTGCTGTACCCTCTGCAAAACGTTTAACTTTCCTATTCCTAACACTCAATGTGAGCAGTGCACGGGTTCCAGTGCCTGCGCGTGCTAGACACAAAGAAAAGTCTCAGCCACGTACCACAGTTGTCTTCGTCGGCCCGATTCCCACAGTCATCCTCACCGTTGCAGTGAAGTTGTTGGGGCAAACACTTTGTGATATTGCCACACGGAAAGTAGCCCAGGGGGCACCTGGCCCCAACTCCAGAAACGTGATCTTCCAAAGAGTCACGGATAACTAAATAGAAACAGAAAGAATATGCTTTAAGACGTCCTCTTAATTTTAAAGATTGAGGCAGTGCTTTTATAAATACTCATTTGCATTTGAATGTGAATATCAAGTGATAAATACATATTAGTTCATTGGACATGCAATTACAACAGTATATTAAGTACTTGTTACCTTGGCAAGAAACATTTATATCATCAGCTAATTAAAATTTGCTTTGATATAAAGTAACCAGGTAATTCCTCTCCACGCATGCTAGGAATAAGATGAAAATGCTAATCATACAAGATAAATGACCTAAGGCCACTATTTAAAAGGATTGTTCCTCTTTGCACTGGAAATTAATTTATTATAGCAATATAACAGATAAGCTATGCAGATATGGATTATATTAATTTGTGCTGAAATTTTAGGCCCAGATAGATAAGTGCTCTTTATACAAAGTCGGAATTAAATATTTTAAAGTGTATTCTAATTTTAAAGCAATTTCTAGATGTAAACCGACCGAGGATCAAAGAACAAGGAAAGCGCGATCAAATCTGTGATGCAGTTTTGCTGCAGAACAACTAAGATGACATAAAGATGCCATTATGAATCCTTTGGAAAAGCAGTCAACCTGGTCCAAAAAAATTGGAGATTTTGTTCAGAATCTATCAGTCTGAAGGTTAGATACCTAGATGCGGTTCTGTTAAGCCCATTGCTTATAGGAAGTAATTTCACAGAATACAGGGACCTCATTCGAGCAGTGCTGAGGGAAAAGGCAGAGGGATGCTGACGAGGGACAGCCGGGGCAGCTGGAGGACTCTACCTGTCCTCTGGTCCTCAGCATTCTGTTCTACAGCAGCTTCAGTTACCCACGATGCCTTACCAGTCCCTTCAGTGCACCCGAGGGACAAATCCTGCCACCACCACTTTTTCCAGGGTCAGTACTACTGCTTTTGTAACAGATTGCAGGGTGCCAGCTCAGACTTCTTGTAATATAAGATTAACTTCTTCCCGGGAGCATATGACAGAGAGGGGTTTATATTACTCTAGAATGCAGTTTGCTCAGTCTCCAATATTTTGGAAATGGAGAAAAGCAGAACATTACTTAGTGCTCTTCATGCTCCGAAGGCTTCAGTAAGCCTACCTAGCGAAGTACCGCTCTGCAAAGGCCTGCTAATTTAATTTTGGAAGTACTTTCAAAAAGGAATATCACTTCCTAATTATAGATAGCATTTGACTTAGTGCATGCTGTCACCAAAAAAAGGATAAAGATATAAATTCCAATACAAATTATATTTTGAGTTTCATTGCTGTCTTAGAGCACTTGAAACGCTCTATGCCAACTTCATTAACTGTGATGCGATGCTCCTTCAGACAGTATATTGTCACTTCTGAAACACGCAACTACTTTTCCAGCCTACTTTCATAAGATAAAGTACAAATCTTCCATGCAACTTTCTCAGATTAACAAGGAATATGTTATTACGCATCTGATTTTTGTCCTGACTTTCCTCCTGGGGTAAGGGAATCATCTGAAATTGAATCAAGTACTTCAGATTCATGAGAAATCTCTTCTGGAAGAACTTTGACATGTTAAACCCTTGACAATGTTTACAGCACTTGAAGTTTTAAATGTAGGTACAGTATCTGGAGGAAATTCTGAGATAAATATTCTGTTATTCCCATATGCACAGAATTATTTTTGCTGTCAGAAGCATGCTGCTTACGAAGTAATATAGTCAGCTCAGAATCACTGTATGATTTTGAAAAGTTGATTTGCTTTCATCCACCACTGTATAACCTATGCAATTGCTCAAAAAGACTTTTGCTGTAGGTCCCTATCACGCCTATATATAGGTACCAAAAATAAGGATATATTCCAATCCCAGGGTGAATTCACTCTTGCATGTTGTTCGTAAACCTCTCTGCTGTTCTGTGCCTGTATACAGAATATTACGTTTAATCTGTTGCACCCAAAAACAAGTAGGAAAAAAAAAAATCTTACACAGGCTCATGGTATAGTGTTAAGCAAACAGAATATGTATAGTACTTAGTGTCTAAAGTATCTTGCTACAAAAAGAAATCACAGACAACTAAGGGTCCCTTAAGCACATTTATCTAACAATCTGAACAACTACCCAGGCACCTGGTAGAAGACAACAATATGGAAAAATCAAACATAAATGGGAAAACCCCCCAAACATCCCCTTATATTTTGTCAAGCCTTTTTCGCTACACACTGGACAGAAATTCAGACTGAGCTGAACTTTGTGCTTAATGGGGCTGATCTCCGTGCAGTTTAAGTTCCAGATGATGGCCTTTATCTTCTCACAGTATCATTCAATGGATTTTCGTAGCATTTTCCAGAAATTATTATTAATTAGTCAAACAGTATTAATCCCTGAAATAACTAACGATTTTACTTTTTGTCATGGTTTAGAAATCATTCTTTGTGAAAGAGTACATAATTCCTCACTGTGTTTAATGATTTGAATTCTCTGTAAGTTTATAGCCTTGCTGATATCTATTCTGAATCTCTGCATTACTCATTTTGTGCTGTGTCGGATTACCCTGGCATGTAAATATCTGCCTGGGAAAGCAGATAACAAGGCATCAACACTTAACAACTTCATTCTAGTCAAATCATTGGAAGCACTGGTCTTTGTCCATTGACTTGTTAACATCACTTTGTTTATGTAAAAAAAGACACAAGTTTGGACCCTGCAGATCTCTGGAGATTTATGAATGGAAAACCCCCCAACCCTCTATGGAAATATTTGGCAAAACTGACAAAGGTAGACAGGAGTAAAATCCATTGTAAAATGCTAGATAACATTCAAAAGATACTCATCTGGATTAAGGAAATTATCCATTTTCCTCATAAAAGACACCATTTTAAAGATAGCATTGCAACAGCAGCAACAAAAGTACTATGCTCCTTATTTTGCAACTACAAACTGTACTGACAAGGTAATGATCTATCATACTCTTTTTGTCATGCATTAAAGGTGTCAACTTTTCTACCTGTTATTGATTTTCCACTATGAAAAAACTGAACTACTCTTCTAGTGTCTGTTTCACTATCCTTTTTTTTTTTTAGCAGTTAAACCCTCCTGATAGAATAGCTCTAAAAAATATTGATTAATGATTATTTCATGTCATGTCATGTCACTGGCTGTTTCACACTGGTGTTAAATCAAGAAAAATATCATTTTGTATTCCTTTTATTGATCCATAGGTTATGTCTCTGATCCATATCCGTATCAAGCTTCAAAGGTACATCTATTGTTTTATAGGTTCTCATTGACAGCACATCTAGGACAGAACATCTCAGCTTTGCTTCTTGTGGCTAAACGAGCACTGTAAAAGCAAGAGACCTCCTATAACACAAAGGTACCACCATCAGCAAACCATATAAACAATCAACTTGAACCTTGATATGGCTTGATTAATAGAAATGATTTGTGGTTTGTAATGAGTAAGTTTGGGCCAATATTGTCATCTTCCACAGTTAACAGAAAAATACTGATGTCCTTCAGAGTTACGGCCAACAGTGGGGTAGACTGATAGATAAAGGAAGACTAAAAGTTGTTAAACTATGTATAAAGAATTCAGCTACAAAGGTACAAACAACAGAAAAGGTAGAACTCGGGACAGATTTGTTTAGGCCTCAGTTGTGAAGGGGAAAAGTACAAATCTGTGCCAGACTTGATTATGTCTGAAGGTTTGCTTTTACAGATACTCCAAATAAAAAAAAAAAAAATCTCTTCTTTGTATATGTTATACAGAAAACAACCTCCTGCCCTTTCAGTGACCTCGAGGTAATTTCATACATTTCAGCCATACTGTACTAGTAAATTTGTTTTTTACTCATAATGGTCAGAATAAATATTAAAATATTTGCAATGGTTCTAGAACAAATAGAAAATAAGTAGGTGAACTGGTATCAGTACATACAGCAAAAACACAAACAAGCATCTTTCTGACAAGATGTTTGCCATCTCACTACAGAATCGTGTTCTACCCAGTAGAGCATGTTCATAATTCTGCAAATTAAATATTTCTGACTGTTAAGTGCTTTGGGTCCCCCTTCATCCCCCAATTCTTCTCAAACAAGAATTCATGTCGTACACCTTTTAAGCTCGTCCAGACCTGCTGCTTCAAGGCACTTATTGCCAAGGCAGACATCTATGACCTTTCCTCTGGCTTGAAGAAAGTGGATAATGCTTTTCCTGCTAGTCTTTAAAATGTAAGGCTAATTTACCACTATTTTCCTTTTTTAAAGGAATAAGCAAGAGTTGGACTGTCATCTAATATAAGATGGTAAGGTTCTTTCCTCTGTTGTATGGATGCAGAATCACTGGGTAAAGAACATGGCAGCCCCTCTTTAAACTCTCACAAAAAGAGATCAAAAGAGGGGATGCATTTGGGAAAGCCAAGAACAACATATTCCCAGGAGAACACAGCTCTCCTCCCAGATAAATTGATTCATCAATTTAATCAAGTTCACTATTTTTGTGCATTGTTTGAAAAATGGCAGAAAATTTTGAAAACAGATGCTGGGTCACAAATGCTGTTTGAGAAACCAAATAAGGGACATGTACACTAGAAGAACATGTACTGAACACAGTTACTTGTAGGTTCCATAAGACAAGTGACTATGACTCCACAAGGGAAACAATACTGGGCTGATTAGACAGAATCGTAAGCAATTAAACTAATCAAAGCAGCAAGGCTCACTGCTTGGTACTTGCTAGTGACGTCAGTCTCAACTGGATTGCATATAGGTTTGAATAAGGGCATATCATGATAGCCGAAAAATATTTTTGTATTTTCAAAAATTTGAATCCCATGAAGACCCATCATTATGAGTAGAAAATGACTCTCAAATTCCAAATAAGCTAGTAAGTTTTTCTTCCCTTTGAAAAAGTTATCAGTTTGAAAGTACTGAGGCCAACTGAAAGTACTGAAATCCAACTATTTTCAAAAAGGAGTCTTTAGATGATAAGGTCCAAGGAATGATCATGGCACTGGAAGAAACCACCCCCCTGTACTTACTATGATTGAAAGCTGTTTTACCTAGAAAAGCACAATTTTTTCAGAGACCAATGCAAATTTATCAAATGGTGGGGCTTTTCCCCCCTCCCACCCATAACTTATTTTAGTTGCTGTACTTGTAGACACAGTGGGAAATGGGCTAGAGCAAGGGAGGACTGAAAATTTTCTTTTGAAATGATTGTTTTGAAACAGAATATTTTCCTTCAACTAAAACAGAAAGAATCAACAAAGAAAATATTAAAGTTGAAATTGATTTTGCCCATCATTTTTGTGCTAGCCTGAATACTTTAAGATGACAGTAGATTAAAAAATTCTTCTTCTGCTGAAGGTTCTTTGAAAGGCATGTGAACTGACTTTGAAAAACCTTTAGCATAATATTGAGGAGAAGACCTGATAGGCCTGTAACCTTTATTTTCAAAGACAAATCATCAGAACAAGACTATAAAAAAATTTATAACTATGGATTCCTTTAACTTAAAAGATGGTTAGTTAATGATTGACAAAGAATAGCAGTGACAAGTGGTTGACCAACTCTGATCAGAAGCATTTGAATCACCAAATGGCAGAAAAAAGAAGATATGAGCTCTTACAAAGATCTTATTTCTAAAAAACTAATTTGTTGTCTGGATTTGTCCATTACCATAATATCTAGAAGTGAATGATATTTAGTTCAGTCTTACATTAATTTTCTTGGTTTTGTTCTGAATTATTCCCACTTAACAAGGGAATTTTTTAGCAATTCATGACAGAGACTAGGATAAAGTTAGTCCAGTGTATTTCAGGATAGAAACATGACGTTAACTTTTGTATGTTTTTATTTAACTTATTACAGCTTCATCAGTGGGAATACATTTTTTTTCGGCATGTAATTTTATAAAGACTCTCCTAAACAGTTGGACTTGATGATCTTAGAAGTCTTTTCCAACCTTAAAAATTCTATGATTCTAAACCTGATACTTCTTTTAGGAAAAGCTTTCTAATGTCTTCTGAGACTACGTAATGGGAATCCCATACTATTAAAATTATTTTTATTAACATTAAAAAGCTGTCCATAAGTAACATATTGAAAATAGATTTTAGTTTCATACAAGAATAAAAAACCAGTTTATGCACGTGAACTTTCAATGTCCACATTTGGAGTAACCCCTTGGGCAAAACTTGTAGACCAATATACCTTGCTCTAGTGGCAGTAGATTAGCATTAATCCTTGAGGCAAAGCGCCATTAGCTTAAAAGATTTAAACATCTGTACAAGATCTCCACAGGAGTATAACTAAACTGTTATCACTACATTGCCTTGTCTGTAATTTGCTCCTCTCCTCCTTTGCTAATTGTTCAGCCCTGATGTCTGTAACAGTTTCTAAATATCTGTATAGCAGATGCATCGTGTTTGTAATTTTAGATTTTATTGGATGCAAGTGACACAGTGCCATTTATTCAGAATCCCAAACGGTTGCAACAGCTTCATTTCTAAAACACTAGAAATTTTTTATATTTTGGCTGTTGCTCCTGCAACCAGAATTACATTTTCAGTTTTATTGCATTACATTTATCTTTACTTAACCATATTAGATGTCATTCTAGGAATATGTAGTGCTTGAACTACACATACAAGTTTATGGCTGACGATATAAAATACTTGCTTTCATTAAACGTAATATAGTGCAAAGGTTTTTAGCACAAGATGTGTATATTATGACTGTCTATATCGCATGCCAATCTGGTCATTATCTTGAATTTTAATTTCATAAAGGTCTATATGTCTTGCTGTGGGTTTCACAATACTTTCAGAAGCATTTTCCAAAGCAGAAAATTTGTACTATATTTTGGAAAATATAGACTCTAATCTCATAACAACATTACTAAAATTAGTTATCAGTTGTGCTACAGATAATTCATTCTAATTAATCCAGCTATAGTGCTGGAAGATCCTCTTTGTATAACTGCCAGATAAATCTGCTCCAGGGCCAGAAACTGCCAGTAGAGCAATTCAGACTGGGCACGTGGCACCTTGCCAGAGGATTTGGCTCTTATACCTTTTATTAATTTGTCTTTTTGTTCTGCTTACACAGAACTTAGAATTAAAAGATTCTGATGTGCAGAAAGAGCTGGAAGAGATAATATTATTTGAAGAAGCCCCAATATGTAGTATAATGATTTTTTTTTTTTCTGGAAACGTGAATTTTGTAGGGCATTCCAGAGGACGAGGGTTCAGCACAACATCTAACAAAGGCACCAATTAATGAGCAGAGCCAAACCTTTTTATCATTCTCCTTCCCCTTTTCTTCCTCTCGCCAAATATACAGAATTTAAATGATGTCAGACTGTTATTTCTGTTTAGAAATAAATTCTATCTCTGCATTCTGACACAATTTCCAATACAAAATACATTATGGTAGGCTTTCCTTTGCCCTAGTGTTGTTTTGCATTGGTGTAACTCCTGTGATTTCACTAATTTCTTTTTCACCCTGGTGCGATACCAAATCTAAAGCGCATGAAACACTAGGGTTTTGCTCGGGTGGCATTAGATATAGAACAAAAATGAAGTCCCCGATGTAAAGGTGTTAAACGCACTGTGCTAGTCAGTACCATCCCACCAGACAAGGCAGTGGCTAGCCTAGCCATCAAAAGAAAGGAAAACTCCCCCCCAAGGAGCTGATTCTTCCTCACAGCCACCGAGGAGTGTGCTTGGGCTCCCTCTTCAAGCCCCAAAGATAAAAGAAATCTGTTTCAAATAATAATTTTTTCCCCTCCTTTGAAACACTGCATTTGTCTTTAAATCATTAACTCTTACATCTATAAAAAGAAAAAAAAATCCTGAAGTTGAACATCACAAATGGCATTTTTGGTGTTTTGCAATCTCAGGAAAAAAAGTTTCTTATGTAGCAGTATTTGCCATGGGGGTTTTTTTGGTTTGGTTTGGTTTTTTTTTTTTTTTTTCCCCTCTTTCTCCTATCTCATAACATGCTCAGTAGTAAGCTAATGAAGTTTTTTTTTTCTTTTCTTTTTTAAATCTGAGCAATCAAATAATTAAAAAATGTACTTTAGCCAAGAGGATCAAGGACAGATGGTTATCAATAAATTAGTGTGCCTCAAGCAACAATCATTCAACTCATCTGGATAACTAGCATTCTGAATTTAAATACATAATGATAGTAATTAGAGATTACTGTAGAGAAGTTCACTTCAGACTTGTTGCTTTGTACAAATTAACCCAATCAGCCATACGTAAAGTAAGGAAAAGTGAACTGCTAATTAGTGAAAAGTAACTTATTTAAATTGACAAACAACAGACATTTGTAATATGTCTCTTATGTTTCCATAAAGAAAAGGCAGATTTAAGTGACTTCTGTGACACAATACCATATACAGGAGAGGAGCTTGTGTACTTCATTCACGCATGGAAGTAAAAAGAACTCCAGGAGATGAGGAAAAGTACTTGCAGCAAAGCCCTAAGGGAAAGGTGCAATGAGAAAGGGGATGAAATTATAAAGGCAACGAACAGGGAAATTACTTGCTGATATTCTAATTGTAGGATCTTCTGAGAATACATTATTTGTAAATGAGCAGAGTAGCAAAGGATTACATGACTATCATTAGCTTCTCCTCACAACAAAAAACCATCTCAAAAGATCATAACACTTTGCCCAAGTTTTCTTAGGTCTGAAAGGGCAAAACTGTCTTCCTTTTTTTCTTCTCTCCCCCTCACCCCCAACTAAAAATTGCATGACTTAGCTGTAACTTCTTTCATACCAGCATTTCCCCCCCCCCCCCCGTCACAGGAGCGTACCAAAGACTGGTAGAATGACCATCTTGCAACTCTGATGATAGCAAAACAGGTTTGAGAAAGCCAGCCCGACCACAGGCTGGGGAAAAGAACCCGAAGAGGGCCAGTGGGAGATTTTATTTTCTCTTTTATCATCTTCTTTTCCTCTTTAGTCTCTTATTTTGCTACAGGGTCGCTTGAACTAAGCGAGCCACATCAGCATCAGCCACAATTTCAGAAGCCACAATATTTTTCCTCTTCTCCAGAGTAACACAATCCTAAATAAACCTTTGTAAAATACTCTCAGGTAAGCTTTTGCTATCTAGGACTCTAGAAAGAGAAATGGAAAAAGGTGTTTTGGGTATGCAAGTATTTGAAATATTAAACAATCTGTTTTTTTCATTCATCGTACCTTTAATAAAGGCTAAAAGGATTTTAATGATCATTCTTACAATAGAACTAAGCCAGCATAAATTAAAATGAAGCTCTGAAGCATACTTAAGATTAATTTTGTAACGATAAAAATATATTATTTCTTGGCAAGCCTGAGACAGGATTATCTGATACATTTTATTTATTCACATACTTTTGTTACCATTTATAACTATTAAGAATTTAAATTTAATTTAGAACTACAAGTTCAGATTTGGGAGGTTGCTGTGCCCTATAAATCTATGAGATTCCACCCTCCTGAAGTATTATAAAAATAGAATCCATTGTTGTTCTATTTTGAAATAAAATAATTTGAAAGGATTTTAGAGAATTTGTCCTCTAAGAGCTCATGGGACTATTTTGTGAAAAATCAATTTGCAGACACTGTGCTTAAACAAACGCATTATTCTGGGATTCTGACTCATGGATATTTGGTTCAATTTAAAAATCACAAGTTTTTCAATCTCTACTATATTTTACTATGAGTAAACATAACTCACTGCTATAAATTGTTACACTCCAGTTAAAGTGCCATAAAACAGAAATTATCTCAAGCTAATAGGATTTCTGACTTTCTTAAAGTGAATAATGTTAGCTGGTTGAACCATGATCGGAGACATCTGGTTTATTTCTTCTTTTGCAGATCATATAAAAATGTGCACGCAGGTTAAGATTAATAGATATTAAGATCATAACTTTTAGATTGTATCCAATCATTAACGTACATAGAGAAACGTTGTGTTAGCAGCACGTAGGTGTAAGTTATCTGGATGTTAATTTTTCCAACCAAGTTAGAAAAAATAACAAGAAAATACATTCAGAAGTTGACCTCCATTTTAGATGCAGTTTGGCTAAACCATACATGCACATGGATTACTGATGGATTTCACCTGCGTATAGTCTATAGCTCCTCCTTCTCTTCCTTTTGACCCCACTCCAACTGAATCCACACATGATGATGCCCATTCCTGACACTGTTTTCTTGTTGTCAGCGCAAATGAAAGCATGCTCAGCGAAACATGGCTTAAATTAGAGCAGTGCTATCACAATCCACCGCTGGCGCGGCACACGAGGCAGGACGCGGAGCTGGGAGGAGGAGAGGTTTGCCCTGATGGTGATCTGCTGCAGCACCGTGCTCCTGCAACACCTTTCCGTCAGGTCTCCTCCATTCACCCCACATCCGGCTTGCTGACTCAGACAGCGGGCTTTTTGGGAAAAGAGTGCCTAGCAAAACACATCCCTGGTCTCAGCGGGGACCGTAAGAGGCTGCTGTGATAGTCGTGTTACGACAGCGGAAAGGGGACTGAGACGAGGGTATTGGAACAGAGCTTTTGCCAAGGCTTTGAAAGTTACCTAGCCAGATGCGTTGTCAGACATCTCGAGTCACACACAACAGGATGCAGAATGACATGTGGGATCTAAAGTCAATGTGTCCGAGTACTTTTATTGTCTATCGTATTAAAGACAGTACCTTTTTTTTTTAACTGCAAGATCCTTACTTTATTTGACCTGTACGATTACCTATAGTCTACCCAGTGTAGATGTATTAAATATTCTTAGCACCTAATGCTTCCCTATATAAAATGTACAGGATTTTTTTGAGAATAAATCTTAAAACTTCACATCTAAAATGGAGAATTTTTGTTATGATACCTTATTTCAATGAAGGATTAATTTCTAAAAAGAGTTTTCTGTGTTACCAGACATCAAAATCTGGCCGCATTTTTTTTTAATAGACTGAATAAGGCTATTAAATCAGGATAACATATTTGTAACTTACAAGATCATATCCCAGTACTTAAAGCAGTTGTTGATGTGACCGATTATTCAAAAATATCGGTTAGATTCTCCAAAGCTGCACATCCATAAATAAAAGAACTGTTTCTCTGGGCAAGGAACCAATCTGGTTAAAAAGATGATGTGAAAGCAGTGAACATGTAAATGAAAGACTTAGAAAAAAATGAAAATAAAATCAAATAGTGATAAAAAAAGTGTATAGAGAGGCATGCTAGAGAAATAATCAGCATTTATTTTAAAAATAACTGTTTTTTTCTAAAACATATTGGGAAAAGAGAAACCTCATGTGACACATAAGTCTTATGAGTGTAGAAAAGCCCAACTATTCAATACCCGTTTCTGATACATATTTGGAAAGAAGAAAGCAATTTTATTCTTTCTGCATGATGCTGAAAATCTGCACCAAAGATAAAACAGCATTTCTAAATGAAAATATTTTCAAACCAGCCATAGTAGGAATTTGAAAGGAATTAGTTGAGAAACACTTTGAAACTAATGTTATTATACAACACATTTTGAAATACAAAGAAAATACCAAGAGAACTAGAGGCTTGC
Source organism: Grus americana (assembly GCF_028858705.1). Taxonomy (NCBI): domain Eukaryota; kingdom Metazoa; phylum Chordata; class Aves; order Gruiformes; family Gruidae; genus Grus; species Grus americana. The sequence continues at coordinate 45,830,010 of NC_072855.1, forward strand.
AGTGTTATTTGAATACTAGAAAAGAATGACAGTTTGTGAAAACTAGTGCCTATAGTTCCAAGGTAAGACAACACAACAGTTAATTCCCATGTTTTAACATGGAACTGAAGACCAGAATTGAAGACTGGAAAATGACATCAGGGAGTGTACTTTCATGGTAGATGGGCCTTCTTGAATAAACCTCTAAAAATTAAGACCATCTTTGTCAACCGTATCACTATTAACTTCTACAGACTAATCAAGGCATTTGACCTGCAATCACATGGCTTTCAAATTCATTAATGTAGTCTTTTTTTTTTTTCCATAGAGTGCAAACTTTGTTTTTAACTATGTTGTGGCCAGAACTTAAGTTTCACGAAATGATGCTGTTCTCAGCAGCGGATTCCAAAGAAAAGTTGGTCTATTGCTCTCTCACCTATTTTTAGATCTATTTTTTTAATTACATTGAAAACCAAAGTAAACCAGAAAAAAGCTTATCTTTCCAAGTAAAAAAATACCACCACCACCTCTCTAAGCACTGTGCTTTCTTCCCCATGTTCAGCACAGCATGTGATGGGAAAAAGATTCTTCTCCTAGGTCAAGTCAGTGCTTTTATTTTCTCTGCAGAACAGAGGAGAAAGAGGGAACGTTCACCTGCTTCGACAGACCTAGGCACATCTTCCAGTCTCGGTCACCGCTACAGCCTCTGCCATTCTTAGTGCTGTAGTGACACTTGTTCCCCTCTGGAGGAAAGAATTACTTGACAGAATAAACATTTTGACCAAATAAAGCCTTGGGAATGCTACAGGGTACGCTGGTGGAACAAAATGACCTGCGGTATACAGGACTGGGTGATTTAATGTCCTTTCTGGATAAGCTCTACTAAGTGATCTTACGGGTACAAGTCCCACGAGATCAGCGTAGCTTCTGCTGGGCTCTCCCTCCCCACCACCCGGCCACCCTCTTCCCCTGACACCAGGTGTACAGGGACAACTTGCCCTCCCAGGGCTGCCTCTCCCCAACAGGCCACAGCTGATGGCTCCAGAGACCCTTTCAAACCTGTGTTTTCCCATCAGTAATTCCTCCAGGTACCTATATCTCGCCCTGTCACACAAGCCCACTGCATGCTGGATGCCTCGTCAGCATTGGGGACAACAATTAGCTAGCATAATACTGCGTATTACTTCTGCGCTTACACAAAGTCACTTCTTTACATCATACGTTGTCGTCTTGTCTTGGCTATCACACAATTTACAGACAGTTTCTTGGTTTTTTCCCCTATGACAGGGACCATGTGCAAACGTCAGTTATTAGCAGCATACATTCAAATTCTGCCACATATCTTTAGATTTCACACATTTCTGCAAATGCACCTCTATATAATACCACAAGCTTTTTACCTACACTTTGATTAGTCTTCTAATGGATTACTGACATCCTGCTGTTTAGTCTGTCTAACCACTTATAAGTTGCAATATTAAAATCCTCATTGCTTCGGTCATGCATCTACAATAATTAGACTACCCATTTTTAGGTCCTCACAGATTGCTTAGATTACAGTTTAGACATTATTGCTCAGATGGGGAGCTGAGACATTAACATATGTATGGCAAGTATTTCTGCTAATTTTAGGTTCCTACTTTCAGAATCAGCTTCACAGATTACTTAAAGCACAGCTTTTACAGATTTCAGTGACAGCTGTGAAATGAACATTGCCACATCAGGATTATCAAGCCAAAAAACTAGAAAACCTGCCATTTGATTATTATCCATTTATGAAGCATTTAGAGCATTACTGTCTGGGGCAAGAAACAGGAACATAAATCGGTTTTCCACAGCAGAGTTCAGTTGCCTTCATCACATGGCCATCATTTTGTAATACCCAGCCTCATTCACCATTTATCTTTATCTTCTACAGCAAATAAGGGGTCACACAGACAACGCAATTCACTATACATTTCTGATTCATTCTTTGAATGCAGTACATGAAACCTAAGTTCTTGTGGAACTATAGCATGAAGAAAACTTAGTATGTCCACATATGATAAATTATGATTGCATCCTTCATCTTGATTCTTAAGCACTGAGTTTGCAAAATTAATAATGTTCTTTGATATAGGTAGCATCCTACAATATTAAAAGAGAAAATCAATTTTCCTCTGACATTTCATAACATGACACCCTGCGGCGTCACGAGTTCAGAACCTTAAGCTCTCCAGACTTTTGGTGTTTGAGAGGGTGGAGTGATCTGGCAGTGTTAATTACCAGCCTCTGAGCAGAAGGTGTTACACAGCAGGAGGAGACATTTTGCAGGAGACAGTAAGCAACAGGACAACCTTGAGCTTCCTTCCGTCTTTGTAGCACAGTGCTCACCCCACCAAACGCAGCTCCTTTTTCTGCTCAGCCTCATCTTTTCCTCACCCTGGCTGCTTACCTCACTTCCATCCTTTCTTGCCTAATCACTACCCGCTTCCCATCCTCTTGTCTCCTCCTGTCTGCGTAGGGTCCTAATACTGGTCTCACCATCCTCTGACCTTATTCTTCAGGCACTCTCCTCTCCTCTCTCAGAGCTCCTTGTCCTTCTCCTTTAATTCTCTCCTTCTCCACTGTTCCCTGCCGGCTCCCTCTCACACACCCCTTTCCTCAGTCTCTACTCTCTCAGACCAGCGGCCTTTCTGATTTCCACTTTCCCTTTCTAAGTCGCGTTAGCCTTTTCCCTCACCTCTCTTCTCCCTTGTTCCACCTTCCTCTCCCTTTAGCCGCTACTTTCAGTCTCCTTGCTCAGTCCTTCCTAATACATTTTCACCTCCTCTATTCTTCCAGACACAACCAATATGACTTCCTCATCCTCTCAGCTCCCTACACCTCCCCACCTCGAACCAGTCATCTCAAAGTCTGATTTGATGGCTTCAAAGCATAGGACATACTGCACCAACAGGAAACCTTTGCTGAGATCACTGGTGACAGCTCCTGTGATGAGTTTCACCTTGGTCTCTAGCATCCAGGAGCATCCATTAGAGAAGGTTAGTTTTTACACTGGTGCAACTAGGCTTGAACAGGCTCGTTAGCTGTTGTGGAGTGGCCTGTCAGAGGAGTCTCCCCTAGACACAGTGATTTTGTGGAGAAATACTGCAGAAACCCTTATTCATTTAAGAAAAGGCATTGCTTAACACAAGATTCCCAGAACCGTTCAACACAGGCAAAGTACTAATTTCTCACTTTCTGAAAAATTGAAATTATTTTGGTAAAGTTTTGTTTGTCTTTTTTTCCGAGAGAAAAAAAAAAGGCACATTGCACATAAAATTTCAGAGCCAATGGTTGAAGCCTGGTAGAGTTGCTATAAACAGTCAAGACAGGTTTGGAAGAGTTGCTATAAACAGTCAAGACAGGTTTGGAAGCTGGGTAGCCCCACGTGCTATTAACGGAGAGGTGCAAGCAGCCTTGCCCATGCAGCAGTTGTAGGCAGACCAGCCTGTGCAGACAATGGTCTAAGTTCCAGAGCTTCAATTTATCATTGTGTAGTCTTTTCACTACCCTCTACCTGAAATCAGAGGAAGATAATTTCCCGAGGAAAATCTCATCCCTGATTTTCTGCAAGGATATTATTTTTTTTAGTTGTACACACAGATATACAAGATGGACATTATTTTTCTAGCCACAGGGAAGCCAGTCAGATTAACGCCCAAGTTAAATGAAAGAAAAGAAATAATAAAAAATTATTATTACACAATGATTATTTGAGCTTGTGCAAAGGCTGAAGTAATTTCGCTTTCCTATACACAAATCTGGAAGGGATCTTAAAATTTGTTACAAACTAAGCAAACAAGAGCACTATCATGCACATCATAAACTTGCACTCTTCCAAATGATTTGGGACGGTCTCTTTCCCACATTTGATAGAAAGCATTTGGTATAAGAAATCTTAGCCTTGAAAACAGCTGTCATGTGCATGCAGCACCAGAAGGCCTAACAAATTTCAGATGGTTTTAATAAAGTTTTCCTTGGCATTTTGAAGTGGCAGTAAGGGAAGGAAAAAAAAACAAAACAAGGAGATGAACAGAAAGAGGTGAGGGAAGGGGAACTGTAGGCACAAGCAGAAATAGGATTGGAAAACTTCAGGTAGGGGCACAGAGCATACAGGGTTAAAATAATAACCGTCGCAATTGTTTTCCACAAGAGGCCTGCCAAATCCCTTCTGGAATTCACTTTGAATAGTTTTAGATACTAACGTTCTTCTGTTTTACTTAATGATTGATAAATGAATTGTTTGTGGGACTGTCACTTAGCCAAAGTCCAGGAGGTCAAACCAGTTTTGGACCCCGGAAAGCTCATCGAAGCACCTCTAAAGGCACAAACGCGCGCTATGGTTACTGCCGTGGTTACAGTTGGTTATCGTACTAAAAGAGAAGATGCAGCAGCAGCCAGCGCAATGCCAGCCACACGCCCAAGCAACCTGCCAGCTTTGCGGGGGCAAGGGGGGGCAGATGTCTGTCCTGGCTACCCATTCAACGGTGCCAGTTCCACAACCAGAGTCTGAAATTTACTTTTCTCCATGTTACAACTGATGCTGTTGGGCTGCTGCAAGCCACGGATGCTGCTTTGTTGTCAAAGAAACCCTCTACCTGGCATAGTGCATTCCACACGGGAAAGTATTCAGGCAGTTGCTGGTGCATAAAAAAGCTATGTAGTTTGACTATTTGGATTTTGGGAGGAAAGATTTTCACATAAAAAGATTTAATGAAGAATTTGAAGGACGAGCATAAAAGAGCTATTGGAGTTATTTCTGTGCAACTTGAGCTGCTGAATGGAAAACTAAGCAGATGTAGATTGAATTGATACGGAAGGATCGGGCAAGAGTAGTTTTGGTACCACAGATATTTCTCATTTTACTTTTTAAGAATTAGGAGTATCTGTGAGTTGTAGAAATAACAAAAACACATTGAAACTCTACAGCTGAACTTGTAGCAGTCCATAAACAACAAATCCAATTTCTAAGCAGAACTATACCTACTTCAGGAGGGTTTGTTTTAATATCAGCTAGTCTAAAGACTTCAGCAAAGCTTAAATCTACCGTGTGGATGAGATCAGCCGACGCGTAGCTGTGGTTACGATTCAGATTGCCGGCTAAAACTCTGAAAGTCAGTGTAGCTATCTGTCTTGGTTTAAATCACAACACTACTAACTGAGTGAGGTTAGGAGAAGCGGCACTAAGCAGGAACTCATTTTGATCCAAAATAGAGCGCGAACAGGCAGCAGAGCCTCCAGGCACGCGTGTGCTTTAATCTGTGCCCGCACGGCTTCTCTCTAACAAATCTAGATGAGCCACGTGGTTTTCTTATAAGTGTTATATATGCTATATATGATGAGCCAACAAACACCTTAAAAAGGTAATGGCTATTGTAACTATTATACTAGAAGGTCTGTATCGTCATTCACAGCCCTCATCTGCTATCCTATTTTGCAATATGCCTTAACATTTTTCAATAGGTTTTATAAATTCCACAGCTGAGATGAATTTAACTCAGCAGAAATTATACCAACAATGATTTACACATCTTGTATAAATGTTTCAACATTTTACTGTTCTGGTATAGAAAAGAGTAATTTGAAAGGCTTAATTTGCTTGAAATCCTTTAGCTTTTGTTCTGCATACTTTGAAGTACTACCTTTAACTATTGGATTATTGCTCATGGATAACACGGGTGTATGTGAAGCCAGACTTTGCTCATGGGCTTGATAAGATCTCATTATCATAGCCTGCTTAATTCCAAATACATTAATATCACTGTTTCTTCGTGCTTGCAGGTCACATATTGTGTATTCCTCCAAAACGTAATAGAAATGCTTAGAGTTTTCCCACAGATTTAACTAAGCTTTGCAACCATAAAAATAACTGTACGTGGAGCTTTATTTCCCAAACTTCTAATGCGGGCAATATCCCTTACAAATCTTATGTTAAGCAGTATAGTATGCACACGTAAACCCAAAAAGGTTTAACTGAAAAGCAGGAGAGAGACCAAGCTATTGTTCAGTACAGAAAAAGGTGGCAGGATTCAACCTTATGCTCCTATTAGTTTAACAAAATAGTTGATATTGCAAAAGGTAACTAATTCATCTACAAAGTTAATAAAACATTATTCTAGTATTGACACAGTGCAACAAAAAGCATTTTTAATATAAAAATTACAACTAAAGGAAATTACAATCATTAGGAAAATCCAACATATAGATCAGCATCAATATTGGCAGCTTCACAGGGACAGCTTTACCCGAATTGAAAGCAGCACTTACAAACAGGGTACTCGAATGGAATGAAGAAAACATTACTAAAGTAAGCAGAAGGTCAGGTGTAACTCCCACCACACTGAAGGGACTTGCATCTGAAGAAAGCTTAAATTTAATTCAGTCTCCATCTTGCATCTATGCTGCCTATCACGCTGAATCAGACAGTAAAAATTCCTGTTACCTGAACACAATCTACTTTTTGAGAGCTACCAATTCTGGTAGCACTGCACAGTGCCACTAAAACCTACTGAACTGAGTCTAAAATGGGGATTTCAAGGCATCCGAAATGAGTCAGTTCTATACGTTCCTTCATTAAATATTTACAGCAAGTATTTTTGCAATGTTTAAACTGTTTCTTATTTTTTAATTTCAGCTCATAACTATGAATAGTAACTCTCAAAGCATTAAGTACAAAAATATCTGATCCTTACACGTAGCTAGTAACCTTGAGAGACTGCATTGCACTTCAATTCTATCAAAGAATAATTGCCACGAAGAACTGTAAAATAACACTGAGATATCACAGTTTTTAAAAGTTTATCAGCTATCTGTTTTGCAGTGCTCAAAGCAAGAAAAAAAGCCAGATACACTTACCCTTGGTACCAATAAGCAGCAACATATAGAAGCAGCACTCGGATGTCATATCTGTCTTTCAGCAATTCAATGAATAAAGTCAATGAACGTTGTCCCTGAAATTGCACACCAGCCAGCGCGCTGCTCGAACGCTCTGCTTCCGACAGCCTTCAGCAGAGCACGAAGCAAGCTCCCTTCTCTCCCCTGCCTTCCTCCCTTACTCTCCTTTGCGCTAGGTCTCCCTCCTCTCTGGCGCACGCACACACACCACCACCCCCACCACCCCCCCCCCCCCGAAAGTTTCCGGGAGCACACCGGCTCCTCAGGCTCTCCCTTACAGGACGGGGGCTGCTCTGCAGCAGGCGAAGGCTGGGGTGTGCATGGACACGGGTCTGCCCCAAGGAAAGCTGCTGCTGCTGCACAACACACAGCCAGGTCCAGAGAATTGTCACCAGTAGTCCAATTTCCCTCCCCCCCCGCCTTATTTTTTTTTTTTTAAATAAGTCACAATACTGCAAGAGGCCTGAAAAGTACAGTTTTATTTAGGCAAATCTGTTTGAAACTAAACATTTGCTATAGTTTAGATAAAAACTGGTGGTTTCTCAAGTAAGGGGAAGTGAAATTTATAAACACAGTCCCTTTGTAGCAATCTGGTCACTCACTGGAATACAGAAAAATGCACAATGTAATTTATTTCCAATAACAGCATGTCACTATTTTTACACATTAACCACTCTTTGTGACTAATGTTAAAGAAAACAATCTGAAAGAGCAAAGAGGGATGTTCAGAAACATATACTATATGGGAATAAGATTTTTCACTGATTCTCTCCTTATTTAAACACTTTGAGACATTCCTCTCTGGCTCTTGGCTTTACTGTTACCTGTAGATCATGGTATACTCGATCACATATACAGACACGTGGTTAAAAATATTTTTTTATGATGTGAAGCCTAACACTCATCAGCATAGCAAGGTATATTTCAAAACAAATCACTCAGTTGAGATGAACTTGAGACAAGAAGCTAAATTATATCTGCCATCAGATGATTCAGATATTTTTCTCTTTTTCTCTATTAAAAAAAAAAAAGAGGCAAAAACCCCCAACTTGATAGATTCAATAGCTTGCCAGGATGACACGAGTCAGGGAGCACGAGTAATGTGTCAGCAGCTACGTCAGGTACTTAGGAAGAAAGCCTCTCAGACAAAGGAAATGTGAGCATGCACGAACACATACATGAAATGGTGAATTTGGAGAGCGGGAAGAATCTATACCATAGTCGAAAGTCCACAACATTGCTATGGCAAAGCTGTCCATAAAATAGATATTATGAACTGTCAGTCTCTTGATATCTAATATAAAAGCATACAAAATACAGAAGGGGTTAAACCAAAAGATTCTTGTCTATGGAAGCCCCAAAAGGTATGTGGGCATCTTCTGTACCAACACCAGTACTAGGCAGTGTCCAGGTGAAAAGGGATTAAATGGATTAGGGACCTATAAAAGATTTCTTTTATAAGGTGGGGAATAGTTTTGGAGCACATCAAGTAAAAGCAGTTGCCTCAAACAACTAATCAAGACTTAAGCTAACACCTAGATAGTCTAGGGCTAACGCCTGAGCTGAAAAGGGCTTCCGTGGTGGGAAAATAAGAGGAAGAAACTGAACCAAGAACGTGAAGAATAAGAGAAGTATACTTTCAAGGAGAGTTAAAACAAAAGCTCTACCTCTTCACTGCAGGGTGAGACAGAACTGATGTTCTAGAGAAAGTTTTTTTCTAGTATAGTTTCCTCTGTGGCTTTCTGCTTCTGATTTAGTCACCTCTATTTGAGATGTTTAGGAACCATATATATTTTTGGACTATCTTATTTTTACCTGATAATACAATAAATCAAGCAAGCTGTTTCTTCAAAAAAAGCAGCTATAAAAACCTCAAGATTTTTTACCTGAGGGTAAACAGGGAAAACCCAAAATGCAGTGCATACCACCCACACGCATCTTCTGAAGCTCTACCCCAATGGGAGTTGTCACTTTCCAGCCTTTCTCTTTTTCAAGGACCTTTAGCAAGGATACTCATTAAAGTTAATTTTGCTACAAACACTCGCTCTATGGAAAATCCACTGAGATCTTCCTTCTTCTAAATTGCTTATATATTCATAATAAAAATACATAAAGCAGCAGCACTTTCCAGCCCATTCCCTCAGTGTAATTATATTTAAACCAAGAAGCTAGAGTTACAAACATGCACACTTCTGAACTCTGGAATGCAGACCAGAGAAAGGAGGAGAGGCAAGCTTATTATTAGAACAAACCATGAAATAGGACATTACTAGCTTTTGAAAAATGGTTTTGGCTTACCTTACTTGAAAGCTTTTTTACTACTTCTTTGAAGCACTTGTGTGCATTAGAAAGTCAATAAGTACTTTCCTCCCGCCTAAAATGCAAAAAAACTATAACATTTGGTGGTTTAGAACTCTCTTTTCAAGAAAACAATGGCTTTATATGCTAGTTCCTTACGGAGCAAGGAAACAACACGTCAGAATTACATATTTGTTTCAAACAACTTGGAGAAGACATTCGGCTTCATTAGGATGGTCAGTATTTGCTTGTATTTCTACTTACAGCAATTCTACAATTGAAATTCCAAAACCGTCACAGAAAACTGTAGTATGGGTTATGATGCAGATGTTTACCTCTGAGTTACACGAAATCAACAGGTTAAACTGAATTCACTAGTATGAAAAAGGTGTCATTTGCCTTCTTTACTAGCTACTGACAAATGCTGGCAGTTTGACTTGCTGTCTTCACAGCTACCTGGCACCGGTCTAAAATTGCAGTTTTAAAACTGTTGGAACCTACACATCAGATGTGTGGGGACACCCCACCATCCCACCCCAAACATTCAACCAACGTTGCATCATCAGCACCACAAACTGTCAGAAGACATTAATGAGCTGTTTCACTAGATCCAAATAAGTATGGCTATTATTTTATTGAGAAGAGTCACCTCCTGTTTCTATTACAAAGCGTTAGAAATTAAATAGAGTATGCAGGGCTTAAAATTAAATAATGGTAATTATGACAGACTTGCAGATAAGCATTGCTAGCAAAGTTCTAGCACTTTGTAGTCTTTTTTTCTATAACTCACGTTAGGTGCTACGTAGAAGGAAATTCCTACAAGTAAACAAGTCATATTCATATGCATCAGCACTGTAAGCATCACCATTAAAAATAAAAATACACTATGCCATAAACCATTGCAGAAATAAGTTAGAATTCCTTTTCAGCTTGAATAAAAAGGTTTACTTACTCACAGGCTGCAGCTACTCCATTGGAGGTTAACAAACATTTTACCTCAAACTCTACCACACTCAATGAGACAGCTGATAAGTTTCAAGCAGATTCAGTACAGGTGGGAGCAAAGGTAGCTCTCAGTTTTAGTGCACGGGGGGCAGATAGATGCATGCAAACTCTACCTCTTACCAGGCTGCTCCAAGTACTAAGCAGTATGGGTCTCATTGTCCTTTACCTAATGTGGGAATTGTCCTTGGTTTGATTAAGAATAGTTTCGAGGATGCTTTGTGTCACGTATCAAATCAAAGACCCACAAGACAATAGGTACGGCGATGGTGACTTTATAATGAAGAGTTGCTCATTAAGCAAATTTTCAGCTGAAAGTACTGATGAGGTTGTCAGCTGTTTTGCTGCCCTAGCGAAACACAAGCAGTGCAGAGTGAAGCACTGAAAGTAAACCTGGGCCCATGTTGCCATCCTCAGTCATGAAGACTATATAGTTCATATTTAGAAATGATTCCTCAAGAAGTGAACCTCTCGCTTGCTCAGCCATTTGATAGCCAAACTCTAGGCTTTGTATTATAGCAATGTGAATAATTAACGTACAGATAAGGCTTCAGAACATAGCATTTAAAATGTAAATCCTCCATTATGTATGTCAATCCTACAATCCAAAAGATTTAACTGTGCAAATGAACATAATTGGCTTAATTACATTTAATTTACATTGCTTTCAAAGCTCCATTGGTATGCTTTGCAGACAGTGCAACTGAGAATAAGACATTTATATTTTACAAGGCAACGGTTACCTTTGGAAGATATATTCCTTATTTAACACCTACATCCAGGTTCCCTGAGTTTGGAGCAAAGCAAACTAAAGCAAAACCTCTCAGGGAAAGTACAAGAATATTGAAGCAGCCTAAGTACAGAAAGATAAGAAAAGACCTCATCTACAGCAGCTTTTTCCAAACAGAAAGCTGTACTGCAGTACCTTTATCTTTCTCAGACACTTGTGACTCAACCCATATTGTAAGAAAGTGTTATCTTTTCATAAAGATTATTCTTCCCCATTGCACAATTGCAGAGATTTAATAGGATTTACCTTCCAAAAACCTGAAGAGCCAGGTACACCTGGCTTAACAGCCTGGACTAACTGCACAGGGACCTTTGCTGCAGGGCCTCCAGACTTCTCGCTCCCCTCTCCAGACCCTCTTTATCAGCACAGTCGCAGCTGAGCTGGGATTACTGGCGTTTCCTTCTGGAGAAAGGGGAGAGACTTTTCGCTGCTGGAGAAATTACCTGAGATAGATATTTGCTTCTGAAGGGCTTTAGTACAGGGACAGTACGGAATTTTTTTTTTTTTTTTTTCCAGTGCATATGCATATCCACCAAACCAGTTCTGTTAACCTTATTTTAAGCTAAAGCAGTTGTACAAAGTTTGGCTGTAGTGCCAGCTCCCAGCTGCAGAGCAATCCTAACTCCCTCGCTAGGTCTGTGGGTTTCCCCCCCCTCCCCTTTTTATCCCCTTTCCCCCCTGCTCCTTTTTTTCCCTTCCTACAAAGGGGAACAGGGATAATGAGTTTCACTTTTCCGTAGGAAAACGGCAGACGGAAGAGAAGGAAGGATTCAGGGATGACTATTTGTCCCTTACGCGCCTTTTGTTGTTTGTAAATGGGACGCTAGTTTGGCTGTAGGCAACCGTGTACACGCAGCGGTACCTAGCTAGCTCTGAGCTCATTGAAACGCTTCCCTTTCTTCTGCAAAAGGTACCCTCTGCTGATGGGTGGTTTGGTGACCCTGTCCAGCTGTCCTTCCATAGCTGGTGTGGAGGAAGGCACTTAGAGCAAACTCACTCACTGCCTCCCTCATTTCCCCCAGTTTTCTCCAGATGTCTGCTCCAGCTGGGTGTTTCGACTAAACCAGATGAAAGCTCACCAGTGTGCCTGACTCAAAGCTGCCGCTGGAATGTAGAAAATACATTTCTTTCAAAATAACCAAACATACAAGCTTTGCCAATGATAACTTTTCCTAATCAGCCATTTTCAGTCTTTTGGTTTATCAAAGATTGTAACAGTAGTTCTATGATTGCATATGATTATAGGCATGATGTTAATGGCTTTGGTAAGCAACTGTTCCATTTGGGAATGTCATAGGAATTGTATATGACATCTTACTTTTCCAGTGTGACTCATTTTCCGTGTTATCTCTGTCATATTTGGGGGAATTACAATTTTTTTTTTTTTTTTTTTTTTTTACAGCACTTAAGCTTTTAGATGGAAAGGCAAACTTCCCACATATGAACAGCTGAATATACAATATTGGAAGATGTGAAGTTCATAAAACGTTCACTAGCAATATATTTACATATTTTAACATGAGATGGTACCAACCATACGATCATTGACAATTAAGTCATACTTTGATAGAATGAGCTCTAGAAATGTGCAGTTTATAGCATTTTGAGGAGGCAAGGTGTTTCAATAACTCATCTACGAGAACCTTCACGCTAGAGAATTATCAAAGCCAGCTTCAAAGTTGGAGAGAAATAGCTGTGTGCTACCAGAATGGTCATACAGTTGGGCTGTCTATCACCTGGATTAAGAAATTGTCCTCAATGTGCTCCAAGGGCCTCCTGGACTGCTGACAGCTTGCTAGTTCATCCGTGCCTTTACATGTGAACCCACAATGTTCCCTGAACGGTATAAACTAAATTGAGGCAATGTTTAACTGAGATTCAAGAGAAGGAACAACCAATTAGACATGTTGGATAAACACACGCTAAAGTGAAAGAAAAAAAAGAATAAGTGCAAACCCCTAAAAACCTCATAGGAAGAAAAGGAAGTGGGAAGAGAGGGAGAGTTATGGTATGAGGAAGCATGGCTTAGTAAAGGGCAAATATATAATATAAGGAGACACTATCAAAAGGAGGAGCAACTGAAATGAAGAATGCATTTGAGAGATTATTAGTAGGATTATCCATACCTGTAGTTTGCCACCGCACTGTTGTGAAGAGAAAAAACTCTGTAAAATGAACCCATTTTTTGTGAAGTAGGTATGATTTCCAATCCAGTGGCTTTTATGTAATACCTTAATTTACAATTCTAATTTTGTATTTCTGCAACAGCCTACAGAGAACAGAAAGAACTAGAGAGAGCTGTGAAATTCAGAAATCCCAAGGTCATTGCTATATAATTACAAGTGACCAGTAAAATATTCTCCTAATGTTAGTAAATATCCAGAACCTAAACTCACCGGGGCTTTGAGTTCCTTGTTTGGGGTGTTATTTAGATTTGTTCTTTTACACAGATACACATTTGATGCAATCAGCAAAGAAAGTATAGCATTTATCTGTATCTAGTACTGCAGCTTTTGAGAAGCATAAAAGGAAAATTGCTTGGCAGAGCTAGGAAAGATGTTGGGTTTGGGAACAGCTGATAGCCTGTGGTGAAGGAGCTTACATTCACAGAGATTTTTTTATTTAGGTGAGCTTTTCTTCCTTTCCTTCAACTAAATTGTGCATTGAAAAAAATCAATATTTCTATGAGCAGCTTGAGCCAAAATGAGGAATTGATTTCAATATTAATCATACAGTTCTACAGCACTGGGAGTGATACAAGTGGAGAAAACGTTTTCGAAGTAACGGTGCAGAATGCATGGTTAAGCCGTAGGAAGTTATGACCTCCAGGTTTCTTCTTGTTTGTTTTCTGATTTTATTTTGAAATATAGCTGAAACTGCTAGGTTTCCAAGACTGAGTGATAGTTGTACAAAATCAACATTTCAAGTAAAAATATTTGGCATTTTCCCCCGGTGTTTGGCTGACTAACGTTATAAAAATCTTTTTTCCCCTTGATGATTTTTTTTTTCTAATTATCTTGAATGTTCTAATACCATTAAGGTAATAAAGTATAATCATAACAGATATTGAGATACTTTAAACAATGCATTTAGCCTGTTTTTGTATTTTATCCCAGGATGATTTCCATCTTAATTCTAGAAAACATCCTTGTGGTAGGGATTATAAGACAAAAATCCTACACAAATGCTTGAACCACTAGCACTGTAATGGCATGCTGTATCTTGTGCTCTCTTTCTGGCTCAGTCTGGGATTATTTTTTGTTCAGGAATGCAGCTTCAGTAAAAGAAACAGTTCATTCTCTTCCCCTTGATCCCTTGTGCGCTCCTCAGAGATATGAGAGAATTGAATGAAATCTTCTGCATCCTGCTCAAAAGCTTTAAACGCTGGGCTATGACATAAAAGGAGGCAATACGATCAGTACTGGTTGGTGCTGACACACACTTATGTTAAAGGAAACAGCAGGGGCCATCATTATGCTTTGTATGCGGGCTGACTCTATTCTGGTGTATAGGTGTGCTCTGAAATTAAGTCTTCAGAGGGCTCAGGCAGCTGAATACCTAGTTTCTGGATCCCGTTGAAATAAAGTGAAATAAAACTTGCAGGGGCTCTAAAATGAAGCTGACAGACTGTGTCTCCGCTGGCCTGGAAGCAGCAATTTAGCAACGAATTTTACTTGTATAGATGCCATGCGATTTCAACAATCTGATGCCCTTTTTAGCTTCAGCCCTTATTGCTTGCTTAAAAGATGTGGTACATTTCTACAGGTTTTGATCTCACACAATTTAATATACTTTTTTGACTACCTACATTTCTACCCATCGGCTTTTATCTTCAGGCCTCTGAGGAAAAACAGATTAACAGTTATTATTCCTTTTTTGACTTTGTAATTGCCTAAAATGTTAAAGCAAATAAATTGGAACTGATGGGTAGAATTCTAAGGAGCAACAATTATTGTATTTCTGATCTATGCATGCTTTATCCAGGCATCATTTAAATGCCTTCGTAGTAATGCTGACTTCCTCCAGATCTGTATGTCTCTATCGATATATAAAGCCTTTTATTTTTTTTATTATAAAAGATGAATCAATAACTGTGTGCTGAAACAGTTTTAGCATAAATAATTGAATTCCAATAAATATAGAGTATAAATCCAAAACTCTAAACAGAAGGCATTCAGTGTAAGGACCCTCCACATTCAGCACAGCTAGAGGCACACTGGCACCCTTCTAGAAAAAGGTGGGAAATTTGCAACTTTTTAAAAAAGTATTTGTAACCTGCTATCTAAAAATGTGGTGGGAATCCATACAAACATACACCTGGTTTTAAAATCAGATAGCTAGATTTTAATAAAGCTGCAACCAACAACAGTTACACTTTGAAGTATAAAACTGGACAAAAAGCATATATTTTTTTACACCTTTTTCTAACCACTTGCTAATCAGGGTATAGCCCCAAGGCGTGATAGAGTAAAACTCAAATCCCACTGTCTTGCAAATCCTGCAGTACCTAGTCGTTGAGACCAGCATCTCTACATTAAGGAGAAGGAGGTACTTCTTTACATCAGCAACCAGTTGGGAAGGTGCCATCAGGCCTGGGACCGGCCCTGACACGGGGATGCCGGGATCCCCAACCTTTGCCTCCTGTGAAATTCATCTATCCCTCCAGGGGGCTATGTGTGACCTTTAGCAGCTTCTTACAATGTCATCTCTCACAGCCAGCAGTTTCTCACCTTGTGTCCAGTAGTTTCACGTGTCCTCGTCCATTAGGATGGCCCAGTCAGGGGCCTGGGCATTTGACCTCAGCCCAAACACTTTACCCAGCAGGCATTCAACTTGCTGTGGAGCCAGATAGCATCAGTAGTTCAAAGGGGATTACGTAAAGTCAAAGACAACTTGACCATGAGTGGTGTCCAGAAGGTCTAGGCAAGGTTGTATGCCCCAACATACCTCGTCCAGCAGTTCAGGATGCTGGGAAATGTGAGGACAATACAGAATCACAGATTCACGGAATGAAGGGACCTCAGAAGACCATCTAGTCCAACCCCCCTGCTAAAGCAGGATCGCCTAAAGCAGGTTGCACAGGATTGCATCCAGGCGGGTTTTGAATATCTCCAGAGAAGGAGACTCCACAACCTCTCTGGGCAGCCTGTTCCAGTGCTTGGTCACCCTCGGAGTAAAGTTTTTCCTCATCTTGAGATGGAACTCCCTGTGTTCCAGTTTGTGCCCATTGCCCCTTGTTCTGTCACTGGGTACCACTGGTGCCCCTTCCTCTAGACATCCACCCTTTAGATATTTATAAATATTGATGAAATCCCCTCTCAGTCTGCTCTTCTCCAGACTAAAAAGACCCAACTCTCTCAGCCGTTCTTCACATGAGAGATGCTCCAGTCCCCTAATCATCTTTGTAGCCCTCCGCTGGACTCTCTCCAGTAGTTCCCTGTCTTTCTTGAACTGGGGTGCCAAGATCTGGACACAGAACTCCAGATGTGGCCTCACCAGGGCAGAGTAGAGGGGGAGGATAACCTCCCTCGACCTGCTGGCCACACTCTTGTTATGCACCCCAGGATACCATTGGCCTTCTTGGCCAGAAGGGCACACTGCTGGCCCATGGAGAGCTCATCGTTGACCAGGACTCCCAGATCCTTCTCGGCAGTGCTGCTTCCCAGCAGGTCAATCCCTAACTGGTCTCTGGGGTTGTTCTTCCCTAGGTGCAGGACCATACACTTGCCCTTATTGAATTTCACTTGGTTCCTCTCTGCCCAATTCTCTACTCTGTCAAGATCTTGCTGAATGGTGGTGCAGTGTTCTGGTGTGTCGGCCACTCCTCCCAGTTTAGTATCGTCAGCAAACTTGCTGAGGCTACACTCTGTCCCCTCATCCAAGTCATTGATGAGTATGTTGAATACACTGCGCTCCTGTGCACTGCCCAAATGCCATCTCTCTGATTTCCATGTGTAGTACACAATAGCTAGGTACCAGGTCAGTGGTTAATTTGTTGAGATAAGCAGCACTATAAGTTTATGTTGACTTTACTCATTTTTCTTTTACCTGCATCAGCAAACTGCAAATCAGTTTCTTATTAGTAACTGCTGATCCAGATGAATAATTTTCTTTAAATATGGTTATTACAGCATGTTTAAGAAGCATGAGCACAGCTTCTGAATATCAAGTTTCCTCTTCCATGGCAAAGAAGGCTGCAGAACATGCTTCATGCTGTCCTCTAGTTACAAATACACCTACCCCAAGAACAGCTGTAATTCAGAACAACATAGAAACAACAAAGAGGAGAGAGTAACACTTTTTCACTTGTCAGAAGAAAGATTTCTGAGGGAAGGGTTTTAAGTAGTTGTTCTTCTGTGATGATTAATTTACTCCTACCTGACCTTTACTATAAATTCGTTCCATTATTCTACTTCTTTTTAGAACAGAAGAGGTTAGAAAACAAGTAAGAAATGATTAAATGGTGAAGTTAATTTTCAGAATAATGTGAAATATATATTTTTTCAAGTTCTGAACAAAAGTTCATTATTTTTTCCCTGTATTTTTTCCCTGTATTTAGTTTAACGCTTTGGTCTCCTTTTCCAGTGATCGTAATGACTGATTAAAAAAATTCTTGCACGGACTGGGCAACACAGAAAAATCTGAAAGTATTAAGAATTTGGATGATGCTTTAATGAATTTATTCTCCCCATCTTGAGCAGCTGACCAGTAGCAATTAATGATTCTGTTTTCCAGCCCAGATAGAGCAATCCTTTTCTGAGATATCAGAAGTGTTGCACTGATAATCTAATCTATCATCTGATTCTAGGAATGCAGGCAGCACTTGGAAACGGCCCTCTATAAACTGAAAATTGCTATAGGGTTGTCTTTGCTGCTAATAATACTTCCACCCTGAAGCTGGGGATGTGACTTGACTTAAGTTCACTCATCCTGCAACCTCATGAAGCTTATTACTTTGAAAGGAAACAGTGTACAGGGTGTTATTGTGGTAGAACTGGATATCAGTAGTATGTGGTAGTACTGGATACCAGTCAGTCCCACATTACTGTCTGGCTCACACTTGTCATTTCTTTTCATCTTTAATTTTGGAAATAGTTTCCTATCCCCTAAGTATATAATTTTACAAATACTTTCCTGTTAGTGAAACATCTTAAAGGCAAATGCACTTAGATTGGGAAATTAGAGTATTTTTATCCATATTAACTCTGGAAAATGGAAACTAAGTATTATAGCATCAAAATTCTTATAACTAGCTGAGGGACTAGATTGTCAAACATTGAATATATTTTGAAAGCTCTTCTTGGTAACCGTTGCAAATTCTAGGAAATTGTGCGGGGGTTTGAGTGTGTGGATAAGGCAGTAATCAGGGAAGAGAAATTTAGTAGATTTTTAGCAGTTATTCTCAAGCTTTCAAAATCTGCTCATATGAATGAAAGGTTCAAGATATTACAGGAGGTATGTGCTTTTTCTGTTTTGTGGAATCCCTTTCATTGTCAAGTGCTATAGGTCAAATCTGTTTTAGGACATCTCATCATCAAGCAAGATATAAGTCTGAGTAATTTTTCCTAAAAGAACTCAAAACACAAGATTTTTCTCAGAGGTTTTCTCCGTGGATGGATCATGAAAAGACATTAGGCGGGACAGGCTATTCTTCAAAATTTTTTAGAGTGAATTTTTATTTTGCTTTAAATGATTTTTTTTTCTTTTGGCATAAGATTCTTGTTTAGTTCAGTTCACGAGGTTTTAGCCATATGTACTACTGCATGCACTTTTTAAATGTTGCAACTCTGCTGCAATGACACACAGTTTTTCCACTGGGGCAAGTTTTCCTCTCCTGTTTATTTCCTCATGGGGTGAAATAAAACATATCACAAAATACTTTGACAAAGAAGCTGCCACCTTTAGGCAGTCATGGTTCCCTGCATGCTTATTACATGTATTTGATTGTTATTGCTTCTTTAGAGCACCCACATGTAATTTAACAAAAACAAAAATGGTCTGAAACTTTTGACAAGTTTGGAGAAAGTACAGCTGTAGGGAAGATTTGGCTTGAAAAGCTGGTGTAGTGCAAAATAAAAATAGCAGGCTTCAAAAACCAGACTTCATAAATCCAAGGTTTCGTAGGTGAACTCTTCTGGGATACTGATCTAAAAAAAAAAAAGCTGAAGAAATCTGGCAGCTTTTTAGAGATGCAGCATTTAGAATAAAAGAGTAAATGATACTATTCTGGGGGAAGAAAGGCAGAGTAATTAAAAAAATCAGCTGGGTTTAATCAGTAACTTCTTGTTGCCCTCAAATACAAGAGAGTACTGAAATGGAAATGAAATCAGATTGCTGAAGATGAGTACAAATGATCAGGCATGCTGGCCAAAATCAGAAAACCAAAAGGGCAAAATGAGGTGCAACTAACAAGGGATGTCAAGAAGAACAAGAAATTGTTGGACACGTAATTTAAAAAGAAAGGACAGGGTTAGGACTGTGCTTCCTGATAAATGCATTATGAAGGCTATTTAGTGTCATTGCATTTTAGAGTGCTTAATGCTCTTTATCTGGATATTTTCACTCAAAAGTTCAAGGTGATCATGTGGCCAACATAAGAGCAACAAGAAGGGGCAAGAAGGTAACGAACATTTTGGGGTACATGTAAATAAGTCAAATACCTGCCTACTGTCCTGGCCCAATGGCCTTCACCCTAACATGCCTTGAACGCCTGGCTCAGTCAATTAGAGAGGTTAATGGTTATCTTTGCAAACAGACAAGTGCATGAATACTTGACCTACTTTCCTGACAGTTTGTATAAATTAAAATTTGTGGCAGAGGGTGTTAAAAACCTGGAAAATATGCTGAGAACATACTAAAAAATAATAGAAGAGCTTTAGTGAGTCATTTTCTGTAGTTTATCAAAACAGAGATTAAAAGGTAACTTTATGGTATATGAACACTTTTCTGCAGTTACTTTTGCTGGTTACTAACGGGCTATTTAATATAACTGAGAAAGATTTAGTATGAATAAGCAGTTAAGAGCTGAAAGCCAGACAAGCACAAACAAGAAATAATGCTGGGCTTTCTAACAATGAGAACAATTAATCAGTGGAATAAATGACCACAGGAAGCACTATATAAACCATGCTTTAGTCAACACACATATAATTTGGGCTCATTTGGGGGAAATTTCTGTAGAATTATGTGTGCTATATTCCCTCTTTCCTATAGCTATTGCTTGTGAACTTAAAACCTGTGAAACTCTTCTCATTTATCCTCATGGGCAACAACAGCATAAATATGCTTTTTCACTTGGGATCATGATGCCATGCAGGAGCCCTAGATTACATCTCAGAATAGAGAATATACATTTATTACTTATTACCTGATCAGAGTTTGACTACTTTCCAGCTAAGACATGGGTGTTTTATTTGGATTATAACGGGTTTATAAAAGCCTGAAATGTCATTTGTCAAGTACAAATATATAGCTGTGGCATGGCAGATACTATAATGGAGAACCACGTTCATCCACAGATGCTGTGTAGATGGCACTGAGAATTTGGAAAAACTCTGCTCCTTTATTTCAAAGAATGAAAACATAATAGTTACCCCAAAGAACTCCACGGTCCTTAGTGTGGACTTTTAAAGTCCTTTTCAGTGAAAGTCCAACACAGTATACAAAACTGCAAGTTTCATAAAACAAGCTAAAGTTTAGTACAGTCCACATAACGACTTAGTGGGTATTGTTACTCAATAGTTCAAAAGAGTTGTCAATTAAAGGTGTGAACAAGAGATGAAGAAAAGATAGGGGCATCTTCAGGTGTGAATGTGTAATTTATTTGGAGCTAGCAGGCAAGGCTGGTGTAAAAATAGAACAAACAACTTTAATCAAGTCAACAGCGTTACTGAAAGTTTGCTTTGAAGCAGAATTTACCACGCTAAGAGCTCTGACAATCCCTGGTAACCAGACCACTGAGGTAGCAAGACGCCTCTTTTCCCTTGTATGTACCTCAAAGACTTAAAATATACAGGTTGTGCTATGACACCATGATGAAGGGGTTACCGAGCACTAGTACAGGCAGAGCTCGTGACTTCAAGGGAGCAGTTCCTTCCCTTGGGAACAGTCAACAGACCCTGTTTTTTCAGCAAAGCTCCTCAGTATTGCAGCTTTTCCAAAGACGAACTAGTGGCAATGTTCAGACCAGTCAAGTTTTGTCTTTCCTCTTTGGCAGAGGTTCTTGAAAATGAGACCAAAGGAAGCCCAAGCAATCAAGTGGTACTTATTTAATCAGTTTTATGTTTGGTTTTTTTCGCTCTCTCCACACTGGCAGGTGCTATTTGCAGAACATTTAGTTGCTTAGTAAGTTGGCAAGGCAATTTTTACTTGAACACAGCACTACTAATGGTCAGCAGGTTTGAAAAATGTTTATAGAGATAGAGGAACTAATGCATTTGTCTTCAGTGTTGCACATAACCCTTTAGAAGTGCTTAATTGCATGTAAGGGATATTGCAGACTCCCATTCTCTCATTCTCTTGGTGAACTACTCTTATCTCTGTTCAAAATCATTAGTATTTCCGTGGGACACAATAGATCAAGCACCACATAAAGAGGAAACAAATAATGCTTTTCTGTTGGCCTCTACATTTTTATTTTTTTCAGGTTCCATTTTTGTGTATAGTTTTAAAAAAACTAGCAAGTTATAAATGCGCTTTTTGTACATCCATATATTGGGAAATGGAAAAGTTGAATAGAATTCTCTGTTAGTAGCAACCTCTCTTTCCATTTATTTGAAAGGAAGCAGAAAGCTACAGTTTTGTCACAACACTATTAAACTAATAAGCAGTTTCAAACAATCAATGCAAGCCAATTAAATGTGTCTCCACGTTTCTAGACTAACAAGCAGAGAGTTACATTTAAATTGAAAATTTATTCAGCAAAGACATAAGCCCCTCTTCAACAGGTTCTATAAAATTAATGAGGTACAATATGCCCCATACAGATTAGCAGTTCCTTCTTTGTAGGGGCATTAAAAAATACAATCAGCTGGCACTTTAAACCTCTGAAGCGTATTAGTCCAATGTGCTTCGCTGTATTTCAAAATCGGCAAAATAGCATGTGATATAGTAGCTGGTCATTCAAAATCTCCCCGTGTGGCGTGGACGGCGATTGTATGCCACATCTCTCATTTCCTTTGCCACCCTGAGACATCAAACCTGTTGTACTATATCGGACACCGGTTTCTTAGGCCCACTTACTGTGAGAAGACGGACAATGTGGAAGATGCAGCATGCCACAGGCGTACAGAAAACATTTGCCAGTACTCATTTGCTAGGTTTCCCCAGACACCCACTGCTGTGTGCTGTTCAGTGGTTTTCATAAGAGTGCAGTGAACCTTCCGTGGCATCCGCATGAAGCTCCTCTTGCAGTCACTACATTTGATGGTCCCACTTGAGGGGGCATTTAGTCAGTTAATGCACGCTATCTTAAACAGAGCCAGGTCTTCCCCTTCACTGTAGGAGTCTAAAAACAATTGCAGGCTAGTTAGTTAGTCAGTTAATGCACACTATCTTAAACAGAGCCAGGTCTTCCCCTTCACTGTAGGAGTCTAAAAACAATTGCAGGCTAGTTAGTTAGTCAGTTAATGCACACTATCTTAAACAGAGCCAGGTCTTCCCCTTCACTGTAGGAGTCTAAAAACAATTGCAGGCAGTGCAACAGGCCTGCCCATAGTTCTGAGACTGCTAAATCTCATGCAGTCTCCTAATTGAGTATATGTTGTGGGTCACAGATGCTGAGTAAGTATTCCTGATTTGCGAGATGACAGGACAGCCATTAGGCTTGCCCTGTTAAAGAAGTGCCAGTTCATACATAAAGTAGGAATCGCATCCCTTCATATGTTTCATGTCAGCACCCTTACTGTCTACCCTGTTGGTAAATTCTCCAAATAACAGTCATAAAAATCTGGGCTGCTCTCACAGGACACTTCTAAAGAGATCTCAGGCTCTGACCTGGCACACCAACAACGTACAAACCTCTTTGCACCCAGTTCCCATGAAGCTCGTATGTGGCTCTACCACAGCTTCTTTGACTAAGGCCACTGGGGAAATGCATCTGTAATGATTCAGAGAGAAACACCTAGAAGGCCTCCTAACACTACTGCAGAAACTAGAGGTGAAATTGAGACATGTGATCCTGACTGGGCTCTAAATCGGGATTTTTCCAAAGTAAAGGTATTGGATCAATTCAGATGTTTCATCCAGAGAATTTGATTTGACAACAAATACAGCCGAGCCAAAAATGTGGGTAGCAGACTTCCTAGCATCCCTGGTTACTCATGTAGAGAAACAAACCGAAAACTCTTTCTTTGTGCTGACTTGTATCAATAGCTCATTGTCTCAAAAAAGAATGCAAATTAATGAAACAGAGAAAGGTAATTCACATACTCCAGCTTTAGGCGCCTAATCTAGACGTCTGTAATAGGAACGCTGTATCCAGTGGAATTTACAAGGATTATTCAAAGTTTCTTGGTTTCTTTTGGAAAGCTCAGCTGACTACAGGGGGCTGTGATAGGGTACACAGAGTTAGCTTCTATATATGCACTCCCAGAAGCTCTGGACAGCCATTATAAAATGCTGGAGACTGCTGAAGAATGTAAAGTAAAATTTAACTATGTTTACATTTTTACTCATACTCGCCAAATACTGTTGCTGACATCACACTTTAAGTCTGCCAGACTGCTTTCGTTTTGGCTCGAGTTAATCTATTTGATGAAAACAACCATCTCGGCATTACTATGATGTTTCTTCTTTTTTTTCCTTCTCTCTGCCTATGGCCTCCTTTCTAACCTGCCAAATGTATTTTCCTGAAGAAAGAATTCCTGCTTAGCAAATATGATACATTACAGTCTCCTTGTGCTGGAAACTATACAAGCTCTTGCCCAAAACTACCTTTAAATCAAGCATATTGCTGGAAGAAAATCAACTGAGTTATCTTTAAAGTTCTTTTCTAAATATACATTCAGTAGTATAACTTATTCAAGTTTGAGTTTTAAAATATTTGGGTGTACACAATTATTTTAACAGCAAGTAATAAAAGAAAGTAAGAATAACAATGCTTTGGTTTATATTTTCTTTTCAAGAATAATTGGCTGCTAGGGGCATATAACTTCACCTGCTTCCAAATGAATTTTTTCTAATTGCACCTGTGTGCTTTCATCCCTGCAGTGAGAAAGTCTGCAGTCAGTACATTTTTTTTTTTAAAAAAAGAAAGCATAATAAATAATATTCAAGTTTATACAGTTCACTTAAGTCCCTACACTTTGATGAAAGTAGCACATAATTTTTATTTAATGTTGTTCCTCAGAATTGTTTGTATTTCAAATATTACTTTGAGTCTAAACAAGACTCAGAGAGAAAGTAGCAGTGACGAGTAAAAAAACCACACAGCTGGTTACCCTGAAATCTGCAGCATTACAAGGTACATGGGATTGTATGCAAGCATATTTTCACGTTGTGTAGGCACTTTTCTCATTGTGTTTCTAGCTGTTAGTCATGGTAACTACAAGTCAAAAATGATGGTTAAAATAGCAGAAAAGTAACATAAGTCACGGGAGAAAACTGCTATCCTCAGAGTACATCTGAGTGTAAAAGTTTAGTTCAACATCAAGATACCACTTGTATTATGCTGTTGTAGTTATACTAGTCCTAGAGGATGTCAAGATGGATTTTTAAAGAACACGTTGTGTTCTTATTTATTTCTTACAGAGGCTTATGTGCACAAAGACTTATTGAAGGGTTCACGGCTGATTACACACACAGACTCTAATGGTGAAAATGTCTCTTTTTTGGGGGGAGTGGGGGGCCGGGGGGGAACCACACCACAAAATAAAAAAGAAAAGAGGAAGGGAAAACTGCCCAGTGGCTGCCTGGGAAAAGAAGCAGCAAAGCCTCCTAGGCAGATGTCTCGCTTTGGGTGTCCTCTGCAGAGCAACCCGTGTCCCCACGTGATACTCTCCTCACGATAACCACACAGCCTCTGCCAGGACCCCCTCAAACTCCACGCTGAGCAGGTGCAGGTGCTTTATGCTCGTTTGCTGTTCAGTTCCTTGTTGGCTCCCCCTGTGTAAATTAAGAGTAGGAAAAGGCAGGTGAAAGGAGAAGTGACTCTCACACAAGTGGCAATCACTTCCCATGAGAACCCACCATAGCAATAGTATTAGGGTTTGCTTGAAACAATATTGGAGTCTGCAGGTGAAAAATGCCACGAGCTGCTGTGACTTAGCTGAGGAAAGTTTTAAAGAGCTGCAGTGAGTTCTCTAGAGATTCTGGAGATTTGATTTTTTTTTTTTTTCAGAACACACAATTTAAGTACAAGGGATAGATGAATGAAGAAGATTACACCTTGTGCAATACTTTTCCTGTGAGGAAAGTTAAACAATTATGACTTTGATCCTGCATCAGCTTTGGCAGCATGAAATTCTAGCTAGCACATAGATGGGCAATAATACAAAACTGCAGAACTGGAAAATAGATTTGTTTTGGACTCTTCTTTAAAAAGCCCAGTACTCTCCTGGGCAGATGTTTTCCTCAGCCAATTAATTGTAAGACTGAAAAAAAGCCATCAAGAAAAATCACTATGTTGTCTCTCTTCAGGTATGGTGGACAGTCAGCACTGATAGAGATGGCAATTGGTGTTTATTGATCCATTCGCAATTTATTGATCCATTCATCATTTTTACAGACTTAACGGACTAAGACTTAAATAGCTAAATTTTCTCTGGTTCTGGCAGAGATGTGAAATAAACTTTGATTTTGTTTTGCTGTCTTTCTAGAATTAGAACCTTCCAATATTATAAGAAGTTAATGAATTTCCCTTTAGTTTCATTTTCTTTTAAAATGCCATCATAATAATTATCCTAAGGAAGCAATAAAAGATTTTGTTGTCTCCAAGTACAGGACTTTGGAGATCAGTTTTATGAACTCAGGAACCATGATATGTATTATTGCAACAGAAGGATAGCAAGTACGTTGTCACAATGTGCGAGACTATTTGAAAATAGTGCCCCACACTCCTCACTGAGATTATTTCTGCATTGCCATCTCAAGAAAGAGATGGTGCTGCTATTCTTTTTTTCCTTTTATTGTTACTCATATCTGTCTTTTTGACAGAATCTTCTTAATTAATATACCCTCTTCTTGCCTCCACATATTCTATAGATTTTCTTATCGATCAAAAATCAGCTCACTGTGATTCTGTCTTGAGGGCTGTGATTCAGATCCTTACATGTGATCCAGCTGCTGGGTATAGTGTTAATAGCTTAAACTGGGCTACGTGACTACTCTGTTCACCCTAAACAAAATGAGAGGGGGAAAAAAAAGGCACTTTAATATTGTTTCAGGATTTTAGCATTTCACTGCTTAAAAAAATCTTCATGTACTGTTTTTAATAGGCAATGACAGAATATTTAATTTTTCATAAATCCATACACTTAGTTAAGTGTATGTTAAACGGCAGCAACATATCCTTGCCTTGACGTTCAAGTAATGAAATTATCTCAGACCACAGAGGAAGCATGAAATAAAGGATGAGAAATCTCAAATCCATGTAGGATGTCAATGCAAAGTTAGGGTATTAAAAAGCAAGGTATTTTTAAACCACTTTTTGCACGCTTTTTGTGTAACTTGACATGTAAAGCAAAGCCATTGGGGAAGAATAATTATATCGGCAACACTCAGACAGAGAAAGGACCGAGGGAAACCATTTTCTGACCAGTATTTCTTTCAGTGTGGCCCTGGCATTCCTTGCAATAAGGTTTCTGTTGTATTGTCCAGACAATTGCTTCTTTAAGTCATTGACAGTGTTGGTTCATATGATTTAGTGGCTATCTCCCAGTTTTAGATTCTTAATAACTGCTTAATGCACAATGTCTGATATCAGAATGTACATTAAACAGAGTAACTTCTGGTAATAGAGATGAATTAAAATGAAAGAATATGAACTAGGAATATTGAGCATCTGATAATTCCACTCCTTGTCTGAATATTGTTAAATCTAAAGTAATTATGTCAATTTTGATTAACTTTGCTAAATTTTCTTTGACCGATATCTGAATAATGGTTATTGCTTTAAAAAGTGTTTGATTTTGCATCCAGTAGATAGCTACCTTTATCACCTAACATTTCAGGTGGTAATGTAAGTACATCCTCAAGAAGTCTTTGTTCCTGTAACATTATTCAGCTACAACAGGCCAAATGGGGAGTACCGATGTGAGCCCTTAATAAAACTGTGTTTGTTGCTCTCATGATGGCAAGTAGCAGCTCTTTCAGATGGAGTTAAGAAAGCCAATCTCCCACTCTACTCCCTAAAACCTTCCATGACCTGCACAGAGGGAGGACAGGAGGTAACGTGCACTTTGCAGAATGGCCACTGGGATCACTGAACAAAAATATCAACCTCAAAGCCTGGTGCTTATGGTTGATGGTCACACCAACTCTCTTTCTACCATCTGCTTAGGGAAATAGAAATTCAAGCTGTGTTTCAGAATCCTATTCAAAGATACTCAAGGATTTATATTTTGCTAGACAAATTTATATAGTGTAGAAGACAAATGCAATATGAAGCAACCTAATAATGTTTTTTTGTAAGTGATTAGAATAAAAGTCGCATACATTTTCCAAAGGAGTATTTTTTCCACACACACCTACACAATGGCACAGACAGATGTTTGTGACAGGCCCAGCGGTAGCTATCAAACCCACATTTGTTAAGTCATTTTATTTAGCTGAGGTGCTGCTGTTTCCTTCCCATACTTCACTGGTCAATAGCAATGATGACTACCTTTTCCAGAATATAGCATCTTGGGCTATTGAAAGAATGGTCACGATTATCCCAAATTAGTTATTTTTATGGCAACAATATGTATATTCTTACTAGACTGTTCAGTTCATTTTGTTTGCTGTCAACGCAGCTTAGTAATGTATGAAATATTGGTAGCGAGAAAGGGCTAATAATCCAGTACCTAAACATGGCTTCAAAAGGAAAGAAAGATGATGGATTTCCTATATCCTGACTCAGGCATGGGCAAGTTTGCATATAGACACTATATGATCAAAGCTTGTTATCATCACAGATGAACAGGAAGAATTCTGGTTTGAACTTGTGACCTATCTATCTATAAGTTAGACCTATCCTTGGTTTTGTCAGATTTCAAAGTATATTCTATTTTATGTAATAATTTCACTTATATAAAGGCAAGGGAGATGGTGGTCATTGATTTACATAGGAGTTTTAATTTCAGATATTCCCTTAAATCACTGAAGTAGCATGTGAAAAATATACAGATCCCACAGTGCTGTAGAAAGTGTTAATATATCATTAGAAGCAAAGAGAACAAAAATAAATAGTTCAATGATTTAAGCAGTCAGACTTGCAAAACTTCTTGAATGGGTATTTTTTTTCTTTCTATCGCTACCTTTTCACTAAACCATTCACAGATTTTTCAGTCCCCAAAGTTTTTCTTATAATTAACATGAAATTTGGCCAGGAACAGTAAAGCTTCTTCCACTTGCCCATCCAAGAAATCGTGTTTAATGTCTCTGAACTTTTTGCTGACTAAGTCAAGGGACTGAAATCAGACAAGATAAACCTGTCCTTTCCATTTCCCCCCGAATTTCTAGCTACCTGCTAGAAGTTTCTTGTACTCATGAACCTCATTTAACATTGCTCATAAGTCTTCTCTTTTTTTCCTTCTGGGGACAGACCATCATTTTTAGTGCATATTAACATCTCTTAGTCAGTGCAAACTTCCCTTAAAACAATGAAATCCCTGTCTCAATAACAGAATACTTAATAGGATTGCCTTGCACAGACACCTTTTCTTTCTTTTGCAGCTTGTTCCATATTTCTCTTTCCATAGTATTTCCTCTGTTAATAACAGACTCGTTTTCTGTTTTCCTTGTCACCTACACAAAGGCAGCAGCACCTTTCCAGTCTTTAGCTGTATAGGACTCATCTTTATTTTCAGTGACCTCTCTCTCTACCACACCAGCCATGCAGAAATTATCTTTCGGGCAAGGACCTTTTCCTATCTACCCTAAGCCTTAAAAAAACCTTTAAATTTTCAAACCTTATTTCCTCTTCTCCTTTGTTCTTACATCCAGAGGAAAAACAAAAAAGATTTTTTTGCCATATTCTTGTATATCACACAAGCATCTGCAGTGCTCTAACGCTGGTGCCACGCAATTCGTGATCCTGGGGCTGAGAAAGGCAAATATCTTTCACCTTGTAACCAACAAAGGGTTTGCTTATGCACTAAAATGACAAAGAGCCTCAGTTATGGTAGTCAATTATAATGATGGTCTGGTATCTATATGAGTCTGTGATGGGAAACAAGAAACCTTAGTGTGAGATTCATGCTAGTGTCTCTGTCAGGTGTGCTGATAATAATTTGAAACTCATTATCACTTTCATCTGTTTCACTTTTTAATAGAATAGAGATAGTAGTTGTAGGTGATGAAGACTACTGATGTATGCAGACAGTTATGATTTATGCTTTATTTTGGTGCCAGAGTGAAGAGAATACCAAGGACCTCAGCCAAAAATATTCAGGCACATTAAAGGCATCCTTGGAATGAAAGATTCATCTGAATAAACTTAACTGACTCCAGAGAAAAGGTATAATCATGTTTTGAAGAATTATAATATAACCTCACTGATTGCTGCATTATAGTTGGGACATAAAAGATGTAACATTTTTCTCTCCCAGTATTCACTTTCAGCCTCTGAATCTAGCCTGCCTGCACTTAACAGTATGCCTCTGCTAACAAAGATGGAGAGTCTCAACAAACATTTATCTGAAAATATTTTTGCATAATGTATACTCTAATGTTTATTTGGTTCCTTAGGTCCTGAATTCTTCAAATATTATAGAACTGTTCACATGCTTCTAGTTAGGCATATACTCCAATATATGGGGCTGTGCATAATACTGTGATTTCGGGTCATAAAACAATGTTATGAATACACACATATTGCACCATTTGTCTACATACCAAATGCTAGTATTATTTATTTGCATATATTTCCTTACACAATTCAATAACTTTTACTATAAGAAATAGATACTAAGCTACTGATGTTATTTTTATTCATCAGCTCCCCCAAAGCAGGTTTCAGGTCTCATATTGGCTCTATGCAAGGTGGGCTTTGAAGATAACTATTTAATTTTCTCTTCCTTTTCTCTTGACCCCATTGAAAAGATGGGAAAGCTTAGCATTAAAAAATGTGTACCTCGGCAGCTGCATTTTAGCACAACAATTTGAAATATGGGGTAACAACAGCGCAGTAAGAATAAATGGATTTAGAATCTTTGCATTTTGTGACCCCCAAATATGGAATTTTATAAGTGGCATTTATGCATGTAAAAATCAATATTCACTCCAAAATTTACCCTAGTTCACAAGGTAATATAAAAAGCACTCCCTAACAAACTGTCCTGCTGTTTGTTAGATGCCTAAGGGTTGAGAACAATTAGCAGACAGCCCAGAAGAGTATTGAACTATTCTTAGAAGATATCGACCTCCTGCAGCACCTACCACACATTCTCAGGAGTGGGAACTAATGAGGTGGTACCAAAGCGTGGCCTCCGTAAACAAATCCTTCTGCTGCGTCTATTTGCTGTGCAATTGCTAACCTTAAAAAGGATGGGGAGAAGGGAGGGAGAAGCAGAAAGACCAAACATAGCTGCCATTTGGCCAGCTTGCAATTTATAATGTCAGCAACTAAGCTTCGAACAGAGTATTGGCACCGACATGGCAGATAAGACTTGTCTCCTAGTCCTTTTTACTATTACTTCTCAGAATCTGAGAGAGTCAGAAGTTAGTAGTTGGTTAACAAAACAGTTTATAGGTAAGGAAGACTTGTGCATGTCTTGCATGCACAAGATATCTAGTGAGCAATGTTTAATTAAACCATTTATTACAATTGTATGCTTTGAACAAAACATTTGTTTTTCATGGGTGATTAATTTTCCCTTTATTCAGCTCTGTCTCACTCGCCTACACCAGAGCACGGAGCGTTCTTCTTACCTCTCCCATAGTTCTCAGAATATTCATAAAAATAATACACATTACCATTGAAACCTTTTGTTTCTTCCTGTCTCCCCTCTTTTCCTTATTCTACGCCCTTACCTCTTAATCCATTTTTCTCCTTCCCGTAACCTTCCTCCAGATTTTTACCAGTGCCTACACATTTTCCTCTGCTGTCCTCTTTCTTATGCCCTCTTGCTTTCATGCCCCTGCCTCACATTTTTTCCCTAGTTTCCTTTTACCCTCTGTGAAGGGCTTATTAATTATAGAGGAAGAAAAAGCTGGCAATGCCTTCACCCAGGTGTGTGTGAAAGGCAAGCTCTGGGGCTCTGGACTGTCTGTCCCAGAAAGCTGCAGGACCCGCTCTTTGCCCCTTTTCTGGGAACCGTGCGCCTAGAATTGGCTTGAGGGGTGCGCTCTCCTCACGCCCACCAGGGCTGTCTCCTCCTGCGCACAGGGTTCAGGCTCTGCTGCTTCCATTTTGGCCCCATAGTTAGTTATACCGCAAAATTGTTTCCTCCTAATGCTGCCTGCCTCCTCAAATGAATGTTTTAGGTGTGTTTCCATCCCCCCAGAACGCCTATTACTTCTCATGCATAATTAATCTCTGCTGACTTCTTCTCCAGTACTGCCTTTGTCTTTGTCACTCCACTTGTTCTTACTAAGGTAAATCACCATATCCTTCCTGTGAAGTGAAAAAACAACTTCTATTACACTTCAACTGCTTGCTGTGCTTACAACTTACATTGAAAAATTTTCTATCAGTCTCTTCTTCCCCACCGGTTTTTCTTTCAAAATGACAGTGTGTTATATTCTATTTGTTGGTGCTAGATCAATCCTGTCTTTGAAACCTTTTGCTAAAATCTCCCCTCATTTC
Organism: Grus americana; assembly: GCF_028858705.1. Lineage (NCBI taxonomy): Eukaryota > Metazoa > Chordata > Aves > Gruiformes > Gruidae > Grus > Grus americana. The sequence goes on from NC_072855.1 coordinate 45,861,944, forward strand.
ACTTTCATCTGTTTTCTCTAAAACCTGAAATTCCCTAAATGATTGTCTGCACCTTATAGATATATCTGTCATATTTACCTCTTGCTGCCTGCTTAGTCCTTTTACTTAATGGTCCTCTATCTCCCTAGATCCTTGACTTTATGTCTTTATTCATAGCACTTCATGCTTTGAATACTTCTCTACTTTCTGTTAAGCTCTACTTTCTTCTTACAAGCTCTACTCTACATTTTCTGCCCCAAATAATCCCCTGGCTCTGCCTTAAGCAACAACGATGCCATGCCGTCTTTTCACCACCATGGTTTGGGTGTCTGGTGAGACCTCCAGTGAGGTGTTGAAGGCTCCTGTGTTACAAATGCTGGTTACAACAGACCTACAGAAAACACTGATAATTTACTCATGGTCATCCACCTGGCCAGTAATTAGTCAGTCAAAATGAAAATGCCTATTTGAGGGAGTAACAATTTTTAGACAGTTTTTTTTTAGAAACCATGTGTTTTGTTACACAGTCTTACAACTGGTACAGAAACCAAAATAACTTTGTATCTCCAGAGTTACCTGAGGTGACTAGTCAATTTATAGGTGGATAAAAGCTCCATGTTAAAATGGAACATTAGGATGAAGATGATGATAAATAAAATGAAGACTGCCTGGAAACTCCTAAAAACAACTTTAGCTTAGAGTTTGAAAAGAAAATCAACTGCAAATTTAACACTGAACAAAGTAGTAGTTGTCATTTCCTCTGCTGTATGAAACTTTCAAGTGTTATGTTGCTTTTATGAAAGACTTAACACCTTCACAGAACCTCACAAGATATCCTTCTTTTTTAAATGCCAGTGCTAGCTTATTTTGTACCAAGGTTTTGAAGAAAAAAAGTCACAGCAGAGAGCTGCTCCCATCAACTTCAGAGCTCCGCTGTCTTTTCTATCAACATTTTCAGCATTTCAGAACATATAAACACATTACTTTGACCAATTTCTTCACAGATATGCAAAAGAAGCCCGTGGCCAATTTCAGGCATGCTACAGCTACTGAAATCATGTTGAATTTGGCTGAAATGAAGGTCATTCTATCCAAAACCAATACAATGGATTTCTTTGGTCAGTAGATTTAAATGCAGAATATTTTGGATTTGGGTAACTGGGAAAAAAAAAAAAAAGGTATTTTTTCCCAACCTTTAACAGAGTGGCTTTAGAAAATTTTAAAAAAATATGTTTAACCTGGTGAACGCACTGATATCATTGCAGCTGATTTTAGTTTGTGTACACTTTTAACATTTAAATGCAAAAGAGGAACACAGTTTCCCTATTAATAAGGAAATGTGTAGCCTTGAAAAAAATAAATTACATTTTTTTCTTCAGAGGGATTATTTCTAATATAGCAGGAAAATATTAATAAACTTATAGATGGTGCTGTTCAGAGTTCCTCTTGTGCACTGAGTACCGTTCCTAGTTACTCAGATTCAGTTACGCAGAAAACCTACGAGGAGGATCAGGAGAATGGAGAACCTGCCTTCGGAGAAACAGGCAAAAGGAGCCAATTTATTAGCCTAATAAACAGAAGGCAGAAGGCACCTGGGGTTACTTTCTGAAAATACTTGGTGGACGTGCAGGGTGTGGAGAAGTCCTCGTGAGAGACTGGGAACGTGGGAAAGAACTGTTGAAGCTAGCAGACCACACCAGCAGGCAAATACCTGGTTGATAGAAATAGAAATAACACAGTGTTATTCTTTGGAAAGTACCAAACCATCACTGCGAGGAGTTTCTAGAACAGCTTTCCCAATAATTATGAATATGGGAACCAAAGTGGGTTTAAGATGAAAACTGCTGAATATAGGATAGATTTTATGGTACAGTTATCTGCACCATCAGGAATCCTGGTCAGATAACCACAAAGCTTCCTTCCAGATTAGTGGTCCTGAATGTAAGAAATCTATAGCAGATTGTAAATGAAACAGTTAAATTTCACTAATGAAACAGTTAAATTTTTTTAATTACTTTTTAATTTTTGTTTTGGGTTTTTTTTTTTTTTAGGGCTTTCCTGCTAGGTTTTCTTTTGATCTGTGTTATTACAGCAGTACTTCAAAAGAGAAAGAATAAATTCAAGACATAAGGCTTGAAGCTTAAGTGGACATGGATATTTGGGTAGTCTACTTTTTGTACATTACTGCTTAACAGTGTCCCCTTTGGATCGTTTATATATCATGACAATTTATAATGGAGTAATTAATAGAGGGAAATGGTATGCATATAAAAAGGAATGCAGGAGCAATAGCTAGTTGCCAATAGCCACATGCAAACAAACAGTAAGAACTACAGGCTACTTTTTATTATTGTCAAAAGGAATATAATAGCAGAATATTTAAGATAGTATGAAAAATAGTAAAGTTTGTTTTAAAGGTGGTCTTCAACTACAAAGCATCAGTCTTTACTTTCTCTGAGGATACTCATACTGACTTTCATGAAGCTTTGGGATCATGAACAGAGACTGATTGAAGTTAATGTGCTTCTGGCATTCCCTACTTATGAATTAAAAAAAAAAAAAAAAATTCCCCAAGAGAATTCTCATGAAATTTCATCAAAATCTGAAAGTCAAGAGGAGGCTGCCCTCATGACTCACTGCCCAAAGCAGCTGTGTTGTTCCAGACACTGTTGAAATAGGTGTGTGCTAATAGTTCTGTATATGTGAACTGTTTGGGAGATTTTCTAGTCAGAGTAGAAAAATACTATTTGGGCAGGAAGAGAAGACATATCATTTTGCCTCTGACTACAACATGAAAAGGAGTTGAATATTTACAGCAGAACAAAAGGCACAGTCTTAGTGACAGCAAAAATAAGCTATTAGTTCCTTATTACATCAAAGTTCTTCAAAGGCACTTGTGATAAATGGATGAATTTATTACTCTTAGGTTTTTCTATAACACGTATCTCAGGTGCATATGACCATTTTTTAAATAGCACTTAGTTACAAGGAAAGATTTTCGTATTACTGCAATGCAGATGCATTTGTAGGATTACTGGGGCATTGCAGGTCTAATCTTGGAAGGAATTCTGATCAAGTCAGGCCAGCTAGCATCTTTGTGAAACATCAGAATAAAGGCAATTTGAGAAGTTAAGGTGAGCGTGGCAGAGGGATCTCTTTTATATATTTTTCATGTGTAACCTGACTATACAGGTATAATCATGACCATAAATAATCCAATGCATAAAATTCCAAGAAAGATTTTCCAAACATGCTTTCCTGGATGAATATATGGGAATAAAGAATGTTTTATTTTCTCTTTTTGAAGTCCAGTATTCAGCTATATGTTGCCAAAGTACCCTACGGCAGAAAAGAAACACAAACCATGACCCTCTCCACCCACTAAACCACTCTGCTAACACTGTTTAGAATGTTATGTTAAAGTTGACTTATTTGGGTACTGACTTTAGATAAATAGATATTGAAATTGCTTTCTATTAATAGACCACCATAGTGCCACAATATTTCATGCTAATAACCCAGGGCTGAATCTATTTTCCTTGTGCATATCTAAGCCTATTTAAGAATGTAAATTTCTATAGACAGACAAACAGAATATTTGAAAGGGATTTTTATCTAGGCCTTATGAACTTCTGTTACTTGATGTGCCTTTGCTTTGATGGTTTTGGAACTAGAGTGATTAACACATTTATATCTACCCATTAAAAGGCTGTAGATATGATTCTAATATTTTTTCTTATTTTCTTTTGCAGGGACTTAGAAAGGCTGCTTGTCTCTTCTAAGATAATTCACTGTAAAATCAAGTTAAACATGGAATAAAATCAAATTACAGTGTTTTTTATTTTTTTTTTCCTCATGATAACAGAATACTATTTTAAAAAAATGACTGAAAAGTTAACATGCTGGAGTTGTTGGTTAAAAAGAATACCAACGTGCAGTTTATTAATTCCCGTTGAGGATATTAAACCGCTAGATTATTGAATACATTATTTATTAATGCATATCAAGTCAACCATTTTCTGTCACATCTCTTTCAGACCAGGGAAAGAGAAAGGTCACCGAGGCTCTGCCATTTGTCAGAAGGATGTATGGCTGAGGAATTAGGGAAACCTGTCCAGCCTACTCCAACGTAAGAAAACGATGGTATTACCTCGGAAACAGGACAAAGAGGAGACCTGCTAATTCAGGATGTCAAAGCTTATTATTTCAAGGTGCTCAAGTTTTGAGATACTTGGAAAGGCGTTAGTCTCAAGCGCTTAGGGAAGCAACCAAAAGAGCGAGGCATAATTTTCGCAACAGACATCCGTAAAACCAGGCAAGAGCCTGAGACCTATCCGTGGAAAGGGAAGGGATTCTCCGTGGGCTCACAGATGGGAGAGGAGACTCCTGATGACTGACCTGTCTCAAATGGTCAGAACTGATAAGGGACATGATGCAGGAAATACATACACATATTCTGTATTTCTTTAGGGTTGTTTCCTTGTAAGGAATTACTATTTTTTTTAATCCCTCAAAAGTTAATAACATAACTTTCAGAAATAAAGAAAATTCTTAAATTATCCTCAAAGCCTACCAATGGATCATTTATTTGCTTTGATCTTGACACGTCCATGTATAACTGATTTATAAACCCTGAGTGCCCATAAGGTGGTAGCGGGGGGAAATGCTGTCATGATGCTGTCAGCAGTGATCCTTAGGACGTACAGCAGCAATGTCTAGGAATAGAAGGAAATCTATGTTCAGGATACATATCTAAATAAAGAAAAAGTCCTGGTGAGGGAGTTCAGCTTGGACTTTATAGCCATGATACCACTTTTTTTTTTTTAAATGACCATCACCTTGGTGCAATGGTAGCCATAAAAGAAAGCCAGAGACCATTATAATTTTAGATAAGAAATCTGGGACATTTTCCTTCTTAGCTGGTTTTTATTTTTTTCTTTTTAGTAATTTACTAGGGTTCTCCCCTCAACTTTTCAATATTCTGCCTTATAATTATTTGTATCAGAGACTGAACAGCAGTTCAGTTTTACAATTTTAATACCCTTCATTCCTTCCACTACTGAGAGTTCAAGTATTCAGAAACCACACATTTAAAAAAAACCTAGCAAACTGATTTTGAAATGAAGCCTGAGCTTATTTATGTTTCACTTCCAGTTTCTGTATTCTTAAGTTATTCTCACTTTACATTTCACACTTTTCACTCAACACTTACAAGGTTCATGATAAAAAACAAGAGAGTCAACAAAAGTAGAGGACTGGAAGTCCCTTAGTTGAAAATAATTGCAGTTGCGGAATGGCCAAGTGCCGGGTCCTGCACTTGGGTCACAACAACCCCAGGCAATGCTGCAGGCTTGGGGCAGAGTGGCTGAAAGCTGCCCGGAGGAAAAGGACCTGGGGGTGCTGGTTGACAGCTGGCTGAATATGAGCCAGCAGTGTGCCCAGGTGGCCAAGAAGGTCAACAGCATCCTGGCTTGTGTCAGGAATAGTGTGGCCAGCAGGAGTAGGGAAGTGATTGTCCCCCTGTACTCGGCACTGGTGAGGCCGCACCTTGAATACTGTGTTCAGTTTTGGTCCCCTCACTACAAGAAGGACAGTGAGGTGCTGGAGTGTGTCCAGAGAAGGGCAATGAAGCTGGTGAAGGGTCTAGAGCACCGGCCTTATGAGGGAGTGGCTGAGGGAACTGGGGTTGTTTAGCCTGGAGAAGAGGAGGCTGAGGGGAGACCTTATTGCTCTCTACATCTACCTGAAAGGAGGTTGTAGCCAGGTGGGTGTTGGTCTCTCCTCCCAAGTAACAAGCGATAGAACAAGAGGAAATGGGCTCAAGTTGTGCAAGGGGAGGTTCAGATTGGATGTTAGGAAAAATTTCTTCACTGCAAGGGTTGTCAAGCATTGAAACAGGCTGCCCTGGAAAGTGGCTGAGTCACCATCCCTGGAGGTATTTAAGAGACACAGAGATGAGCTGCTTAGGGACATGGTTTAGTGGTGGACTTGGCAGTGCTAGGTTAATGGTTGGACTTGATGATCTTTTCCAACCTAAGCAACTTTATGATTCTATTTATGACTCTCTGATTCTTGCACAACATAATGCTTAACATGCAGATTATTGATTTTTCCCATTCATAAATTGCTTGAAAAGTTTTCTCTCACAACGTGGAAGCAATTGGCTAACGTGAAAAAAATCCAGCGGACTTGAATTCGAATTTGTGATCTTCTAATTAATCTGAGATTTATGTAAAAAATTCTTTTCTATCTTTATTGAATGACTAGAGAAAGTAGATAATGACAAGATGAGTGTAGTGAGCATTTCAATGCCGCATACAGCAGCATAGTATTTACTTATTAAGGAGAAAACATAGCATGTCAAACATAGAATGCATTTCTCATAAGATATAGAATTGCTTTGTATGATTTCCAGTTGAGCAGAAGTGGAAACTCAAGCCTGGAGAAAGCAATTTAGGTTACTGACCACAAAAGGAGTCTAAATAAGCATCGAGGAAAAAAAGAATTGAAGGGAGAGGAAAGGAAAACAAACACGTCAAGACATACACGGTGTTGTGTATGTTCGTGTAAAAGGAAAAGAAGCTGAAGAGAGAGATTTGAACAAAACTTCTCCAAGACTAGTTGTCCTACAATATCTCTTCCATTATTTTTACTTTGCCAGTAATTAGATGATCTGCAGCAACAAATGAAAACGACATGATGCCCTGCCCCCCACAGAAACTTAAAATAGATCTCCAGTAAATCTGCACCTTTACCTAAGACTAGGATTAGTCTTTGGGTATTAATTTGGGGATGTCACATTTGAAATAGAAAAGACACTTCAGGCAAATAGCTAAACCACATAGATTAATCTGTGCATACGAGGAGGTCATAAGGCCAGTTAGCAAGTCCATAACAAACCAGTGAGTCATTTGGTACTGTGCCTGGTGAGAAGGATGGCTTTGCTGTATTGGAGGGGCTGACCCTCCTTGTTGCTGTCGAAATCGCCTAGTCGCTTTTAACAATGACATATGCTTGCCCGACTCTGATTTTGTAACATACCCATCACTACAGTCTCTAGGTATTTGCTATTTTTATTAGTTTTACTATAAAGAACACCGCCCTCCTGTACAGCTAGGGATCAAGCTGTCTTCTTGAGCCATACCATTTGTTAAGCAATTGCTTCAGAATATTTTCATACAATATACGGATTTGGCTGTGTACCCAATGGCATGTCAAAATGTACTGGACAGAGTATGATTTGCTAGGAATAGCAAATCCTTTTGGAGATGCTTTTTTCAGTGAACTCTTTCAGATCCTTGCATAATTGCTGAAGTAAACAGAAACAGCATCATATTTCCTCCATTTCAAGAATGAGAGGGAGCTATACAAATAGAATTATGCTGCATGTTGCTTTTGGAGAAACTATACTAATACCCATAACAACAACACTGTATTATTTAACAACACATAATATTGTGTAGCAACTCTGTTGCCACCAGTTCATCACAATAAGAGAGCTATTTATCTTCCAGCAGAAGGAAATTCCTTGTTTCATTTCATGACACAAGATAGACAATGGATACAAGGACTACATTATCAGTCTTGAACAAGTGGGCTATGCAACATGTTAGAGGTGCAGTGAAGTTCTGAACATCATCCACAGAAGTGGGAGATTAAAGCCATGTATATACTCCTAGCCCTTCTCTCTGGGGGAAGAAAAGGGGAGGTGTGAGGCAAGAAGGTCAAATCCCTGTCAAAGGCAATAGAACACTGTCCCCATTAACTGTAAACTAGTTCAAACTGAACCTTAACATTCCCAGGGTAAAGCACGCTAAAACTCCATATTCATTTTTCCAGGAAACTGTCCTCTGTGCGAAAACCCCATAAAATGGTTTTGAAACAAAGCAGATGACAGCACTTTCATGGTTTAAGATCCTTGAAAATTTACTGGTCTTGGTCTGAGAATATGTTTGACAAAGTACAAGAAAACATGCTGTCCTCTTAATCCATTAAAAGAATAGAAAGTTTTAAGCTGGGACATTAAATGCAAGACTTCTGACAGAGTGATTTTAGTTATTAAATCACCAACCACACAAAATTGATAAAGATAACGTTACATTGCCTGACTTACTTCAGTATCAGATCCAGCATATTGAGTGTGAAACTTAGAATTAAGTATCTTGAGAAAAAAAAAATTACTCACTGATGACTGATGATTAGCAAACCAAATGTTTCAACTCTTGCTTGTTAGTTTCACTGAGGAAAGAAATACAATTTCCAGAAAGAGGGAAATCTCATTAAACTTTCACTTAAAGCAGGAATGGAGGTGAAGTTTAAAGTATTTAAGCTTTTAATTTTTTCCTTTTTAAAAAAAAGCTGGATTAGGTAAAAAATACTACATTTTTATTTGAAGGATTTTAAGCAGTTGAGAACAAGTATTTCAAATTAAAATTTTGTAATTCAATGAAATTAAGCACGTTCCTCTTCAGTCTAACATAAATCTGAACTTTTTAATCTCATCACAAGCATGCCGGAAAGATAGAATACATAAAGGCACAACATTTTTCTTTCAGCTAGGATCTCAAAATTTACAGCTGATTTGGTACAAATTGCTGCAGGAAAATAATAAGGATTTTACATAAACGGGAGACTTACAGATGGTCACCCTAACCCCAGTCACCACTGCAGTGAATATTGTTTATGTTGACTATTGAGGGACCAGAATAAAACAGCCTTCAATGCACAGCTGATGGACTCCAATATAAACGCCGTAAGGTCTCTTCAATTACTAATATCCCCAAAATAGTAAGAATCACCCCACACACACACACTATTCCTCTGGTTAACTGCTACCAGAATTTATTTCTATTTCTGTATCTCCTATGTCTTAGTGAAGTCTCATACCTCCTCCTTCCTGCCATGGAAGGGGGCCAGGCAAGAAGATCCATCTCAAACTCATCATGATCAATGCAACTGTAGCTATACCCTCTTTGTGGCAAGACTTTGTAAGAATGTCATGGAGAACTGTATAAGCAAGTAGAAAGACTTGGACAAAGTTACTGTATAGGTCTCATCCTAAAAGGACAGCAAATGTGATTTGCCCTTAGATGTCCCATGGGAGGGAGGGTGGTTCATATGTCCACCATTACTTGGTACTTGAATGATAAGAGAGATGCACATTTAGACAGGAAACAGGCAAGAATTTTGTAGTAGCTTTAAAGAAGATGATCAACATGGTACTGATATCTCACACAGGTAGTCCAGAAACACAAGGTGGAAGCCAACATAAACTAAAAGCTACACTTTGGAAGGACACAGAAACACAGATGAAGGGCAGGGATATGATTGACTAGGAGCCATAGGGCAGAAAATAATTTTGGTGTTATAGTAAACCAAAAAAAATCCAAAGCAGATAATTTGTTGCAAAAAACCCCAAATAAGTGTATGAGAAAAGGGTTATTTTTTTTTACTCTAATTGATACTGGTGGGATCTCACTGGGCCAAGATGACATTCAGTTTGAAACGTGTTCTTAAAGAAAAGGACAGATAGTTAATCCAGAAGAACAACAGTCAGAATGATGAGAGGTTTATAAAGTAAGACGACAGTGTGTTTTCTTTGGAAAAAAGAAGACAGATTCTTGGAAAAGAATTATTTAGATGAGAGAAGAAGTATTTGTTGTTAGCTCTTCAGAAATAAATAGCGGAAAAGGTCAAAACGTTGGAGGGCTGTTAATGTTCTCAGATCACAAACAGCAGTGTGGGAAGGGAAGAATCAGCAGCCAATGCTATCTTAAAAGGTAAGCATCAGAAAATATGCATGGTGCCTACTCCACAGAGACACTCAACATGAACAGGCTTTAACAGGCTTTTACTACTTTTAGTTGAGCGTGGCGGTGGTTTTTTGTTGTTGTTTTTGTTGGTTTTTTTTTTTCCTTCTACAGCAATTGGACTGTGGGAAACAAGAGACTGTCAGGCCCAGGGATGTTCAAACACCTCCCATGTGTTCTGCATCCACTGCTGTACGAGAGGAAGAGCTGGCATCACACAGATGCCTGCGCAGCTCGCGGGTAGGTCCAACAGCTGCCACAATTCAGCCAACACAACTTCTGAGCTCCACTTTCATTCAGTCCGTTTCTCTTCTGGCATACAGAGGCATTAGCACTGTTGCAATATGTTCCTAAGCTCCCAGACTGCGAGTAGCTAATTTCATACCATATCTATCTGGAATGCATTTGCAGAAGTCCAAGCTGCACCTTCAATTGTGGTGCCAGGAAAAAATTTGAATCTGAAGATCTTCTGGCAAGGGTGGGGGGGAGTGGCTGAGGAGGAGAAAGGGGTGAAGGATTAGCCACTGATAGGCTTATCTCCTGCTATTTTCCCCAACTCCTACCTATTTGTTATCTTCCTGTGAGGATTGAGAGTTTGTCTCCACAACTTCCTTACAGCTCACAATTCTTTTTGCTCCATGGAGCAAAACTCCCACAGAGCAACTTGGAAGAGCTAAGTCAAGATGAAGGCCCAACCATGATAGTTTGCAAGACCAAGCATAATTCAGTATAATTTTTGTAAATGGGAAGTCATTAACTATGAATTTAGGTCAGTATAACCAGCCACTTTACACCCAGCTTTTGTTATTTAGATGCTGGATTTCATGTCAAGAGTTACATGAATGCTGTCTCCTATCAAGGCTATCCTGAATAAAAATAGAAATTCACAAAACTGGGGTTTGTGTCCTTTGGAACTCTAGATCATACTTCAAGCAGTCAAAACATTCAGTTCACAAGCAGCAGGTCTGACAATGAAGGCACTTCTCCTATAAATTCTCTGTGACATTTTTGTAATAGAAATATAAATCAAAATAGATGACAGAAATACAGCCACTGAAGAGGCTAAGTCTAGAACATGATCAAATTTGCCACATACCAATAATTAAAGGGCAAATTTCTCAATGGTCAAAACGTACATAATCCTTAAAGAGTTTGTTTTTTTTTTTTACCCAGGGATGAGAAAATATCATTTTACATTTTATGTAATGCTCGTCCTTCCAAAGATCTCTTCCGCCATCACAAAGCAACATGGACTCGTTGCATCAGACATTCCTCAGGAATGCATCTTTGGCACATTATATGGCAGAGTTCAACAGGGCCCACAAGATCTTTAAGACAAATTGGGAAGTTTATTGCTTCTAGTGCAAGTTACGGGGAAAACGTAGATGCTAATAGCCTGAGTCAGAATTTGTCTGTGACACGATGGACTAAGACTAGAATCAATTAAACAGGTTTTGATTCTTTTAGGAGTTATTCTTAAGGAAAAATGTTTCCAGCACATTTTGACTTATTAACAAGCAGGATCAAATAACTATTTACATTCAGTTTCAGTTGTCTTCCCCACCAGGCATCCCCCAAGATGTGTAGTTAATTTTTTAAAAGTATGTTAAACATCAAAAAGCTGTTTTTCACAGCCACATTGTCTCTTCCCGTATGTCTCCCATGTTTCAATTATCATTACAGAGTCACACTTCCACTTCAGACACTGAAAGAGGTTCATCTTTTCTGGGGTCATAGCCCCAGGAAAACCTCAAACCAGAAAGCGACCTCGATTCAATTCTCAGGCTTTGCTTCATGTCGCTTTGCTACCTTCCTTCTCAGATTGAGCCCTGCTAGGGCAGCTGCTTTCCATGACCACAGTTTAGCAGAAACTCCGCTGCCCTAGGAAAGCCAAGTACCTGAAACATTACTAGCCTGTTTTTTCCCTACTCAGATTCTAGGGAGCTGGTCTGTCGTGTCGTGTCCCCCCCCCCCGCCCAAACTTCTCTCAGATCTGACACCTCGTTCAGGTTAATGAGTCCAGTTTAGGACTGCTAATCCTTTGCTGTCCACTTCTCAGTTCTCACACCCCACCAAAAGTTCGCTTATGATGTAAACACAAAATTAAAAATATTAGCCTGAAACTCTACCTGCCTTTATGTGCAATAATTTTTTAAAGCAATGTCAGTGCAAGCAGGGAAGGACTATTAGAACAGATGGTAGAGGAGATACACAATCTGTTCTTATAATAGGGCAGAAAAGAAGTTGGGATAATTCAGCATAGAAAAAATGAAGGCCAAAGCAGAATAAACTTAACCCCTGTAGACACATCTACTGGGTGAAAACCTAGAGAAGGGAAAGAGCTACAAAACAGTACTGAATACAGAACGAATGAGCTTATGGTGATCACGTGTAAGTCTGGGACAGGTATAAGGAGAAAAGTTCTAACCATGATGGAAAAAAGATTGTGGAACCCTGTATCTGTTAGAAGTGGCAGGGATGAGAAAAGTAATCGTAGTCAAGATGCACTTGTCACATGCCTGGCAGTGATAATACGACATTGTTGCATGTGACAGGAGGGCAGTGGAAAATGCCTGTCTAAACCTGCAAAACTGCTTTATTACTAGCAGTGATTGAAAGAAAAATGAAGTCTGTTGTAAAACCTATCCTACACACCATATCTGAAAAGTGTCTGATGCTCTAAAAAAATGTGGGTACAGCATGTAGCTGCCCATTTTAGCTCTTACTTATCTGTAAGATGAACAATGAACAAGCATGACTTTGGCTTAGAAAAGGAAAATGTGGTATCTAACCATAAGACCAGTGTATGACGCTCACTTAAACATGCAGTTTCGTCTTTGGCAACCTGAATCCAATTTCTTTCAGCAGTTATAAACCTCTACAACACATTTGAGTTCTGCCACCAAAAACATTGTGCCTTTTGGCCTGAAGAAATGAATAATTTCTTTATGTTTGTATGTATAACATCATCCCCACAGTAACAATAAAATCTAGAAATGTTATGCCTATCTCCAAAGCAAAAAAAGGTAGTAGTTGTTGGTTTTAAAATGAAGACTGTTTTGATGTTCTCCATAAGATGGTCTTAAAATTCAGGGGCATGGCTTTTTCAGCGAGGTCTAAACTGGCTCTTGTCATTGAAGCAATCCTAGGGACTCTATTCATACTGCTTCCAAAAATCTCTTGGTCCTTGTTGCAGAACCATTGCATTCCAGAACAACAATTTCTCTACCAACTTGTCTGAAATCAGTTCCCTACTATCCTCTTCACTATCCACAGAGAAATGAAAGGAACCATTCTCCAGGATTAGCTTCTTACCTGCACTAAACCCAAGTTGTCTGATAAACTTTCACAGCCTGAATAAGTATAAGGATATGCACAGCAATATGTCATTAAATCTGATGGTGAGAGCACACCAGCCAAGATTCCAGATAAGGAAGATGCAAGAAGGAGATATATGTTAGAAAGAAATTCTTTACTGTTAGAGTGGTGAGACACTGGAACAGGTTGCCCAGAGAGGTTGTGGCAGCCCCATCCCTGGAAGTGTTCAAGGCCAGGTTGGATGGGGCTTTGGGCAATGTGGTCTAGTGGAGGGTGTCCCTGCCCATGGCAGGGGGTTGGAACTAGATGGTCTTTGAGGTCCCTTCCAACCCAAACCATTCTATGAGTCTATATATATATATAACAAACAATGATCTCACTTAACAGGGGCTCACTTAGGGTAATAAAGAAAAGCTGACTGTACTACAGCTTATGCCATTTCTGTCCTGTGGATAAAGTGCATAGAAGACTACGGTTTTCAGGTCAGTCAATTTGATACATTTTAAATGCACTTAATTTGAAACAGGAATAAATTGCTAAGCAGTGTCAGTATTTGCTCTGAAAGAAGAACATATTCCTCAGGAGGATGAATAACGTCTGATGAAAACATCAGCCAAAAAGCTGCAGAACATCAAAGCCTAAAATGGTTTTAATAAGTTTAATAAAAGAAACTGTTACACAGTGTAGAGAGAAAATAACTTTTGGTTAGCGCAGATAATTTCCTTGGGAGCCTGGATTGGCTTCACTTCTGTTGTTACATTATACAGAATACATGCATTTTAATTAAATGTTGCTCTGATACATCCAAAATGTAGGACAGATCATTTACTGTATCAACAGGACACGCTGCCCTAGGATGTACAATCCTTCACAAAATTAACCAAATTGGGCCCAACTGTGAAAAGGGTCAGGTTATTTAAGCAGTAAATCTGATTTCCATCACAAAGCATACTATGTGAAAAAACCCCCTCTATTTAAATGGCTTCGTTGGCATCCACGTAGTGGCCTGCAGCCAGAAAGCCATTCTCTTTTTGCCTGTCTTGGGATTGACTCGGACTGCCAGAACACTACCTGGTCCATAGGAATCAAGTGAACGAAAGCAGACTACAACGCATAGCAGGAACATGACTTACAAAGCAGATTAGAGTGCAATCAGAACATAGTTTAGAAGGTCTCATTAAATTTGCATTTACCACTAAGGCAGTCTCTTCCAATCATTTAACCGTAGATTAGAAAGTGATAAAAGTTAGCAGGACAATACAGAGGTCAAATTTGTACTTCTGCAATCCAACTTTTCCAAATTTTTATGCTTTTTGGGCATGGGAGTCATGAAGACTGAGCGCAGCACAAAAATTAGTTGAAAGAAAGTACTTAAAAAGCAAACTTTTTTAATTTAAAAAAAAAAAAAATCAATCTCCAGACTTCTCAATACCAACAGCAAGTGCACATTGCAAATCAGAAGGCTCTAACACTAAGCATTTTTTCTACAGAAACTTGAAAGTCAACTTTCTGAAATAATTAGCCAGAGTTTTAAAGTACTGTTTCATTCTTGGGCCTTATATCCAAAATATGTGAAATACATACTGATTTTCTGTCTCCAGCACTAGGAAAAGCTTAAGTAACTACATTAATCTACTGAAAAGAGAAATTTAAGACTAAGTTTCAGGAATTTTATTATAAAACTTGAAAAATTCTTCAGTTCCCCCCTGCCCATAAGTTATAGGTGAAATATTAAGTCTTGAATGCCTCCAGCTGATACGCTTGCAATGTCCAGATCCAAATCCACCCTAGGGATTTCTGAGCAAGTTCTGAAAATCATTCCTCTTAATGTCTCAGAAAAGACCCAGACAAGGGTGCCATGGAGAGAAACGATATTTTCTGAAAACAGATTTCTACCTGTAATGATCCAATTACTTTTCCTAGCCCAGTGAGGTGGTTAGGAATGGGGTCATATAATAACCTCGGAATATACTCTACCATTAACCTGCTGAGTGTTGACTCCTACAGAACTTACTCTCGTGGCTTGGCACCTCTGAAAAGAGTTTAGGCAGTGCTTGCTTGTTGCTGGGCATGCACGGGAGTGCGCTTCCCAACAGCAAATAGCTCATTGTAGTGGCTCACGAAAAGCTGCATATTACTCGTAGTCCTTCACCATTTCTGAATTGACTTTTTTCTTTGTATCCAGTGACAATTCCCCTTATGCAAAAAGTAATGCATGATTTATACTAATACGCTTACTTGTCTGCACAAAGACACAATACCCAGCAATTTGAAAACCACAGAAGTATTTGCTTTGTTATTTTGCTTTATCCCCAGGCATTTGACTTTTTTAGCTCTTTTTACTTAGCTATTCTTCCCATCCTTATTTTCTGGCAAGTGACGAGCCTTTTAGAGCTCTAGAGAATAAATTGTTTGCCTCTGTTTAGAAGGGAGAGAGTAAATAAAAAATTACCTAAAGAAAAATATATTGCTCACTGCTTTATTTTATTTTTCTTTCCTTATTTCTTGAGGGATGAACATTTTCAACATTCTCAAACTTTTAGGCTATTTTTTTAAACTCTTCTGCCATAGTTCTTCAAAATAGTACATCTATTGGTGTATCTACATCCCAAATCCCATGCCAGCAACAGTGATATGCTGCAGAGTGATATCTGTTTTGATCTAGGACCAAGACATTTCCTGCAGATTGTCCCTTCGCTGCATCGCAAAATCTCTCCATGGAAATGTTCAACAGTTTTTGATTTGTGAAGTGCTAACTAGTGAAGGTGTAAATCATTTACAGTAAATTTAAGCCTACTATCAAGCAGTTACCTTTCACAGATGCCTTTGAAATGGTCCACAGACTGAAAAACATTCTCCACAACATATATTTCAGATCACAAACTACTTTTTTTTTGTCCTCTGATTAATTGTTTATCTGTATACTGGCAGATGGAAAACAGAAGGTTTTTTTATTTTGTTTGTTGGGTTTTCCCACAGTTTAGAACACTCCTAAGGCAGCCAGCACGGTCAGTGCTATGCTGTGGTCTTCCAGTTCTGGCTTGTGGAGACCTTTTGATGTGACCATATCACTGAATTGTAGCTGTCCTCAGCTTCAGAATGGGCTTGCTGAAGCTAGTCATCAAATGAGCTGACCTGGGCTGGGATCAGAGCAGCCTCGAGCCACCCCTCAGATCAGAGAAAGGAAAATGATATTTGTAGTTTCTCTCCTGTGTGACTCTGACTGGCGGCCAATTATTTATCTACCAAAAATGAAAATTCACTTTCAAACAGTAAAATTACATAGTCCTAGGAAAAACAAACATCAAGCTAGTTTCTAGGCCTCCTTCAGAAGATTTACATTTTACTGTTGTGTTTGCAGAAATTAATTTATCCACTGCAGCCACAGCCTTGAGACCAATAATGCTGCATAATTTTTTGTTGACATTCACAGAATTTGGGAATCAAGGTGTAGCACATTACATTTTTCATTTCTCATCAAATTAACAAGCAGTAACAAAATCTTGCAGAAGACAGAATTTCCTACAGTTTGGATGCCTTCCCTCCCCTGCCCCCAGCCCTCCTTTAGTTATTTAGGCATAATATCCCCTAGAAATCTTAGACTAAGACAATATTGTATTTTGCTTTCATTAAAGGGTACATATCAACAGCTGTTTAAAGCAGTCTCACTCTCTTCCCACATTAGAAAACACATTCTTGAAAACTCTTGACCCAACAGGAGCCAAAGTTTATTTTCAACCCACATTTTAGATCTCATGCAAGGAGATGGGCTTGACTGATCCAGCACTGTTGCAAATAATGAAGTTATGCTGATTTATACTAAGAATCTGGATGACTATACTTATTTTATTGCTCTTAGTGCATTTTATAACATATGTGGTTTTGAATTTCCTTATATTTTATATATTTTCACAGTTAAAATTATCTACCTCTAATTACTGCTGATACATTTAGAGTTGTGATTATAATTACAGATTTTGCCGTTTAAGTGTAAAAAAGTATGGAAATCAACCTTTCTTCTCCACTGCCAAGAGTGGGAGAAAAGACATCAGGAATTTCCTTTATAGTGTGAAAAAGGCAACCCTAAATTATTAAAAAAAGAAACCCGCAAAACACTTCCAAACCCACCAAACAGAAAAGATTTACAGGGCAACATCAGCACTACTTTTTGCAGCACACTTAATTCTGCACTAGATTCAGGTTTATTTAAAATAGAGATATTTTATGTTGCATTATATTAATTCATTTGCATATTTATCACTTTACAGTTTGTTGGGTGATCTATTTTGAAACTATACTCAGCTTCATTTATGTAAGCACTCAGATTTCTATCTCGGTAATGCCAGAGGAAGTTGCAAACACAGAGAAAGCAAACAGGTAAAACACAAACGTTCCAGTAGAAACATATACCGACCAAGGCTTCCAGAAAATGAAAGAAATAAAAGCTTCATGCAAAGCACCCAAGAAATCATAATGGTGGGAGAATAAGAGATCCGATTTCAGGAGTTTTGAAGAAGGAATTATCCCCTCTGGGAGTGAAAGATGTATCAAACATTAACAATTTCTTTTCCAAGGGAATGCTCATTTCTTTGATCTGCTTCTTCTAATGTACTCATGCTATAGTAAAGCATGTTGTTTTTCCCTCAGAGGAGGAGATGTATAAGTAGTCACATACAGAGATTAAGGAAATTTTTAAATGCGCTTCAGGGACACACTGAAATGCTAAAGTGACCCACTCAGCAGAGGAACCTGCGTGGATTGGAATACACCCTAAAACATACACCAGCTTGGGCTTTGTTTTCACCTTATCCTCTGTTAGAGTGGTGCTGATATTCTCTCCTCTGTGATAACAAACAGGGGCATCCATGCTCTCTTGAAGAAGGGGTTAACTCAAATACGTCACAACAAAGATTGAAAATAATACATTTGTTAGTTAATTAACCCTCAACATATTTTTACTAGGTCAACACTGGGCAGTTTGGGGGGGGGGTTATTCATTTTTTCATATTTTCAGTATTTTCTCAGACAATTCCTAAATAACAGCCTTCTCTACTCCTGAGAGCAGGAGAGCAATCAATAATCTAGCTCTGCAGCAAAAATAAGATTTGCATTAAATTGCTCATCTCTCAAAACAAATGTCTGTCTTGGTATCACACAAAGGATGAAGAGAAGACCAAAGCATTTAATACCTTTCCAGACTCCTTATTGCATGGCTCTTTGGATTTTTCCAATTCTTTCAATAGTAATTGAGGATCTGGAAACCTGAAAAAAGCCTTGAAAAGTCTGAAAGATATGTGTGCTAATTTTACCCAAGAGAGGTGAAGAATAAGTTCACACAGCTCAAGAATTTGCACAAGTCCTGAACTAGAATAAATTAGATCGCAATTATGATCAAGGTCAGGGTCAACAAGAGTAGTGGGCAAAGTCTGACTCAATTTTTCACATTACATTAGTTAGCCATGCATCTTTATTGGGCACTGAAATACGCTGAGTTAAAGGTGTATTTTGACTAAATTGAAATCTGTCAAAATGACCCAATTCTTCCACTACTGAAAGCACGGGAGTTTCACTACCGGCAACAGCAAAAAGCAAGATCTATCCATATCACCAAGATCTCCAGCAGACCTCCAAGTTTCTGCAAGTACTTTAGAAGATCCATTGGACACTGGGAAGAGTACACTTATGATATATTTCTGTGCCAAAGCTGAGCATAAAATTCTGGGAGTAGAAAAGACCTCAGTGATTCTTATTTTTTTTTTCCCCCCTCCTCTTCTTTTTTTTTCCCCTGCAGGAAGAGAGATCTTTTTACTCACCGCCCTATGAGGAGAGCGCACTGTTGGGTGATGTTAAGGGTAACACACCCTTTGTCTAGAGAAAACCTAGCACAGAGAAGGAGCATGCTGCATGTAATACTTTGTTAGCAGTTGCATATTTATGACACTTATCGTGAAAAAGGACAAGGTGGCCTTTTGAGAAACACTTGTATAAAGCCTGTGGTCTGGAGCGCATCCTTGAAAATTTGAAGTACTCTCCCCTGTATATACTTGTAGTGGAGTAATTTGAATCACTTGAGACTGATTAGAAAGGCTGCGATCAGTGACTAAAAAAAGTTCTTGCATTTTATATGCAGAACACTTAAATAATGACACCTTTATGTACAGCTTTACAAAGGCAGATATTAATACAAATTATTTACTTCTTCCACTTCCTTTATCTATAGCGAATCATAAAGCAAGTGTGCATTGTTTCTGTTGCCTAGGGAACTAAACTTTTATATCAAGATTTGGTGGGAAGGCAATGAGGCTCTATACTTTGTATTTGCTAATCTTAATGAAAGTCTGTATTAAAACATTTGGCATCTGAAAAAGAAGGTATATAAATAGCTCTGCAAGATAGCAGGATGTTATCAAATTGCTTTTGGCTAAGAACTCTTCGATTCATATTAACGTTTGTTGTGATCTGGGAATGCAAAAAGTATAATATAAAAAATAGTTTTGTGCTTTTATTTGGATAGTACTACTATAGTCTTCTGTCTGAAGTGTTATCAAGAGTTTAGAAAGGATGAAAAGAACTTCTTGATATCAGATTTTATATACATGTATAAATATATAGGTAAAAGTACTGCCTTAAATGTATGGGTTCCAGAATTAATATCTGACATTGACCTATAATTTCCTTAAAGCATAGCAACAGCTTAGTCCAAGCCAATATTCCAACCAGTTTGTAGGGATGGAAGTAGGGGTGGTTTTTTTTCCCCCTTAGTCATTCAAAATATGGTCTGAGAGTAACAGCTGTTGTTTGGAACAGTAACTTGGTTTTTCAGTACCACAGAGGGCTAAGATCTGACTAGCGCTCTTGAGGATCAGTTCTTATATTCCTGGGCTTTCATCCAAAGAGGGGACGCTTCGAAGGATTCTTGTCTTGGTAACCAACAGAACAGAATGCACCTTCTTTCTACATAAACAAGATAAACTTGTTTACTCATTTGATAACAGGAGGAGGAACAGAATGAAAATGCTTTTGCAAAGGAAATAGTTGACTGATTTTCTGGCTGGGTAACACTGACATTGTTGAAAACTAGCCCTGCGAGCTAAAAGTGAAAAATGGAAGAGGGTGCCTGTGGTTACCCTCACAGCCAATGTTTACATGCTGGCTGTGTTGGTACCAGTATTTCTATTGTAACTGTTTAAAAGCCTGGAGATATGTTTCACTCCTACTGCTAAGACCTGGTTGTTTTTTACGTAGTTTAATAAACATAAATCCAATACATGGGGGAGAATAAGTGGTTTTATAAATATGCAAATATAAATTTCAATTTTTCATATTTGTTCAAAATTTTCTTTACTCACTATTAATTTTATGCAGAACTGCTAATGTTTTACTTATCACCTTTCATTTTGGCAAGACTGTATAGCTGAAAGGCGGTGGTGTCTCAGATTAAACACAGCAATTAGCTGTTCTCTAAGTTAACCTCTATTGTACTACAGCAACTAAAGAGATTCACAAAAACTGTCTAAACACTGTACAGTGTTGATGTCTTCTCTTACAAATATCTTTTCTAGGCCAAAATCATCCTTTTATCCTGAATCAACATTTAGTAACAACTAGTTATTTCCTTTGGTTGAGCCCCACTTCAGTACTCTCAAGCATTTCCTGAGCACAGCCACACAACGCTAGAACGGCTTCCAGCTGAAGCCTGTGGGACGCTACCGTAAGGTTGATAAAAATACAATTAAAATGCACAAGAGAAATTTAACATCCACCCTCTAGAAAAAATATTTCTTATGTGACCCCCATGAGTTGCCAAAGTGGATCACCTTGGCTTTTGATGTCATACTTCTCTGCTCTAGATGCATCCAGCTTTTGATTTTTAAACAAAAATGCCAATCTATACTGTAAAAATAAAAAAGCAGATCATAAAACTAAGGCCTAATTCTGCCAGGTGCTGAGCACCCCTGTGCTTTGCGTACTTAACGGATTCCACTTCCAGAGGACTTTATTGCTGCAGTAAAAATCCCTATGTAACTTTAGAGGTCACCTTCTCAGAGTCAACTTTAAACTTCTTTCCACACTGACCCTACCTCTAGATCCTAGAGATTTGATTCTTGCGCCACAAGAAGATTCAGATACCAAAAATTCAATTACACATGATGTATAGCGCTCTGACAGGGATGAAGGAAGGTTTGAGTGCTTTGTGACTCATCCCAGCTGCGGAAAGCTGAACACTTTCACAGAAGAGATTTTCAAGCAATCATAGAGAACAGTATTTATCAAGCAGGTTACATTCCTTCCAAGAAGGAATACTACTACGTGATCATCCAAATTGATATCTAATTAAACTATACCATTATCTTATCAAGCTCATGTTTGCTCCTCTGGGGACAGCACCAGATGTTTTAGAACAAGGTGGAAGAAATCTTTCCCTAAGCAGTTAAATAACCCACTTCCAAAAGTTTCCAATTAATGTCCAAGATTTATGTACACGATCTTGTGCATCAGGTCAAATTATTTGATAATTTGATCTTGGTATTCACAATAAGCTGTTAGTTTTTAAAATTCAGATTTTCTGCTACTTATGCTTGAAAATACATGATTATTCAGAAGGCAAAAAAATTAAATGAAGGCTCTATATTAAAAAAAAATAAATGTGACAAGTAACACATTGATTATGCCTGTTAGTTGTCATATAGGATCAGTCTTCCCTGCTTCTTTAAAACTGTGAAAGAGCATTCTGAAAAAAAATTACATTGCATGACAAGTATATCCCTTTATAAAAGCAGGACAAACTGACACTGAAAACTTTATGACTTCTGCTTAATTCATCCTTCTCAGACTCTCCTCTTTGAGTCAAGTTTTTCTTCCATTATATCTTTCCGAGGATAGCCCCTTTAAGTTCAGCAGAATCATGAGCTTCAAGATTTAGTGTCTTTAATAATTAATAATTACAAGCTGAATTCTCTTTTGCTGAAAGATAAAGGGCTTTAAATTTTCATCTTTCTCTTTGTTTTAAGGAAACATCATACCTACGTAATAGTAGTTCCTTTTCCAACTTAAGTAGCTTTAATACTAAAAGCATTCTCAGCTTGTACCCTGAGAAATCTGATTTCTTCTTGAAGTAACAGTAGGAAGTAAATCATGGCATTCGGTACTTTTTTTTTTTAAATTGTAGGTGTGTATCAGAGAGCTTTCAAGTTCTTTGCAATATGGATGTAAAATATAGGAGATTCCTAGCAGAATTTTAGACATATTGCAACTTAAATACCTCAATCCTCCAACTAAGCAAAAGGAATAGTACGGTATATAATTATCTTCTAAACAACACCTACCGCTCATCAGAAGGCTTGTGAAATCTCCAGGAGTTGAAACTAAACAAGCTGTTTGAGTGGGTATTTGTGAATAACAGCCTTCTTAAGTTCAGCACTACCCTGTAAATAAAAGTCTTGAGAAGGAAGAAGTCTTGTGTTTGTCAGGTGCCTTATTTATAACTAATAGCCTAATTGGGTCTACAGGTGGATGAGAATCTAATTAACTCTTTTCCAGTTGGCAATGGGGAGAGTTCATTTCTCTCATATGTTAAAGAAACAGCTGTGTTAAGAAATGGTCAATTTAAATAATTTCATGGCGCCCGGAATGAGCACATCTTCCACCACCAATATCATACATTTGTAGTACAACGCTTATTAAAGGAAAAATTGCACATAGAAACATTTTGAAATAGACTATATTTGTACAAAGAAAATGTACTTAGTTACTGCTGTACTTTGCTTGTGAGGCTTTTCTCATTCATAGTCTCTTGCAGTGATCATAATGCAAAAGCAATTACATCGTAGCATGTTGCTATGGAAAATGTTATGAGGTTATTTCACTAAAATATGGAGTAGTTGAAAGCTGACTTTTTATAAAGGAGGTCGTCAAGCTGAAAATCAAAAATTCCTGTTATTTAGTTAAAAGTGTCAGAGAAAATTTCTCAGCTTAAAAAAAAGATAGTAAAGGGAAAGAAAGTACTTTGTAACTGACTTTTTAAAACAGAGACATGCTTTTTAACAGTTGGTCTAGCCAAACGCAGAGTTTAGAAATTGGTTCTTTTAAAAATAATAAACTGATAGCATCTCTTTAAAAGAGTAAAAAAGATCATAAGAGGCAACAAAAGAGCAAGCATTAGTAGAAATGTCCCTGTTTAAAGCAAAGGAATTAAGTAAATGGATATATTGGTAATGGTCATCAAATTGAATGTACTTTCCTTAAGTGAATTGAAGTATCTAACTTAAGAGTTTTCAAAATTGTCTGAAAAATTTTCTGTGTGAATTTTCAAAAAAATTCTACGTTATTAGCTCCGAAAGAGACAATGCATCATAGGGAAAGTCAGCACACATTGTCCTGCCTCTCTGTCTCGCCCCTCCGTTGTTAGTTTGATCTTTGGCCTGTGGACTGAATTGCCCAAGGAAATTGCAGATTTGTGCCACTCGGTGTAAATTACTGTGTAGACACTTGCCGGCTCGACGTGAACTGTGACCAGGAACTCCTTCACATCAGATACAGAGCAGCTGTCAGGTAGTAATGTTCAGCCATGCTGATCTATAATGAAGCCAGTCATCCGGAGGTTCAGCCTTGCAGATCCCAAATGATAGCCTTTTAATGCATTTTTGATTAAAATTCATACTTTTCAAATCTTTTATATTGTTCATTTCACCTTTTGCTGAAACGTAATGACTAATGTACTTAACACTTGAGCTGTGCTGCAATGCATAGGATGTGTGATTAAATATGCATTTGAAGATTAATTAACTTGCTTTGAGTAATCAGATTGTGACTGAACAGTCTGCAACATTATCTTTAGTAGAGTGATAAGACTTTTTCAAAGCCAACTTTGTTTCAAAGCATGAGGAAAAAGAAGCTAATCCTTCTGCTGATACAATCTCTTTGACAGAAATTTCCTTTTGAGAGACCAATTTGCCTTTAAAATACAACCATGAATATAAACAACAACAACACCAACAACAATAATAATGTTAGTAGGGAACTACCACAAATAAAAATTCTGTAAGCTAAGCAAAGGATAACAAACAGAAAAAAGAAATGAAGAAACATGCCTCTTGCTTAAGTTGCTCACGATGGGCATATTGTTCTGTCTGCACAGGGTTTTCTGAGGTTGAGAAATGGTATACCTTTGGATTCTTGAGTGTTTTCAATGTTAGTAGTGCTTCACCACTTCAGTGTAGTTGGGTGTTGTAGTAGCAAAACACTCTTGGTACAAACGAAGACATCGCTCTGTATCAATGTGGTAATGGGTTATGAGCTCCACTCAGAGAAATGCAGTTTTGCTGGTCCAACTTACGAGGTTTGTGACTTCTGGTGGCATAATTCAATTGAACAAGGACCACAATGTTTTGCGCTCGACAATGGTCTAAGGCTGCTGCATTAACTGGTCAATAAAGGAGAAGTGTTAAACTAATGTAGGTTGCAGCGATTGGGAAAAGTACCTGTGCCAGCATTTGCTTTTTAATTGCAAAAAAAGGAAGGAGAAGGAAGAAGGAAAAAGGCCGTGAATGATCCTGAAGTCTCAGTATGCTATGGAAATTGCTAGTTTCAGAGATTTTTGCTGAAGAAATATGAAGATTTCATTCAGAAGTCTTTTTTCCACATACTTATTGCTTTTCATATCAGAAATTATCTAACTATTTTACAGGAAGCAACACTAACCACAAAAAGCAGAAGAGAGACAGTATACTACTAAAAGATGTGATCACTTTGTTTTCTGACGACTGCAATTTAAAATCAGATTGTTTTGTTGATTAGAGATCTACACTTATATAGTAAATCCAGTCAATGAGACAACATGTGGTTCATTTGAGCTCCTCTTGTTTGAGCGGACAAGCAGCATGCTGTTGACATACTGCCTTGAACTTCTAGATAGCGGTAGAATGGAGTAAGTGTTCACCTTTGAGATGTACATAAAGAGGAGAAGCCTCTACTTCGCATAATAAACAACAAACCCACAACTGTTGCAAAGGCACCCATAATAATTCTGAGTTGTGAATTTCCCTCACGTTCTTCAAAAGTAGCCCAAAGATGTTGTCCGAAATGCACTTTTGGGGTTCTTGCTTTCTGTATTTGCACAATTACATTTAAATACTCATGAAATATTTATGTCTTCGATTTTATTTCAAACACCTTTCAAATAATCAAAGGAAAGAGATGATGTTGACACATAAAAGAATAAAAGGTGGATAATTGGCGTTTACTGAGAGCAAGTCACTCATTTCCCTAGTGAACCACAACAAAACAGTTATGTCACTGTGGTAACCACAGAGAAACATTGAAACCGACCTTCAGGAAACACAGGGCACGCTGAGGCTTGACCTTTTCTAAAAGGATGCTCTGAGAATTGTTCACAGCTGCGCATTCCCAGGCCAGCGTCCCTTTCTGTCCCCATCCACAGAAATACTGTTGTTCTAATTAAATAATGTAAGAACTGCAGATAGGCTTCCGATATGTTTCTTTCACATTTTTCTACTTTCCCCCCTCGCCCCCCCCAGTCACTTCAGTGCGTGAACATGAAAAGAGTAGGAGGCCATTATTCCTACATGCTGGGAACCTCTGGCAGCCCTAGGTGGTACGAGGGCTGACCAGGGCTAATCTGGGTCTTCTAGCACTTGCACCTAGAACTCTACACATGATTTCCCACGTACTCTGGCTTCTTCCTCTCATTTTGAAAACCTCTAAAATAACAAGCAGACCTACGGTACAAAGTGTGTCGATTATTTTATCCACGTTGTCAAACACTCATGCACATGTGCACTGCTGTGTTGCATTATGCCAAAATCTGAGCAATCCTGTTAGTGCTTCTAGATTGTCTTGCCTGATAGCTGCCTGGCAGTTATCCTTCCTCATCTTCCCTTTTCTGTTCTTCTTCCTCTTTTTCCTTCTCTGTAACATTGTTCCTTTCTGTACCCTGACATCTTTTGCTTTCTTTACATCCCTGATTTTGTTCTTCGTACCACTTCATGTCTCTCTGTTGGCCCTAGTTATGCTTGCTCCCTCCTTCTACTCTTACACTTTCATCCATGATTTTTATTCTTTCTGTTCTTACTTCCTCTCTCACTCTCATGTCTGTTCTTTCCCATTTCTAACTACTGTCCCTCTTTCTCTTCAGCACTCTTTTCTATTTGTTTGACATCCTCCTTTCTCCTGCTTCTCACACATTGCTCCATCTGTCTCTTCTGGACTTAGGCTATAATTAAGTCTCACCTATTGCTCATGATAGTTGAGACTTAAGAATAGTATAAATGCAGACCATATTCTTAAAATGAAGACATATCACACAGGCTGTCTAAACTCATAATTTGAAAACATTGCTATAAACATTTAGCAAGGAGAAAACCCCAGAACGTTGGGTGGAGTTGAGGAATTTAATGTTATTCAGAAAAAGAATTCTAGCGTATAGGAATGCATAAGCAAATGGGTGGTATGAGCCCAAGTCAGCATTTTTGCAGGTATCCCTAGCACAAAGAATTCAATTCAGTTTTGCACTTAGTAAAAGTATATCTTGGTACACACAGAAACCTGAAGCTTCAGCATAAAATATTACAGACAGCTGTAATATTTTCCTTGTTTGGAATGTGTGAGAAATAACAGAAAATATTAATAAAGAACAGGTTTTTAAGGCATAGACAAGTGTTCCAACATGATTTCTCATCCCACTTTTTTTCTCATTCACTATTTCTGATGACAAGGTAGGAATTGGAAACAAGGATGGTCAAGTTGCCAAAAGAGTTTTATTTTAATTTGAGAAGAAAAATTTATCCGTAAACATGCATCTTTTCCTTACATCTGGCAAAACACAGTAGTCATCTGCTAATGTCATTTCGTTTTTCTGAATTTAACTTAAACATACTTTCTTTAAAAAATTACTGGTTTTAACTGAAGAGAACACATCATGAATAAAATAATCCTCTGTTGCATAGATATTAATGGTCATATTCCTCTTTCTCTCTGAGAATGTCTTAGTTTTCAAGATCAGTAATCTGATGTTTGCAAAATGTTGGAGTATAAATTCAGGTAAAATCACCAACTTCCTTAGGACGTTCTTGTCAGTTCTTCGGTATGTTCAGATTTATTCAGCATGAGATTGGGCACATTTAGCACTTTATGCCCATATTAAAGGTCTCTGTGGAGCATCTCTTTTTTGGTTTTGTTCCCCTTCTCCTGTATGGTGCCAATGAGCCTCTTAGGTTACGTGATAGAAGCATGGCTTCCGCTAATGTTCTGCTGTTCCATACTGCCTTATCGTATAGAAATAAATGAGTAATCTGTTAATGAATAGACTGTCATATTTGTCATAGAGATTGTAGATTTTTCAGAGAGAACTTTGCATAAGTTCTCCATCCATAGGTTCAAGCACTACATTTTTTTCAGAAATACAGGGAAGTCTGTAATATTTCTCTTGCAAATTTACCTTCCCAGTATGCTAGAGTTCCCCGTGCAATGATTAAACTATTTTCCCTTATCACAAACTGAGTAAAATCAAATACCCTGTTCTTTAGTCTAGTAAGTAGCACAAGCAGTTTGATTAAACTGCCAATTCTGCTAGCAGCATTTGAAGCTAAATCATATAAGTTATTTTTAGTTAGGAAATGTATAACAACAGTGAAGAGATATCTCGTTTGCTGATGTTTGAAATGGTAGAATGTGTCTAGTTAGTCCCTTGAAAATAGTCGTGTACCATGTGTCTACATAGTGGAAGAAGAGATCCCAAGGACAGGAATTTAGGAATTACCATGCCAATTTGGGCTCAATTCCACCTCATTCCGTATGAGATTCTTTATGGAAGGACGCATCAAAAAGGGCAAATGAGGAATTACTTTAAAACAATTCACCATTGCTTCCTAAACAGAAAATTCAAAGCTATTTAGAGAGAACAAGTTTTAGGACCAAGGATATTCACCCAGTGAAAGAACATTTGCAGGCCAGGCTTTGCCACTAGCAATAATCAAGGCAGTAACCTGCTTCAGAAAGAAACTCCTCCAGAAAGGGCCGAAGAACCTACTTAGGAAGTTTTTTTTCCATTGCTGGCACCTGATATACCACGGGTCTCACTTACAAACCCTCTGCTCCAGAGATAGAAGAGTTCACGGCACATCACACTGTCGTTCTTTGTACCTCCTATTACAGCACTATAAATAACATTGGCTGTAAATCATTTTGTGTGACAAGGTATGGAATTTAAACAGATAGGAATCAGACTTTTAGATATACACTTAAAATTCTAGGCTCGAGTTATTTTCCACATTAGTTCTGTAAGGAATTTGTTTTCATTTATTATGTGGGAACAGCTGCCCTATTATTTCATTAGAAATGTTTTTAGAGACTTGAAAAAAAATTCAACTCCAGTTTATGAGCTTCTTATAATAACTTCAGCTTAGCATCTGACAATTTTATCAGACTACCTCTTAACAGAAGATTAAAATCTAAGAAATCTCATCTGTTAACAAGAAAGTTTTCTAAAACTCTCGAAACCCATTGAGAAAATTATACTGTATTCATTATGCAAACACATTAAGAGCAGGAAAAGGAACATTGTTTAACAGATAATTCTTTTTTATTACTGAAATAAAATTTGTCATACTATCTTAGGAACTATATTTTTTTTTCCTAGTGATCCAAGATACACCAGATACACTATTTCTGAAACAGGTGCAACCATTTGAGAGAGAAATGTGTAATGGGCTAGCAGAAACAGAAGATTATTCGTTCGTTATTTACCTAGCAAAATAGAGACATACTTGTTTTACCAGTTACCTTCGTGATGATATTAGCCCAGTCAAGATTTGTGGGGTTTGTTTTGGTTTTTTTGGGGAGGGGGTGTTTGGTTTGTTTATTGTTGTGGGGGTTTTTTGTTTGTTTGGTTTGGTTTGGTTTTTTTAATATTTAATTACATACACATGTGAGCATTTCTATTTGTTATGCATGGATTCAACTAAATGCCTCAAAACCTCAGCTCCCTGTGTTTGTACTGAAGTTATCCTTAAGCTGCAACTTTCAAATTATAGTTATACTTACTGCAAGTGTCTCTTTAACAACATGGAGCCTTCCCAGAAGTAGCTGTGATTTTGTTGATCTACAGAGTGATTCATTATTAATTACAAATGAATGTTGTTCAGGTGTTAAATTGCCTGAGCACAATGTGTAACAGAATCCCAGTCAGTGAGCTGAATTCAAACAGAAGGGCTGGAACTGTACGGTTTAAACTCAAAAAAACTTCACAATTTTTCTTGCTTGATGGAGAACTCACATACTTATGTAATCCCACCACGTATAATTTACTGACTGAACAGAGAAGGAATTCTGTTACAGTTCAGACAAGTTATTATTTTTACAAGGAAGAACATTATTACCTTTGCATTTCTGATGACTCCGTGTTTTGTGCCTATAAACTTATTCCAGCTCTGACACATGGTGTATTTAAGGCAGAATACATATTTTTGTCAGCAAAATACAATAAGATTTCTTGTTTAGGAATGGAATTGATAATACACATAATATCAGGATAAAGAAATCTTGTTACTCTAACTATAATTCAAAATTTAAGAGGCCAATAAAGATAAGTTGGTAGTTTCTAGATTCAGGTGACAAATCCTTCCTGAGAATTTGTAGCTGTTGAAATGAGTTTGATTGCTGGACAAACAACACCTGATGTGGCGCCTCTTCTCAATTTCTGCTTTTTACTTGTGATCTCTTTTCCCTGCCTCCAACCCCTGCCAATGCGGCTCACCGGTCTCCTGACAGGTAACCCCATCGCTTCTGTCTAGTGCCCCGGGAGACGGAAACTTCAAATTAGGTGGCTTCATGGGCACGGGAACCTGCTGTGCCAGTTTTTCCCAATACATTTCTCAGGAAAATCAGAGACTTCAGCCTTTTCGAAGCTCAGTGTCTTGGCTGGCAGCACCAAAGATGACTAGCTATATCTGTAAAAGTAGGGAGAATTTTAGCGTTCATTCAAAGGCAGGTTTCTCACCTCCTCTTGGTAAACTGTGATTAAGCCCGTTAATGAAAAGATAAAAGAAAGAGGGGTCCCCTCAACACACACTCAGAAATTCCTCTATAGAGAAGAATAAAAGATTTGAGCTACAACGTACAACTTCCATTGCAGATCTGTGTCTGTCCCTTCATTTCTTGCTCTCACTGCAGGGACAAGGAACATCCGACAAGTCTGCAAACTCTCCTTGCACTCCTGGTTGCTTTTCTAGCCTGAGGAACCTGTCTCGTTGTGGCTTTTTGTTCTGCATATACCACGCTATGAAATCTGAACCTTATTTTTTTCCTCCTAGACAGCACAGTATCCCATACAACAAACTGGAATAGTGCATTTTTTGAGAAAGGCTTCATTTTCATTATTAATAGCAATTTTTGTCTGAATTAATTTTGCAGGGCAAAAAGTCCTCTTTTGCTCTTAACTAGAGAGGCCAGAGTCTTCAAAAATTCTGACCACATTGTGTTCAAGAAAAAAAAAAAGTAGGGAAACCCCCCCCCTCAGTGCTAAAAGCTGTTCCAAATACTGCATAACAATAACATTGAACTATGAAGCGTACTGAGCCTCTGGTTTCCAACAGCTGGTTTTTTTCTGTTTAGCAGTTTCTGCTTGTTTGATGTTCCTCAGGTGGTTGTTTGCGTTTCAAAATTTGTGCATAAGTAAAGTTTTAGCTCCAGTATGCTAGAGAAAAATACTTATATTGACTGTAGATTTTGCTGGCAGATACACACATTCACTTGTTTGGAACTGGATGCTGAAAGAAAGAATCTGCCTTAATATTCACTTTTAATTACTGTCTTAGAAATTCCTGGAAGACATTTCTGAAATAAATGCCTTAATGAAGTGCAGCTGAGAGAGACCGACTCATTGTGACATATGGTAAGGTAGGATGCCGAAAGCTTGTGCAGTTGGAAGACTTTAGAGTATATTCATCAAAGGACTACATGGTGACAATGTCAGTGAATTAATTTTTAAATTCAAAGCCAAAGACAATAATATCTAGCTATATAAATAACTTTGGCAAAGTAAGTCCTCTATGCAATTTAAGCCACAGCAATCAGACATTGTTTTATGTCACATTAGAAAAGAACGTGATGTGCCAGGAATTTCTTCTCTGTGTTGGGTTTAAGTAATACTCCCCCCTGACATTCCACTTTAATTAAAAAGCTCTACAAAGCATTTTGGAATTATTCATCCCTTCAAAATAAACATTTTTTAAAGTACAGAATTGCGTAAAGAAAAGAAAATGCTTGGCTTTGTGTCACTTCTGCCTGCCTAGCCTGTAGGTGAGGGATCCGGGCTGGTATTTTGACGGTAGGTCAGGGTGCACAGATTGAAGCAGCACAACAGCTCTGAATGATACTGAGCGGTGTCACCTTTCTTCTCAGACCAGATGTTACCACTCGTTTTACTCACCCGGTTATGAGTTTTCACAACGGACAGAAAGCATCCCGCAACACTTTCTACACAGAACCTGGCCAGCCCTGCAATGGGCGGATGCAGAAGTTACCTCGCGCAGCTTCACTGACGACTAACTGGTAAGCTCACCAGTTCAAAATGATTCTCCCAGCCTTAAACCTAGTCGAAATCTGATACGAATTACAGATAAAGTCATCAATAAAATAGCTATTGACCATAATTCGTCTGGAAGACTGGTTTCACTTTTAGCTAATCACTGAAGACTGAAGATATATAAAGAGCCTGTGGGTCAAAATCAATGTTTTATGTCTTTCACTAAAAAAAAAAGATGCTGACTTCAGTGAGTACAGGTTCTTGGTGACGACTGCCTGTGGTTGCAGTATAGAGCTCACGACAAAGGTATAGCTGGATGAAGTCTGAACTCATTACTTACAACTCACAGTACTGAGTTTTAAGACTGATTACTTATTACTGATTTCTTAAGACTGAGATTACTGAGTCTTAAATCATTACTTAAAGCAAACTGCTTCTTCCCATTTGAATATAGCATATTTTTATTTTCTCTGGCAGAGACTGAACTATGGAAAAGAACCTACAATGTTTAAAAGAAACTTTTCATTTTGGTAGCTATGTATCACTGAACTCTGATATCACTATTTCAGTGTAATAAAAATAGAAATGAAAAAGTTATAGAAAAGAATTTGTTTTACTCTGTTTCTCAAATGTTAATCTTAAAGATTTAAAGCAGTAATACTAATTACTTTATACATATCTAACATCATTCATCTTTGAGGTAGATTTGCATTATTGTAAAATACTACAGTTCTTCTGAGAGTTCTATTGACCTCAAAGGAGCTGCAACAGTTTACTTTGAGGGGGTAGGGGGTGATAAATTTACAAAGATTATATTAGATCATAAATCGGCCTTGAAAGTGCACAAAGAGCATGCTTTAAATTTTTCTTCTTTTATATTGCAGATGCTCTCTTATTTGCTTTTTATTGGTAGCTGTGACAACAACAACCAGGGAACATTCCTCAGTGTGCTCTTATTATCAAGTCTGACAATGGGATGCTCAGCCATGGGCAGAAAGAGGATTCTTTTAAAAGTCTGTTCACAACCTCGGTAAGTTGTTTACTCTTTTCTTTTGCTTGGAAGTTTACCACTTCTACCATTATTTGATAATGTTTTTGAAAAAAAGTGTAATAATAAGGTTTTTATGCTGTTTTGTGTGCATCCACTTCGAAATACTGGACTATCAACCTTTCTTTTTTTATTTTTTATTTTATTTTTTTCTTAAGACTCTGTCACCGAGTCACCGCGTTCAGTCAGTGCCATGTGAACCACTTGTAATTGATGGGCATCAACTGCAGGGGAAACTTTTTCACTTGTGGTACTATCACCTGCTGCCATGAAGCACTATAGATAGGTCCAGGTTATACACTTTAAGAGAGAGTCAGCTTTTGAGGCCGTTGTTCAGATTGAGTGGTTCGATTTTATTAATTACATGGAATAGGGATCAGCTAAGAAGCTTGATTCTAAATCCAGAAGATGAGCTTGTCACTGATTTGCAAAACATCAGGAAGAGTTTGAATCCATCTATGCAATTTTATACATCTTTTAAAATCTTATAGCACAACTGTTCTATGTCACAGTAGATAATTAAAACATTACTTTAAGAAGAAACGAGACACATACTGTAGTTCCCTTTGTAATAATAATTAGATAAATTATTGAAAGCAAATAATATTAGGGATAATGATCTCTATCATAAATACACAAATACCTGCAGATTTTACAACAATAGAATTTTTATTGTGAGAAACATCTGAAAAGTACAAAGCAATAAACAACTTTTCAATTTTGAATTTGTATAAAGGGAAGTCTTCTACAGTATTCTAAAAGAAATTAAATAATAAATCGAACTTCATGTACTGTGGAAATGAGAAAATAGGGTATTGCCTCAAGTAAAATAAAAATCTAAGAGAGTGTGACCTAAAAGGGAAGATCTTTTTGAAGTCTTTGAAAGACAGCGAGGGAAAGAAGTTTCTGAAACATAGCCCTGCGCTACTTCATTTTATATCCCTTCCATTAATTGATTTAATCCATGAGAGTAGAAGAAAATCTCTGCTCATAGACCGCATCCCCAACTGCCTCGGCCTCTGACCCTGCAACAGTTTAAGCTTCCCCAGGAAACCTCCTCTTCCCGGAATCGTACGAGAAGGCATATTTCACACGCTTTCCCCTTTGTCAGGACTTGCACTATGAGATTTCAGCTTTAGAATGCTATGCTTCCGCAACAGATGATTTTGCAATGCTTTCCTATTAAATCTTCAGTTACAAGCTCAACAAACAACACTGTACTTTACAAGCCCTTTTCGCACCTAAGTTAAATAAAACCCCCACATTTTTCCAGTGCATTTTTCTGTTGTCCTAAACTCTCTCACATCTTCTGAAATGATCTTAAACCAAATTCCATGCCTACGAACCAAACGAAACAAAATAAAAATATTAGCTCATGATACACCTGAAGTTAGGGTGAAGGTGAATGGAGGTGAAATACAGATTTTTAAAGCAGACTCTCAACAAGAATGCAGTTCTTTTGGTAATTGTTCATGAGAATTTGCTGAAGTGAATATTTTTTCACTCTAAGAGCACTTGTAATTTACACATACTTGAAAATTTGTGTTTTGTACGGAACTAAATAATTTGAAAGTTATTGAACCGGAAAATCCTGCAGAGGAATACACCTGGGAATCTATGACTTGAAAAAGTTTAGAAGCAAGAGCTGGCAGCTTAACATGCACTCTTCTTGAGTATATGTTAATTTTTAGCTCATATTTTACCCAGGAATCCATATTCTTTCAATCATTTGTTCTTCAAGGGATGTCAGTAAGTCAGTTAAGGGAAACAGAATATTTACATTATTTATATTTCAGGAAATTTACACCTGAAATTTCAGACTCCTTAGCATACGCTTACTGGCTTAGCATGAGAACTATCATTTAAACGATAGTGACATTTGGACAATAACGTTGTCCAAAATGCAGTCCTAGTTCCTTTATCATATTCATACCCCTATTTTCTACCCCAGTTGGCTTAGAAACAAAGCAACAGCGTGCAGTGGGACTGCATATACCCAAATCCCATTTTAGTGCTCAGTGAGTGAGGGTGTGAGCCTGTATACAGGCCGTGAAACTTCAACTTGGACCAGATTTTCTAAAAAGTCAGGTACATTGTAACAAAGCTAGTTGTTATGTCACAAAAAATACCATCTTATATTGTTTCCATGTTGATAATGGATATTACTCTTGTGAGTAAAATTAATATTTCACCATTAATACTTCTGTGATCATTTCTCTGTGCATATAGACATGCCTCTTCATGTCTACAACATGCTCAAGCACGTGACAGTCTCGCGCCGTCCTCCACTTTTAAATGATCAATAATGCCCACGAAGGTGCGCATGAATTCAAATGCTGGTCAACAAGAAAATTCTGTTGTTTAGTTTTTGTGATAACAAAGTGACGACTGGGAACCAGCTGGCCCCTGGCTGAATCTCTGGGGCAGGGGGGAATACCAGAGGTTTGCACAGCAGCTCTGGCAGAAGATGAGTGTACTTGTCACAAGCGACAGTATTTTATGGAGAATGCTCAAAGCAATTCTGCTCAGAGGACATGTATAATGCCAGCAATACAACTTGTATCTTATGGCCCGCTCCAAAATCTGACCATTTGATAGATTTGTATTCCAATATTGACAGTATTTTCAACTACCTTTCTTTTTTCCATTTAGTAAACTGAAAAGATTGAAAATGAGTTAGTACTACCTGCAATATCAAGGTTTACTGATGCCTTCTGAATACTGTCTGCATATTAATTTCTTTTACAATAAAAATGTCTTTCCCTCTCTTTTTATCAAACTTCAGGGAGCGAACAATAATCTCTGCAAAGAAAAAAACAGTACTTCTGTGCTTTCACTTAATAGCCAGCAGAGTTATAGCTTTTAATGTAGAGCATCTTCAGTACCTATTGCCCTCAGGAAAAAAAAAAAAAAAATTACTGCAAACACAGATCCTTTCTTTAGTATCTGAGTACTTCTAAAAAAAAAAAAAAAAATTTATAAGAGCACAATTAACCACAGGAGTCTCTGCTCCTGTTGTTTTTTACTCTCAGGCATCTATCTCGGCAGGAAAATTCAAGCAGAATTGACCTGGCTGCCGGTATTTCTTGGGCACTCCTCAGAAGAGGCAGACAAGAGTCAAGAGATACATCGCTTTTTCCTTTCAAAGTGTTGGTTATAAAATAGGCATAGTAACTAGTATTTGTAACTATACTGTCTTTTCTTTACGTGATCATTTCCTGTTATTTCTTTGGATTTAAGAATCAAGAAAATCTATTCCAGTAAGGAAAAAAAACCCCAGTATTGAAGATTATTTCACTTCAGGTTTTACATAGCACACTGAGGGCAAGAAAGAAAACAAAACAGTTGGAAAATAGAAAACTTATTTTGAGACATTATGCCACAAAATGTTACTGACTGATATCAGGATTTTAACATCCAAATGCAAAAGAAAATTTAGGTTTTAGTCTGAAAGAGCTTATAGTTACTTTGCCTTTTTTTTTTTCTTTGAGTAGACAGTAGATTCTATGACATAGCTATTACATAACGTTGTATTGCTATTTATATAATGATGAAACACTAAAATAAAAATCTACTGGTTTAAGATTTTCAATCTTCTAAAATGTACTATCTTATTTGGCATCAATTACTGAATAGATAAAAATGAAAAATGACTTTTTAAGGAGGCATTTTATCATCAGAAGTTTTGTCAGTCTCCAGCTCTCTGAAAAACAAGACGATTTCAAAGCAGAAATGCTTGTTTAAAAAGAAGTTTTATCTAAACAGAAATATTACTCTGGTACTGGTCTGAATTATTTCATCTTAAATAGAACAGCAGTGTTATATGTAAAAAATAAAACCATAACTATTTAAAAATTAAGCTGTGCTATTTTGGTTCATAAAACATAGATTGCCTGGCAAGTTAAAGCATGGCAAGCATATATTTTGGTTTGGTGCAGGCAGAAAACAATGAAATTGCATACAGGGCAATCAAAGACAGGTTTGATCATTAGGAATCCAATTTATATCCCCTTTTCAGTGAAACAGCTTCTGAACTTGCTTGCCCAAATTAAGATGCATCATATTTTGAAGTGTATTTAAGCAAATTTTCATCAGAATTCCCACTTGCAAAATAAATTTAGGAACTGAGAGGCAGGAAAGAGCTAATTTTAAAGGTATTTAAGCACTTGTCTCTATGCAGATTCTCCTAAGATTTTCTGAAGTAGCCAGAGCATGTTAGACCGTTCCGTTGATTTCAGCACCTACTGTCTTTTAGCACCTATAAACGGGAATTTAATTGTTTAAATCGTTCTAGATAGCTCAGATGTAGGTACATCTACAATTCATAAAATTCTGGCCCAAATACAGCTGGAATGAAATCTGCTTTTTAGCTTTTTTAGGATCATTACCAAATATCAAACTCCTTAGAATTTCAAATGTCATATCTGTTGCAAGTCTCTCAGTTTATACTACCAGTAGCTTCATTACAGTTAATTAACAATGTATAATACTAATTACACTCATCAGAGAAGATTAGTTTGCAGGTGCACCTCTTTTCTGAAGAAAATGTGTGAACAGTGTTCTTTTTCATGTGTCAGCTTTCATCTGTTTTTCAGTTAACAAATAGCAGTGATAGCAATTATTTTTCTATTTGTTTCAAATATGTTTTGTCCAAAAAAAAAAAAAAATTGGGCATTTGGGTGGTGGGGGTTTTTTTTTGTTTGTTCATTTGGTTTTTTCCCTTTTTTCTTTTCTTCTTCTTCTGTTTCCTAGCAGGAAATGAGTCAAAATCTTCAGATACACTCTCGGTCCTGTTCAGGCAGTATGGATAAACATCTTACCAAGTCCCCAGTGTGGATTCCAAGACCAGTCAATGGCAAGTACCTTTTCTTGATAGCAACAGGCATGTCTTTTCCCCACTAAGGCTTGTCAAGAAGATTTACCTAAAATAGATCATGTTATAGTGCTCAGTCTTCATACCCTCAGAGCTATTCCTCCATGTTCGTCTGTTACTTGACTATTTTGCACTGCTGAGAACAATCTAACCCTATTTTTGTGGCAATCTCAGAAAATGAAAGATCCCTTTCTGGCCTCCTTGCACCTAGCTCACTTATATCTCAGGATAGGAATCCACAGTCCCGCCTCTCTCCAGATTAACTTTTTATTCTACTTTTTCTCTATTGTGATTATCTTAACAGGTCTGAATCAACATTGGCATCTGCAGGAGTTTTCTCTGTTACGGACAATGGCAGAGTTAACTGATGAACATTTAACTTTAATTGGGCAAAATACCATTATTCAGAGCAGAAATTTAGAATTATAGAATTTATAAAATTGCACACCCTTAGTTTACCAGTGACAAAGCTTCCAAAGGCTGATTATCAGTTCTGACACAGGAAAGAGAGTGTACATGAACATAAATATTAGCCAGAGTTCCTTCAGAAAAAACATCCATAAAGCAGGAGTACCTGTCAGCAGCAGTAGTCCTATATATCTAAAATAATAAATATATATTATTCTATGTGGCGTTCCTCAGGGGTTGGTATTGGGACTGGCACTGTTCAACATCTTTGTCGGCGACATAGACAGTGGGATCGAGTGCACCCTCAGCAAGTTTGCCAATGACACCAAGCTGTGTGGTGTGGTTGACACGCTGGAGGGAAGGGATGTCATCCAGAGGGACCTTGACAGACTGGAGAGGTGGGCCCGTGCAAACCGCATGAAGTCAACAAGGCCAAGTGCAAGGTCCTGCACATGGGTCAGGGCAATTCCAAGCACAGCTACAGCCCAGGCACAGAATGGATTGAGAGCAGCCCTGAGAAGGACTTGGGGGTGCTGGTGGACAAGAAGCTCAATGTGACCCAGCAACGTGTGCTTGCAGCCCAGAAAGCCAACCATGTCCTGGGCTGCATCAAAAGAGGCGTGACCAGCAGGTTGAGGGAGGTGATTCCACCCCTCTACTCCGCTCTTGTGAGACCCCACCTGGAGTACTGCGTCCAGCTCTGGGGGCCCCAATATAAGGACATGAAGCTGTTGGAGCGAGTCCAGAGGAGGGCCACGAAGACAATCAGAGGGCTGGAGCACCTTTCCTATGAGGACAGGCTGAGAGAGTTGGGGTTGTTCAGCCTGGAGAAGAGAAGGCTCCAGGGAGACCTTACAGCAGCCTTCCAGTACCTGAAGGGGGCCTACAGGAAAGCTGGAGAGGGACTGGTTACAAGTGCATGGAGTGATAGGATGAGGAGTAATGGCCCTAAGCTGAAGGAGGGTTGATTTAGATTAGATATTAGGAAGAAGTTCTTTACTGTGAGGGTGGTGAGGCACTGGCACAGGTTGCCCAGAGCAGCTGTGGCTGCCCCCTCCCTGGAAGTGTTCAAGGTTGGATGGGGCTTTGGGCAACGTGGTCTTGTGGGGGGTGTCCCCGCTCATGGCAGGGGGGTTAGAACTAGATGGTCTTTAAGGTCCCTTCCAATGCCAACAATTTTACGATTTATAAAACTACAATAATATGGGAATATTCTACTCATCTACAGCCTCTGTTATGCCTTGCTGTAATAATAATATTTGAATCCTCTATGCTACAGTAACACTGTTTCTGCTATCACCATGACACTTTCTAAGTTGTAGCAGTATTTTGGAGTAAGTTAAACATAAAAATTTTCTTAGCTCAATAAATTGGATTATTTGACATATAATGAAAACAACTATCTATATTTACATTGATGTTTAGGCAGTTTAGCAGCTTAGGCACATCCTGGTAGCACATGGATTTCCTTCCTACTTCTTCCTTCATTTTGATTCTCTGCTATTTCAAGAAATAGAATAAACAAATTGTTTATTCTGTTTCAAAAAAATAGAATCTGGAAATGACACTTAAGCAATTAAAATTGGGAATCTATTTATAGGCCAGAACAGCATTTATTCATACACACATGCACAAAAGTTTTTAATTCAGCTTTATCACATCTCCTCTAATAATGATATCCTCAGATTGTTTCTCTTTTGTTAAACTTTCTTAGCATCAGTCACTGGAGTAAATGTAATCTCATTTTAATTTTTAAAAATGGAAAACTAATGCAGTAAGACACAAGGCCTATTTTTCATTAACGTAGCCATCAGATCAGACATAAAATTAATTATTAGAATGCATTCAACAGATATATCATAAGACATGAAAGCAATTATAAACCAGTTATTTTATCATTGCGCATGATGCTATTCATTGTTCTGGCATTTTATATAGGAGAAATTTCAATCTGTAGAACTTTGTTCATGAAAATGGACAACCAAAATCTGCATGTTCTGTTTATTGCTTGCTTTATAGAATTGCTTAGGTTGGAAAAGACCTTTAAGATCATCAAGTCCAACCGTTAACCTAGCACTGCCAAGTCCACCACTAAACCATGTCCCTAAGCACCTCATCTCTGTGTCTCTTAAATACCTCCAGGGATGGTGACTCAGCCACTTTCCAGGGCAGCCTGTTTCAATGCTTGACAACCCTTGCAGTGAAGAAATTTTTCCTAACATCCAATCTGAACCTCCCCTTGCACAACTTGAGCCCATTTCCTCTTGTTCTATCACTTGTTACTTGGGAGGAGAGACCAACACCCACCTGGCTTCAACCTCCTTTCAGGTAGATGTAGAGAGCAATAAGGTCTCCCCTCAGCCTCCTCTTCTCCAGGCTAAACAACCCCAGTTCCCTCAGCCACTCCCTCATAAGACCGGTGCTCTAGACCCTTCACCAGCTTCATTGCCCTTCTCTGGACACACTCCAGCACCTCACTGTCCTTCTTGTAGTAAGGGGACCAAAACTGAACACAGTATTCAAGGTGCGGCCTCACCAGTGCCGAGTACAGGGGGACAATCACATCCCTACTCCTGCTGGCCACACTATTCCTGATACAAGCCAGGATGCTGTTGGCCTTCTTGGCCACCTGGGCACACTGCTGGCTCATATTCAGCCGGCTGTCAACCAGCACCCCCAGGTCCTTTTCCTCCGGGCAGCTTTCAGCCACTCTGCCCCAAGCCTGTAGGGTGGCCTGGGGTTGTTGTGACCCAAGTGCAGGACCCGGCACTTGGCCTTGTTGAACCTCATACAGTTGGCCTCGGCCCATTGATCCAGCCTGACTAGATCCCTCTGTAGAGCCTTCCTACCCTCAAGCAGATCGACACTCCTGCCCAACTTGGTGTCATCTGCAAACTTACTGAGGGTGCACTCAATCCCCTCATCCAAATCATTGATAAAGATATCAAAGAGAACTGGCCCCAGTATTGAGCCCTGGGGAACACCACTTTTGACTGGCCACCAATGGGATTTAATCCCATTCATCACAACTCTTTGGGCCTGGCCATCCAGCCAGTTTTTCACCCAGTGAAGCGTACACCTGTCCAAGCCATGAACAGCCAGTTTCTCCAGAACACTGTGGGAAATGGTGTCAAAGGCTTTACTGAAGTCCAGGTAGACAATATTCACAGCCTTTCTCTCATCTGCTAAGCAGGTCACCTTGTCATAGAAGGAGACCAGGTTAGTCAAGCAGGACCTGACTTTCATGAACCCATGCTGACTGGGCCTGATCACTTGGTTGTCCTCTATGTGCCACGTGATGACACTTAAGGTGATCTGCTCCATTACCTTCCCCAGCACTGAGGTCAGATTGACAGGCCTGTAGTTCCCTGGATCCTTCTTCTGGCCCTTCTTGTAGATGGGTGTCACGTTTGCTAACCTCCAGCCAGCTGGGGCCTCCCTGGTTACCCCGGTTACCCAGGACTGCTGATAAAATGATGGAAAGCGTCTTGGTGAGCACTTCTGCCAGCTCCCTCAGTATCCTTGGGTGGATCTCATCCAGCCCAAAGACTTGTGTGTGTCTAAGCG
This sequence comes from Grus americana, assembly GCF_028858705.1. NCBI lineage: Eukaryota > Metazoa > Chordata > Aves > Gruiformes > Gruidae > Grus > Grus americana. The sequence goes on from NC_072855.1 coordinate 45,903,487, forward strand.
GTGTAGCAGGTTGCCAACCATTTCCTCTTGGATTATGGGGGCTTCATTCTGCTCCCTGTCTTCCAGCTCAGGGGGCTGGGTACCTGGTGAACTACTGGTCTTACTGCTAAATGCTGAGGCAAAGATGACGTTAAGTACCTCAGCCCTTTCCTCATCCTTTGTCACTATGTTTCCCCCCTGCATCCAATAAGTGATGAAGATTCTCCTTAGCCCTCCTTTTGTTGTTAATGTATTTATAGAAACGTTTTTTATTATCTGTTACTGTAGTACGAAGATTAAGTTCTAGCTGGGCTTTGGCCCTACTATGCCCTTCTCCCTGCATAGCCTAATGTAGTTGTCCTGAGTTGCCTGCCCCTTCTTCCAAAGGCCATAAACTCTCCTTTTTTTCCTGAGTTCCAGCCAAAGCTCTCTGTTCAGCCAGTTCTCTTTTAAATTTGAATAAACACCAATTATTCTAAAAGGCTATTTTTGACATTGATTTATTCACAGCCAGAGCAAGATGATACCATCCTGGCCAAAAATTGTTGTTCTTTAATTCTGTTTCTATATAAAAGCAAGTAGAAATCAGATCAAAACTAGTCTTTGGGTTGTTTACTTAGGATATGATTTTAAGGAATCTTTGGGAATTAAGATACTAAACTTCTGCTCACTTTCTAAAGACTAAGTTAACTCCCTTTTGGTTTTGAAAATTACATACCTATAACAAAATTTAGCAATATTAAAAACCCCACTACATTCAGCAAAACACAGAAGTCATAATTTTTATATGGAAATCAGCACCAAACTGCTGTCACGTTAGACAGGCAAACAAGAGATGCAGGGCAAGTCAAATCATGAGACAAATTAATCCTTCACCAGGTTAGGAACGAGCGAGTTAACCAGCCCTTCAGCTTCATCAGGTCTGGAGGGATGAGAAACTAGAATCCTCCCTTACACTGAGATGCTTAAAAACTGGTGCTTTTATCAGAAGAATCGTCCTCAACTGCCTTCATCCTATTTCACCTTCCCAAGGGGTGGGTCCTCCGTTGGCTGGCAGTGAGGGTCTTCGCAATGCCTCTGCAGGGATTTCCTACAGCAGAGCCTTACTATTTGTCCATACATTGTAGCACAATGAGTGCCTTAGATACCTCTTGCAAAAAAAGTTTTATAACTATATACAAACTGAAGTTTAATTCCACATTTTTATTTCTTTCCCAATATTTTGCAGATGGCACAAACTCTTTCCAAGGCAGTGATACCTCAATTCACTCTCTAACTGAAAAGCAAAACTACCCATGAAAAATACTCCTCTATTTGTTTGACTTGCTTATTGGTCACACTGCTAAAGAGGAGAACATCTTTCAGATTAAACACGACTACTTCTGCTAAAGTACTTTAAAACACATTCCTACATATATTGCTTTGGGACAGTGCCCTAAGTTTTCCTGTTTCCAACACTGCACGGTCCAAGGTAAGGAGGTTGCTTTTCTACCTTACTAGGAAAGACAGAATTATTTTTCCTCCTCACTGTGATGAGGCAACCCAGAATGCAAATCTGGAATGGTTAGTTGCCTTTGATTTTCCTTCTATTATTGAGAACATTGCATCATTAGAAATCTGGGCTCATGGTAAATGGCAATCCCAAACTTGTAATGCTGTTACGCATTTTTTCACTGCTGTGACCTTTAATGTAGCAGAATAAGTTCAACTTCTTTATATATACTTTTTATACTTCTGTACAAATCTATATAAATATCTATATTTTTTCCTCAGCTATTACTCCATAGATTTCAAAAGGAAGATAAATACAAATGGGAAATGTAAGTAATAGGTAAAAAATGTAAAAATACATTTTTCTGTTTTGAATAATTCATGTTAAGCCATTTGACTACTCTCAGCACAGCTTAAGATAAGCTGAGATAATTTTTCTGAACCTTCATTATTTATAATTTACAGGAAAATCTTTGAACTAAAATATAGAATAAGTGTTGCAGCAGATAACCACATTTACTCCCTCTTGCATACCACAGAAGCAAAGAAAAATTAAAGGAGGGATAAAAACCTAATTGAGAAGTAATCCTAATTGCAAATTGTACCATTAACAGCTCACAAATTGTAATTTTAGCAGATTGTACTGTCATTTTACTGTAGTCAGGTTTCTTATTAGTACCCTAAAATAACAGGGACTGAAATACGTGAAGTTACTTAATCCTGACAACCAGGCCTGTGGCTACAAGAAATAAATATTTATGCTATGGCCAGATTGCTTTTGTAGGTAGTGTTATTTGGTAATTGTTTCAAAGAGAGTAGTTTAACCTCAAGTTTTATCTGTTAATATACCAGAGCTACTGATTATTGCTTATTTCTTAACCCAATTTCACTGAGATTTCACCTGACTAAAGCACGGAAAGGCAAGCTTTCCTAGGAAGGGAAAGGGGTAGCTCTTCTCCACACAGCCTGAGAAATATTTTCCCCTTGCTTGAGATCCTTACTGCCAAACTATTTTGAAGGCAAGCAGAATGAGAAGGGAGCAGTGAGATTGGCACAGTAGAGTACTGCAAGAGGTCAGAGAATGCTGCAAGCAATAGGGGTATCACAAAAAGTACGGAGGTAACGTTAAGATGCTTCTACAAGGAAACGTTATAGAGATATGTACTAGACCACTCAGAAGCTTTTATTCCTCTGATTAACAAACATTTTAACTTTCTTTTTAAGGTATAACTTCTACCATAGTAACCTCTTCATTGAGTTCTACAGGCTTCTGTATGTTGGGCAAAACAATGATGGTTATATTGTCACGTAATCAGTTTTAATTTTTCCCTGGCCACATCGTGCTTGTTTGGCTGGGATAAACTTAATTTTCTTCATAGTAGCTATCATGGGGCTATGGTTTGGATTTGTGCTGGAAGCAGTGTTGACAACACAGGGATGTTTTAGTTGCTGCTGAGCAGTGCTGACACAGAGCCAAGGGCTTTGCTGCTCCTCACCCCACCCCACCAGCGAGGAGGCTGGGGGTGCACAAGGAGTTGGGAGGGGACACAGCGGGGACAGCTGACCCCAACTGACCAAAGGGAGATTCTATACCATATGATGTCATGCTCAGCATATAAGGGGCTGGGGGAAGAAGAAAGGAAGCAGGAGGACGTTTGGAGTGATGGCGTTTGTCTTCCCAAATCACCGTTACGCATGATGGAGCCCTGCTTTGCTGGAGATGGCTGAACACCTGCCTGCCCATGGGAAGTGGGGAATGAATTCCTTGTTTTGCTTTGCTTGTGTGCAGCTTTTGCTTTACCTATTAAACTGCCTTTATCTCAGCCCAGGAGTTTTCTCACTTTCACCCTTCCATTTCTCTCCCCCATCCCTCCATGGGGGAGTGAGCGAGCGGCTGCGTGGGGCTGAGCTGCCGGCTGGCGTTAAATCACAACACACATTTAAGAGGGAAATACTGGAGCAGGTATCACAATAGATTAAAAAAAAATTTAGGATTCATCTCAGAAACAGACAGTGATCCTATGAATAGTTCAGATTTTCTTTCCAACAACAGTGCTTTGTATAGAAGTGAGGATATGGATGGTTACAGGAATAGGCAGACCACCCACCCCTTCTGTTCTGCACCTGCCCAGGTTTACAGACAGCGGTGTGGGCAGAATAAGAATATTTGATTGAAGAGTTTAAAGCATCCCTGCTACCAAGAGAGAGATTTTATCATTTCCTGACCAAAGCACACTGTTACTATTTAAAATTGCCTGTCTCTTGCTTCTCACCAGCCAAGTTGCTTTGAGAGCATTGTCAAAGCCCTTTCTTCGGAAATTATTGTTCCTCTTCCCACACTCCAGTTCACCATGCAGGAACTGGTTAGGCGTATACATCTGCCTCCATCTGACTCTCCTGTCAAGACTGGCACATCTTAGCCTCCCTTATTAAGGTCCCTGTGGGCGCAGCGTTGGAAGGCTGCAATTTCATCCGCTGGTGTGCAAGACAAAATAATCCCTTCATGCTGGCATCAAGATGGTATACAGACACATACTTGCTGTTTCCAAGAACTGACTATGGGCCTGGACTTACATATTTAAAAATATAACAAACATCTGCAGCACAATACAGAAGTACAGAATTTATATAAAGGTAGGAGAGCTTAAATTAAAAGATAAGGCAGGTTGGCAAATGGACCAGTTCTTTAACATTCCTCATGCACAGCCTTCTCTATTAAAAAACCCCACCCCCCCCAAAACAAACAAACAAAAAACCCCCACATGCACTAGCAGTTTAGATCATAGCACCAGCAGTAGAATTATTTTCTCCCCAGTAACTACTTTTTTTCTGATAATTTTAGGGGAGCTACATGAGATACTGCCTTAGAAATGAACTGACAGTATATGGATCAGTTCGGCAGCGTTTGTTAAGAGATGTACTTAATTTAAATGGCAAGATTCTTCTCCTGGTAAAGTGAGCAGAGCATTTAATTCCATTATGCAACTGACAGAAGTATCACTACACTATGAATTAATATTTTCAGTTGCATACAAGAGCATTTTATCTAAACAAATTACATTTGCTTCCGATAGTCATTCAAGTAGTCATAAGAGGACTAAACCACTATTATGCTTTTCAGCTGTGTCCTTCCTCTAATAGGTTCAAACATTATTAGCTAGTCTTAGCGCCTACAGATTTCTAAAGGAAGTCACTGACCCACAACGGAAATTCGTGCAGAGTCCTATTTTTGAGAACAGACACGAGGAGCAATAATGGAATTATTATTTAACTAGGAAAAGAAATTGTGCTGGTGAGATACCACAGTGGTGGGGGGAATTACTGAAAGTGTTCTCAGACATCAGAAGTGTGCAAAGACTCTGCTTATTTCAGCATCCTGTACTTCACCGTGTCAGGCTAGAAGAGACAGATTCCGAGTTGTTAGATATCTGCGTGCAGTCATGCTAAAACATGACACAGTCCCTAAATTAAAAGCCTAATCTGTTCAATACACCAGATTCAGACTGATTTGCTGAAAATTCCCTCAACTCAGGTAATTAGAAATTGTTATTCTAATGTCATTGCTTTTTAATTTTATTACTATAGTGCACTGAAAACACGATCATCTTCCTCTTGGCTTGATCTGTCATCTGTACTTCTTGAATTCCTGCCTGTCTCCCATATCTTAATTAAAAGCTCATTGTCCTTCTACTGGAAGTCCTACACCAATGTTCTGCTTGTACTTCTCATCATGTGTTCCTTCTGCTTTCCTCAATCACCTCTCTAATGTTTTCTGGTTTATTGCCTTCTGGAGTTTTGCCTTTTGACTTACACTCTTCCTTGTGTTTGCCTTCATAATTAACACAAACCATGGCCACAAATTTGGACAGAAGTTGCAGAAAAAAATACAATCACTCCTAATCAAAAGTGCTCCCCATCTGTACTAAGAGGTCACATGTGGATTCCATGAAGAAATGTCTTTGCAGTAAGAAGCAGGACAGAAGCCATAGGAGATGAAATGTAAACAAAGTGTAATCTGTAATAGGCACGGTACAGTTTGTATTATACACACCTCCTAGAAACAGCCTCTGGTTGTGTGAGGTTCTGTGTTAGAATTAGTATTTCAGAGGTTTTAGTAAAATTATGACTCTTAATGTTCTTGTTCAATGTAAAACTTTATCATTTAAAATCTGTTAAGTTCTAGTTTAAGCACCGCATGTCAATACTAGCCATGACATTTACACTGGGAATATTCCAATCATGAAAGTTGTTAAAAAATTACACTGAAAAGGTGCTTATTTACTTAATCTAGCCATGAAATTTATGCGACTATCTTAATGATTGGAATATCAAGTGGTCTATATATGCAGTAGACTAGCTGAAGTCTGTAAGCATTAGACTTTGAGTGACTTTTTCCCCTATGGTTGGGACCAAAAAGTTTCTATCAGGAGATATCTCCTGGAAACCAGGTGGCTTAAAGGCTTGAGCCAGAGGTTCCACTGAGATCACCTGTAGTGAAAGCCTTATCTTTCACCAATTGCTTCAGAACCTAGTTATAATGCTAACGCATACTGCATCTTCTGAGATTAAGTTTCAAAATGCAGATTATACTTTCTTTGAAAAAGTAATTTACGTTTGTCTTTCAAACCACATCTCTAATAACTTTGTTGTGCATTCAATGCTTCTTGCATCATAACCCATAGTGCCTAATCATTCCTTATTCATGTGCTTCGTATTATTAATGTTTTGGCATGTTATTTTCACATTTTGGTTCTATAATTCAGGCTGAGGAGTCCTGTTCTACTTAAATAAGGAATTATGCAGTACAAGGGAAGATATGTTGTTTCTTTATGACTTTTAAAAATCCATTATACACGTATTTCAGAGATCAGTGAACTGAAATTGTACACTGGCATAGTGATATTTCTCCATTTACTGTTTAATAACTTCTAACCCCCTAGCATTTTTTCAACTGCTGCTAATCACTGAGTTGACATTTTCAGACAGCCACTTGCAGCAATTCCCAGATCCTTCTTAATTCTAAGCATCTAAATTAAAGTGTATCTCTATACGTCTATACACACACATATTGATATTTACACCTTTAGGGTCTCTGTATTTTGCAGATACACACAACTCAGTCACTTGAATCTGTGACATTCTTTGCAATGCTTTGATGGCAGCCCTAAAATTTGATATTCTGAATAATTTTCCATCAGCAAGTTGTCATTAATCTAAAAGCTAATGCTTCTAGCAACAGATACAAAGACATAACGAATTAATGTAAGACAGAGGGGAACAGTTGTGCTGGAGTGCTTGCTTCCTTTTAAATTTTCAGAAGCAATTTCACGGTGTAGCAGCTCTTTATGCTTTCTAGCTATGCAACTACGTGGAAATCCATTTGCTGGAGTCCAACCATGCTGTTTTGGTTCTCCCTCATGAAAGAGATGTAAGAGGTCTCCAAATCCTGGTCAGGCCATATTTCATGGAGGCCCAGTGAACAGAGGTTTTCTTGTGTTTTCAGCTCCAGTTATCGCACTGACATTTCATGAAGACTTAAAACTGAAAGAGCCCACCAGTCTTCACACATCACATCCCTAAACAGCCCTAGCCATGAACAGCAGACAATATTTAATGCGCAATGCCTAAGGCATAGCCGATGAAGAACAGGTCATATGCAAAACTGTGTTTACGCCAGCTAAGATTCTGAATTTCTAGTAAACTCAAGATGTTATCTATAAAGGCAAGGAAATTATGCTAACTAGGACAAGCAGCAAATAAATCTGCAAGCCTAGCAGGGCACAGTACAGGTGTTTGCAAAGCCTTTCTCTTCAGGTAAAAATTAAAATTCTTACCAAAGGAAAACAAAAAGAAAAAAAGTTTTAGGAAACAGCAGATCTGTCACAACAATCAGATAAAAGTAGCAAGGACATACTCTTCTTAATGTGCTAGGCTGAGGTGCCATTCACCGTTCCCAGAATTTCCTCAGGTGACCTTTTCACAGCAAAACAAGTTAATACAGCTGATTTTTTGCCCATAAGTACACAAAAAGTCACAATCCTATCCACTGGTTTTGCTGTGAGGTGTCTGTTAGTAGCAAACAGGAGGATAGCGGCAGCATCGTAAATCAACTTAACCCACATAATGAGAAACATGAGTGAAATCCTGATTCAGTGGCAGAAGTCTATTAATTAGGTCAGTCCGTCTTCATAGTACCACTATTTCCCTTCAACAACAGAAAAGCAGGGAATGAGACAAGATTGGTAATTGCCAAATAAAAGTAATTTAAAACAAAAGGTGTGATCTGCTAAAGAATAGCATGGCTTGATATCACCAAAACCATAAGATTGTACATAGTTCAGCTTATCCTCCTTTTGCAGAGATTCACTATAGCTTCATTGAATGGATTGCTGCTTGCTAAGATAAGAAAAAGAATATGTCAGGCACCAGAGAAGAAAAAAAACCACAAGCATTTTACTTCAATGTCTGCAAAGTTAGAGGAGTGAAAGAAGAAAGTTTTGTGGTGACTAGCCTCTCGAAAGCCAACAAAATACAATGTATGTTGCCAGAGTCACAAGTTGCAAGCGCTTAATTCGTTTTTTAAAAATATCTTGTTGTTCATATTACAAACATCACATAATACAAAATGCTGCCAACCTCTAAAAAGATTCAGATGAGCACATTTTTTAATCATATACAGCTATAGTTAGCTAGAAATAGTAGCTTTTGTATGGATTTATGAACTAAATTTCAACTACTTCACTAAAAAATGCTAGACACAAACATCTGAAACAGAAGTTGAAGATGAGGTTATGCATGCTCCCTGCAAGTACATCTGGAGGATTCGCAACAAGCCAACAGTCTGTTTCCTTTGAACTTGATGAGCACAGTATGCTTCAAGGAACACAAGCCATGATGTGGTTTTATACAACAAGTTCCAACCTTTCAGTTGCGCACAAAATCAATTGGAAAATGAACGGCAGAGTCAAGGCAGCGCTTGATGTGAAATATTACTCTCCAGTTAAGTACCAGATCGGCTCTTCTCCTGAGCTGCATCTGTGAAGAGCCCGTGACCTTTGCGTTCCTGGGGCTCTTCCTCGGTTAGGATCAAAGCTCAGATGTGTAAATACAGGTGGGGCACAGCTATCATTCTGCGGCTCCTGAACAAGTGCTCCTCTCCCCAGCCCTCGTCCGTAAACAATAAAAGGGAAAAATGACTCATCAGTTGGAGGCCATAATTTTTTCTCTGGTCCATGAACAGTAACAATGGACAGTGCTCTTTGAGGCTCGCCTATGGGCTCGGTGAGAGTAGCTCGGAGCATTGGGACAGAGTTACTTCCCTCGCTGCAGCAAACCAAAGGGCACAGAGACATGAGTGCCACCAGTTCTCCCATCTCCGTAACCAGCGAGGTGAAGGCCCTCTCCTTCCCCACCCCTGCCCTGGCCCTGGGAACAGTGTGGTTTGTCTCCCAGTTCTATAGGAAATGTTTTTTAGAAGAACCACAGCATGAAAAATGCTAGGACATGGGAAATAACTTAATGTATTTCTATGTGTAATTTATTTCATTACTAGCGTATTGGTTCCTATATAAATACCAAACCGTAAGATCATTGGGAGTTAGTTACACAATCTGAAAACGCATGGTGGTGTCAGGCTGCCTGAATCACCCATACTAGCAGGACTAATGCAGGTCCCATTTCCTCTAAGTCTTTTCTCCTCTGTCTCTCTTGCACTTTGGTGCAACAAGAGGCACAAGAACTGTTCAGTGTTTACTTTAAAGAGAATATATATTTTAGATTTTAAAAAAATGTTTTGTGTTATCACGAAAAATGTAAGAACCACCACATCAGCTGTATCAGCTAAAATACGATGCTCCACAGTCACTACCTATTAGCTAAAGGAAAGTGGAATCCATCAGTCATTCAGTAATTACGGAATACAGCATTAAACTTCAGTCTTTCATTTGCAAGCAAGGTCAATTTTTTTTTTTTTTTTTAAAGATACTAATTGCTAGCATGCATCATCTTGGCTGTGATTTTATTTTCATGGCAGATGCAAGAAAGCTCAAGGATCAGGTCAGACTATGGAACTAGCATATAATCAACTTTGAATATTGGTTGAAAAAGAAAATTATGATACAGATAAAATATAAAATATATATATAGGGATAAAAAATTGCCAGTTTTCACTGTTCACATTTGAAGACACAGGAATTAATGTCTTTAATTTTTTTTCCAAATAACAATCATTTTTACTAAGAATGTGAAGGAATAAAAGTCTGGAAGAAGGGCAGTGAGTCTCAGAAAATTTATTAATAATAAACATAGGGAAAGGAATAAACAGGGGAAATCTAAAAAAGGTGACACTGAGTTCTCTGGTTCCCAACACTGCACAAAAATCTTACTTGGAAACTCCCAGCCTACCTATATTTTAAGGGCTAGATTGCCTCTCAGTATTACCTGAGAAAAGTTCTAAGAATATGTTTGAGCTTGCTTTCAGAAGTTATTAAACAGGCACAAACAAATATTTGACAGTATGATTTTGTCCAAGAAATGTGATTCTTCCACCTTGGTCCTACTTTTATCTTTTTCTTCAGTTATAGATAGGAAAAATTAACACCCATCCCCCCCCCCCA